>NW_016107359.1:3077447-3151293 GCF_001604975.1 Cebus imitator
GATTTTTTTTTTTTTGTATTTTTAGTAGAGACGGGGTTTCACCATGTTGACCAGGATGGTCTCGATGGTTTCACCATGTTGGCCAGGATGGTCTCAATCTCCTGACCTTGTGATCTGCCCGCCTCGGCCTCCCAAAGTGCTGGGATTACAGATGTGAGCCACCGCGCCCGGCTGAGCTTTGTCCTCTAAACATTCATGTGCTGGAGCCCTAACCCTCAGTATCTTAGTATGTAACCTTTTTCAGATATAGGGTCTTTTCAGAAGTAATAAAGTTAAAATGAGTAATTCACCATAGGGCGAATCCTAAACCTCTATGCTGACGTCCTCATCAAAGAGGAGAGAGGTAGACATAGACACAGAGGGAGAACCTCAGGTGAAGACAGTGGCAGAGATCGAGGTGATTCTTCTACAAGCCAACAAATGCCAAAGATTGCCCGCAGACCCCCAGAAGTGAGGGGAGAGGCAAGAAACAGGTCTTCCTTCTCAGCCTCAGAAGGAACCACCCCTGCCGACACCTTGTTCTCAGATTTCTGATGAGGTCTGTAGCGCCCATGTTCCTATTTTGCAGATTTGAAAACTGAGGCTCAGCCAGGTTTGGGTGACATGTTAGTAAATGGCAGAGCTGGATTTCAGTGCAGGCTGGCCTGGTGCCAAGGCCTGTGATCCTGATCAGCACGTAAAGCTTGCCCCCTCTCCCTCCAAAGTCACTGAGCCTCATCAGGGTCCAGGCATTAAAGATACTGAGAGAAGCGAAATACAGCCCCATCTTCACTGAGCTGCCAGTTAAAAGAATTGCCAAGCCTGTAATCCCAGCACTTCGGGAGGCCGAGGTGGGTGAATCACAAGGTCAGAAGTTCGAGACCAGCCTGGCCAACATGGTGAAACCCCATCTCTACTAAAAATACAAAAAATTAGCTGGGCATGCTGGTGGGTGCCTGTAATCCCAGCTACTTGGGAAACTGAGGCAGGAGAATTGCTTGAACCTGGGAAGTGGAGGTTGCGATGAGTCGAGATTGTGCCACTACACTCCAGCCCGCATGACAATGTGAGACTCCATCTCAAACAGAAAAAAAAGGAGAATAACCTCGGAGACCGGTGGTCACTATGTGTGAAGCCTTCCAGCCTCCAGAACTCGAGAGAATACATTTCTGTTACTGAAGCGAATCAGGTTGTGGTACTTGGTTATGGCAACCCTAGCGGAGCAAATAGCAGGCAACTAGTACGTCCTTGAGCTTTGATTCAAAACTGAGTTCAAAATCATTTTTATTCTACAAATGTTTATTGCATACTTGCTATTGGCAAGGCAATGCTGTGGGCCTGGGAGACACAGCAGTAAACAAAAGGGACAAGGCCCCTTTTGTCCTATGGCTGCTTTTCCAGGAGGAAGACAGGCAATAAAAACACAAACAAGGACAGAGCTAATGATGACAGTTGCAAGGACTCCTGGGGCATGGCCCCTTCTATCTCCTTTCTTCCTCTTATTTGGGTCATGAAAACTCATTGATAAATGTTCCGTCTCTGAGTTTTACTTGTGTGGAGTCCTTAACAACAAAATGAGATCCGTTTTGTTTTGTTTTTGCTTTGTTTTTTTGAGACAGGGTTTTGCTGTCACACAGGCTGGAGTGCAGTAGCACAATCGTGACTCACCGTAGCCTCTATCTCCCAGGCTTAAGCAATGCTCCTACCTCAGCCTCCAGAGTAGCTGGGACTACAGACACATGCCACCATGCCTGGCTAATTTTCATTTTTGTATTTTTTGTAGAGATGGGGTCTTACGATGTTGACTAGGCTGATCTCAAACTCCTAGCTTCAAGTGATCCTCCTGCCTCAGCCTCCCAAAGTGCTGGATGACAGGCCTGGGCCACCATGCCTGCCCCAAATAGAGATTTTTAATAATCAAAGTGCTTTTGTTTTCTTCTTGCCACTTCCCTGGTTAAAAAAAAAGGTGCAGGGGTGGGGGGGGGGGTGGCTAACAAAGCAAATGAAACAAAACAATTTTTTATTATTGTTTTTTCTCTTTTGAGACAGGGTCTCGCTCTGTCACCAAGGCTGGATTACAGTGGCACGATCTGGGCTCACCGCAACCTCCGCCTCCCAGTTTGAAGAGATTCTCCTGCCTCAGCCTCCCCAGTAGCTAGGATTACAGGCACGTGCTACCATGCCTGGATAATTTTTTGTATTTTTAGTAGAGATGGGGTTTCACCATGTTGGTCACGCTGGTCTCAAACTCCTGACCTCAAGTGATCTGTCTGCCTTGGCCCTTCAAAGTGCTGGGATTACAGGCATGAGCCACTGCGCCAGGCATCTTTTTATTCTTTATTAAAAAAAAAAATTCAAGCTACTCAGGTGGGGCCATGCTCTGCAGAATGGATGACGAGGGTGACTGTCCCAGTGTCAGCATGTGGCTATGGGCTCCCTGTTTCATTTGCAAATGGACTAAGGGGCTGCAGAGCTCAGCCAACGCGGGAGTCAGCATGTCACTTTGGCTGACCAGAGCGTGAAGCCAAAATCTTCCCACAGTGCGGGGAGCCCTTCCCCAAGACAAGCTTTAACCAGGGCCCAGCTGCCTAGGAAGCCAGGGCAGGCAGGATGGGAGTCTCTGGATAATTTTTTTTCTGGGTGAAGGATCACAAAGACTGTAATTTGAGAATCTATAGAATTGTAACACCTCATTTAGCCAGTGCCATTAGGGAGTGAGGAGTTCCACATAAGTGAGTTTTCCAGATAATTGAACTTCAGTCCCTTAGGAGCCAAAGCTTAAAAGAAATTAACCAGTTTGACAGAAGGCTTTCTAAAGTATGTTCCTCTGCTTTCAGACCCTAGTACCCAGGAGCGGTTTAGCCCCTTCCCAGCAATGATGATGGGACCCGCAACATCTGCTTCTGGGTTGGATGAGTCACAGCTGCTTCCAGGGCGGTGGTTCTCAGCCCACCTTAGCTGTGCATTCAAACCTTTTCAAGACCTTTAAAAAAAAGTCCTGATGCCCTGCCAACCTTAGGTCATTTCATTTAGAATTGCTGGAAGGCAGAACCAGGTATAGACGTTTATGAAAGCTTCCCTGATGATTCCAAAGGCCAGACATGTCTGAGAACTGCTCTAGCGTGCGCTGAGTTCCCCCAATAAGACAAAGTAGCATCGTCTCAGCAACCATCATGCAAATGACTACTCCTGAGTCAGATGCTCGGCGGGTGGCCCGCCTGCCTCATCTTCTTTCATTCCTCACACTATCTGGTGGTCTTAACTCTGCTTTTCAGATGGGAAAAATGAGCCTCAGAGAGGCAGGAACTTGCCCACCTCCCTTAGCTAGACAGCAGCAGAGTCAGGGTGTCCAGCCCGTTTCATCCCGATGTCCTCTTAGGTAGGACAGCCCTTGCTGGCTCTCTGTTTGGTGCACTCTTCCCCATCTTGCTTTGGTTTTTCTGTCCCCTTCTTCCCTTCTTCACAGCTAGTTTCCAGTAGTACTTTCCCCCTGTTGCTTACATACCTTCCTCTAACCCTGCCACACCATTCTGGCACCTGCCCAGTCTGTTCTAGCATCAATTTCTCCATCTGTGAAATGGGAATGGCACCACCCACCTTGCTGGAGGTGGTGGCTCATCCTTCTAGATGAAACCCTCCTCCAAACCCATGAGGATTTTTATAAGTCAACCCTGCCTCCCCCTGCTGCCCCCACTACCTCTGATTTGAATCTGCCTGGCACTTGGAATCCAGGTCACTCAGCTTGCTGGGACTGTGTGCAAACTAAAAGCAAACAGGCTCTGAGTAGAAGCCTGAAAGATGGCCCTTTCTGTAGGAAATGCATGTGAGCCTAGTGCATCATTTTTGGCAATTTGTCTTCATTGCATAGGACCCATGAGATTGCTGTATAAATAAGTCAGCTCACTTCTCTGCCTTTTGTATGCTCTTCGGGGGATCTTAAGGCACCGGGCACGCTGATAGAGCTCCATCATTATTTGCTGGCTGGCTATTTTGGAGATCGCCCCTGGTTGGTCACCCCATGATGTATAAGGAGGATGCAGGCCCCTGCACAGTCAGTTCCCGCTGCTGCTCCGTCCTGACCTCCCCCATCTCTTCCCTCTTTGGCCAAATGCGCTTCTCATGAGCCTCTGAACTTGTCCCGAACATCTTCACCTTGATGCTTCTGTGCCAGCTTCCCCCACGCTCCCTCCTCTGTAAGCCCTGTCCTGCTTCCTTTCAGCAAACACTTCTTAACAACTTTTGGGCTGGGCATGGTGACTGAAGCCTGTAATCCCAGCACTTTGGGAGCCGAGATGGGTGGATCACGAGGTCAGGAGATCGAGACCATCCTGGCCAACGTGGTGAAACTCTGTCTTTACCAAAATACAAAAAAAATTAGCCAGGCATGGTGGCACATGCTTGCAGTCCCAGTTACTCGGGAGGCTGAGACAGCAGAATCGCTTGCACCTGGGAAGAGGAGGTTGCAGTGAGCTGAGATTGTGCCACTGCACTCCAGCCTGGGTGACAGAGCGAGATTCCGTCTAAAAAAAAAAAAAAAGAGCTTTTGTAGACAAGGAAGGTCACTGGGCCACACTCTGAGAGGGAAAGACAAGCCCTATCAGGGCCCTGTGTTCAAAGAGCTTCTACCAGGGTCCTGGCCTTTGGGTAAGAAGCCCAGTCTGTTCTATTACAGCATCAGTTTCTTCATCTGTGAAGTGGGGATGGGACCGCCCACCTCATGAGGCTTAAACAGGGTGTGTAAAATACCCGGCCCAAATGATCACTCAGGACATGACGGCTCATCCTCCTAGAGAAGCAGGTCAAACCCTCCTCCAAACTCAGGGAGATCTCTATCAAGTCCACCCTGCGTCCCCTTCTGGCCCCGTCTACCTCTGCCATTAGGCTAAGACAGCTCCTTCTGAGAGCAAGGAGGCTCAAATGAATGTCATTCCTCCCTCCCCAACTCTTGGCAGGACGAAAAGTTTACATACTCCACGGGTGGAGAGGTGGGGGTGGGTGTCAGAGCAGAGCAGGGGCTGGAGGAAGCACCGAGGTCAGCGTTTCTGCGGCTAGGTCTTCAGGAGATGCGTTCTTCACGCCAGCCCGTGGTCCCAACTGCCTGTGCCCTGGGCTCACCTGCACATACCTCCGAGTGTCTTCGTCTGCTCTTCTCAGCCAGAGGCGGACTCCGTGAGAGCAGGCTCCCTCTTCCACCTCTAGTGGTTTGCCTCCTGTAGGCCCAGCCCAAGAGCAGAGGGCCATTGTGTTCTTCCACTAGGGTCGGATTCTGTCACCCACGTTCCCTCCAGCCTCTCTGAACACGGGCTTTGAGAGACCTGAGTATGTATGGGCTTCCACATGCAAACAAGGAGTGAAGTATTTCAAAACCTGGTATTTCACCAGAAATGGCCCTTCAGAGGGGCCCAAAATACACAACCCAGTATTTGTACTTCAAAGAGTGGGAGGCCCAGCCAAGGCTCCAGGCAGCCAGGTCTTCCCTGTGTCAACAAGGGGAAGGAAAGCAGCTTGGCCCTGTCTAGGGCATCCTGAGAGAGGGGTTTTCCGACTGCAGCTGGAGAAGAAGGGAGGGCAGGGAAGGGCTGCCAATCCCCGGGGCGCTTCCTGTGGATGGCGTGGAGACCCAGGGGCTTTCTAGTGAGTTCACAGAGGAACCTGTTGGGGAATTCCCCAATGAATAATACTAATAGTTCCAGGTTACTGCCTGTGATGGGCTAAGCTCTTTCCATAGTTTTTCCCATTCATCCTGATGAGGTCTGCAGTACCAGTCTTCCCATTTTGAAGATTTGAAAACTGAGACTCAGAGAGGTTTGAATCACATGTGGCTTAATGGCAGAACTGGATTTCACTGCAGGCCAGCTTGGTGCCAAGGCCTGTGCTTCTGATGAGCATGTAAAGCTTGTCCCCTCTCCCTCCAAGGTCACTGAGCCCCACCAGGGTCCAGGCGCTGAAGATACCCAGGGAAACAAAACACAGCCCCTGTCTTCACTGAGCTGCCAGTTAAAAGGGGAACAGCCTCGGAGACCAGTGGCCACCATGTGAAAGTGAAAGTGCTTTGTCAGAGGCTTTCTGCACAGTTGTGGGTGCGGGAAAAGGAAGGACTTGCCTCTTCAGGGGCCCTTTGGAAGAGGGGCTAGTGAGCTAAATCTGGAGAGAAGAGCTGGCATTTGCCAGGTGGGCAGAAAGGACAGCACCTGGGGCCAGCCAGACCCTGCAAGCTGTGTTTGTTGTGGTCACTGAGTGGGCCTCAGTGCCACAAAATGAAGTACTCACTCTGAGGTCTCGATGGGGCTGTGGAACTTGGAGGATTTTTGAGGAGTGCAGAGAATGAGCTAGGCACTCACAAAGGCTCGGGGAGATGGGGAAAGGCATGGAGCAGCCACAGATGGCCCTGTCCTGGCCTCTCTTGGCACATCAGAACCTAGGAGGACCCCAGTGACAATTTCTCAAGTCCCATGGCAGCAGTGTGGGTAATGAAGACACAGTGGTGGGGTCTCAAATGCAGCCAGAACTTACCAGTGTTACCGTTCTTGACGGATCCATCCTTAGCACAGGCCCAAGATGCAGGCGTGTTCACCCTCATGGGACCCATGAAAAGAGTGGAGTGGTTATGCATTAGGAGAATGGCACGCTCTGCAGTGTGAGCCGTGGGAGGCCCTTTTGCTTCCTTCTAATGGTGCTCAGATTTTTCAGCAGAAAATGAAGTGGACTGGACGATCCCTGAATTCTGGCTTGAACAAAAGCTCCTGTGTGGCGCTGAAGGTGGAGGTGGTTTGGCTCAAGGAATCTGCCCTGGAAGCATGAGGAGTTGAGGCAAGCCTGGGCTAGAAGGACAGCAGCCCAGGATCCAAGCTAAGCCCTGTCATGGGCAGGATGTACAACCACCACAAGTCATTTCACCGCTGTAAAATAGAGATAATAACCCTTCTCCTGGTTCACTTATGGGGTTATTGTGAACATCAAATGAAATCACAAGCACAGAAGTGTTTAAATTGTAAGGTATGGTGTCAAGTTGAATCATCTTCTGGTTCATGAACCACAGAGGCCATTTAACCCAATTCCCTCATATTCCAGAAGAGGAAACAGAAGTTCAGAGTGGCTGTGACTCGTCCAGTGTTCTCTGTGGCAGAACTGAGACCAGCTCCTAGAGGCGATCTCTTCCCTTTAACCACGGCTGTGGCTGCTATGATTCAGAGACCTGACAATATTTCGTCATAGAAAAAAATTCAACCATCCCCCAGCTGACCCTGGGCATGGAGTATCTCTCTGCCTTCAAAAGAAAAGAAGAAAAAAATTCCAAACCCCAAACCCCACTAACCACAGAGCAGCTGCTTCTCAGGAAAAGCTGCCACCAGGAATGTAACACAGCAGAAACCGGTCTCCCTGCCCACCACCAAGCAAACATGTCCTGTTCTGATGGCTTGGTGGCCAATGTCTTCCTGTCACCAAGCTCCTCCAAACTGCGAGGGAGATTGTTTTGACATTTGATTAGCCACAGAGTGTAACTTGTGAGCGCTTGAGCGAGCTGACTTCCAAGCAATCGCATCGCTGAGTGCTTTCGCCTGTTAGAGATATCACCGTATCAGGGAAAGCGATGGTGGGCAGGGCTCCAAAAGGCAAGATAAGTGGGCTGTTGGGAGAAATTAATACAAAGAAAGGAAGCGGCAATGAAGTCAAATGAAAACAGGGACCTATGCTATCCATGACTCATAAATTTCATTGATACCCGGAATGTGAGTTCCCTGCTCTCCCCTAAGTTAGTAAACTGTTTGTCCTCAGGGCGACCCTGTGGGAAGATTCATGCGCGGGAAGAAGGTGGCGGGAAGAGGCTGGAAAGCCCACATAACTTTTAGGTGGAGCTTGCGCAAAATCCTTTGGCACTGCAGGGAAGAGCCTAGGAAGATTGCCATGCAAGAAGATGAGTGCCTTCCTAGGGCATGATTCAAGGGGCAAGAGGTCACCCGAGGGAGGCAGTAAGGTGATCCTTGGGGGGGTAGGAACGGAGATTGGAAGGACCCAAGACAGAAGTCACAATTGAATCCTTATTCAAGGTTGCCCAGGCCACCCTGCTCCAAACTATTCATTGCCAAGAGTCCCTTCATTATTTTTAACCACCATAAACCCCCCGATGTGAAAGATTGAGTCTGCCAGATGAATTAGGTTTTGCTCAGAGCTCAGACCTTGGAGTTCGTGAGCCTGCTGTGAGATCTAAGTCTTATCTACGGGGGGTTCTCAGTAGGATGTTGGACATGTTAGAAACCACCTGGGGACCCCTCTGCTTTCTGCTAGACTCAACTCAGGCTGGCAGCTGTGGATCCTGTGCCGTCACCTCCAGCCCTCCCACCAGTGCCCATGCCTGGAGAGCCATGATGGAGAGAGGTCAGCTCCAGGATGCAGGAAGGAGGGTGAAGTAGTGGGAAACGCCTGGCCCCAGAAGCTGGGGAGGGGTGTGGTCCCAGAACAGAATCGGGGGAAGAATAGGCAAGGTGTCACATCAGGGGACTTCCTGGAGTTGTGGATTTGCTAATGCTGCCCTCTCTCCACTCTAAGGCCCTGTCTGTGATATCAAATGACCTCCCTATGTTAGACACTTGAGTGCAGAAAAGGCTGTACCTTTGTAGCCAAGGAAAATCCATTTCAGTGGGCAGGAACCTGCATCGGGGTCCCCAGGTAGGCACCCCTAGTAAGGCTAAATGAGGACCAGATTGGAAGATCTAAGAGATCTAGAAAATGGGGCCATTTATGAACCTCAGAGGGAGGAACTGCCATTGCCCAAACCCAGCTCCAAACCAACTCAGCAGAATGAGGCCTCCCCATGCTCTACCCCAAAGCCTGCAGTAGAAACCTCAAAGCTGACCTTCCAGAATGACCAACTTGGTAGTCTTAGCTCTAGATTGCAGCCGAGGAAATGGAGGTGCCTCCATTTGTTCAGCATTGCATGCTGCACTCTACGTCCAGCTTTGTCTGACTCCAAGCCAGGGCTTGCCGTGCCGTGACGGGTACCGTGAGGGGGTTTTAGCGCACTTCAGAGTTTCCACGGCTGTCTTCCCAACGAGACTGTGAACACTTAGAAGGCAGAAGCAAAGTCTTCTCTACTATTTGCATGGCTTCATTTTAACACATTTATTGAGGGCTCACTTCATGTCGGGTATTGTGCAAGGTGGGAACAGCTACATGATGTCCTATTTGGGGTCTATGTTCAAGAATTTCAAGATGGTGACAGCACAGCAATAATGCAAGGGTAGGGCCTTTCTGAGACCAGCTCCCGAAGCCAGTCCAGGCAGCAGGGGAGCAGAGAGACAAACATAAAACCAGACACAACTGCAGTGTCCTATGAGGACGGGGACAGCTGTAGGCACAGGGCTAAGGGAGCTCAAAGGAGGCCGCCAAGCCCAACAAGCACTTGACTCAATGGCCGATACTACACGTTTGCAGATTTCAGCAACTCTGTGCTGAGGAAAGCACCTCGGTGCACGCGATCTCATGGTGACATAATGAGGCAGACGTTATTCATTCAACAAGAAAACGGCGTAGGTCCTCTACTACCTACCAGACACTTCCTCTTTCCTAAGCGTTTGTAAATAGTAACCACTTTGCTCTTAATCTTTTGATGTAGTTGCTTTGTTATCCCCATTTTGCAGATAAAGAAGCTGAGGTTCAGAGACATGAAGTGACGTGGCAAAGTCGAAGCTTCGACCTCAGATGACTCTGTTTCTGGGTCTAGAAGTTTATCCACCAGAGCAGCACTTCCACGCAAGTCACCTCAGTGAATCAGCTTTAGAAATCCTATGCTGCACCGACACTGTGTGGAGGCCTCTGGGGTCCCCTCCTTGCTGGGATGAGGCAATGGGTCCACAAGGGGGCCAGGGGCAACTGGTGCCCAGGGAGGGGGCTGCACAGTGAGCCCCAGGGCCTGCAAGCTTGGAGAATCCTTGGTCTGAGGATCAGCATGTATAGGGGTGGGGCTGGTTAAAACAAACTATTGCGCCTTTCCTCCTTTTAAAGGGGAAGACATTGGGAACTGAAATTAAAATAAAATGAAGGGGAGATGAGCATCCATTGTCCCACTATCCAAATACCACCACTGTGAATACTCTGAAATATTCCCTGCCTGTCTTGGGGGATGTGGGGAAAGTGGACCCTCTTAGATTTTGGGGGAAATGTGAAATGGTATATAACCTTTATGGGAAGCAATTGGGCAATATCTGTTAAAATAAAAAAAAGTATATACTCTTCAACCCAGCAATCTCATTCCTGGGAATCTAGCCCACAGAAATAAAAGTCCCACTAGGCAAAAATGTGATAAGTGCAAAGATGTTTGTTGCAGCATTATTTCAGTGGTGTCCATGCGTGCACACACACACACACACACACACACACACACACACACAGGGAACACAGTGACTGCCCATCCTAGAGAAAGGCTGAGTACACAAGGGTACATAAACCATGGACAATTATATAGCCATTAAAAAGAATGAATTAGCACTGTACTAATTCATTGTTCACTGGGGGTAGGGAAGTACATTAGTCTGTTTTGCATTGCTATAAAGAAATACCTGAGTCTGGTTAATTAATTAATTAATTTTTGAGATGGAGCTTTGCTGTTGCCCAGGCTGGAGTGCAATGGCATGATCTCGGCTCACCACAACCTCCGCCCCCCAGATTCAAGGGATTCTCCTGCCTCAGCCTTCCAAGTAGCTGGGATTACAGGCATGCGCCACCACGCCCGGCTAATTTTGTATTTTTAGTAGAGATGGGGTTTCTCCATGTTGGTCAGGTTGGTCTTGAACTCGTGACCTCAGGTGATCCACCAGCCTCGGCCTCCCAAAGTGCTGGGTTTACAGGTGTGAGTGACTGAGCCCGGCTGAGACTGGTTAATTTATAAAGAAAAGAAGTTTACCTTGACTCATAGTTCTGCAGACTATTCAGGAAGGATAGAGCTGGCATCTGCTTCATGCAAGGACCTTCATACAAGGAAGCCTATACTCATGATGGAAGGTGAGAGGCACATCGCATCGTAAAAAAGGGAGCAAGAGAGACAGGAGGAGGTGCCAGGCTCCCTTAAGCAACCAGATCTCATGTGAACTCATGGAGGAGAACTCACTCATCACCATGAGGACAGCACCAAGCTATTTATGAGGGATCCACCTCTGTGATGCAGACACCTCCCACTAGGCCCACTTACCACATTGGGGGCCACATTTCAACATGAGATTTGGAGGGGACACACATGCAAACCATATGAGGAGGTATGTTGAAAGAGAAACGATAGATGAAAAAAGAGTATGTTACATGATTCACCTTTTATAAAACAATAGTAAAAATGACCTGCCTTTGCTTTGGATGCATAAACATGTATGTTGACACAGGTCTGTATAGGATTACGCAAATCTGCACATAAACATGGATAGAAACATAATAAGCTGTTTACATGTGTTATGTGAGCAGGGGTAGAGGGTACGGGGTGGGGTGGTCACTGAATCCCGTGGGACAGGAAAAGAGGAGAGGCAATTCTCAGAACGAAAAGGAGGAAGGCAAAGATGACTTATTTCCCACCAGTCTTTTTTCACTATATAATCTTCCTCCAGCCAACGCCCTAGCTGTATAATCGGCGCTTCACATGCAGAGCAGTTTGGTGGTAAAAACAGGGTCACAACCTAATTCTAATTCCAGGCCCCACCAGATCTCCAGCCCTGCTTTTATTTGAGACAGGGTCTTGCTCTACCGCCCAGGCTAGAGTACAGTGGTGCGATATCGGTTCAATGCAACCTCAACCACCAGGAATCAAGTAATTCTCCCACCTCAGCCTCCCACGTAGCTGGGACTACAGGTGCACACTGCCACACCTGGCTAATTGTTTCATATGTTTTGTAGACATGACGTTTTGCCATGTTGCCCAGGCCGGTCTTGAACTCCTGGGCATAAGCAATCCATTCATGTTGGCCTCCCAAAGTGCTGGGAGTATAGGAGTGAGCTGCTGTGCCTGTCTCCAGCCCTGTTTTAAAATCCAGTCCACCACTCTGGGGGTCTGCTGGTTCAGTGGTCAGGTACTGCCAGTCATTTTGTTCCTCTACTTTCAGAGCCTCCACTGCCTGCCAAACTCGACAAGGCTCCCTTGCTCTGCCGCTGGTCAACATGAGAGCACCATTTCTAGTTGTTCCTAAACAGGAGGTGTGGCCTCTGAGGTCTTGGAAACCGCTGGAGCTGTAGGAGTTCCACATGTAGCTGCCTGATCTCCTGTTGGTCCCTCCTCCCGGGCTGGTCAGGGTTTGGGAGCTGCCTGCAACAGAAAGCAAAATGGGCAAGTGCAAACAACAGCATAAAAAGGAACTTGGTGGGAGAATGGGAGGGAGATCACAAGATAGAAAGAAGGATAAAAACTGGGCTGGGAATGGACAGGAAGCGGTGGCTCCAGAGCCTCTCAGGAGCAGAAACTCTGTCCATCTCCTTAGCTGCTCATTCCTGGGGAACTGAACGAATTGCAACTCTACCTTCTTCCTTGCCTCTGCTCAAGATTCAGGGTCCTAAGAAAATGTGTCATTGGTTAGGTGTGTACCCCCTGGTTGAAGAAGGGCAGCCAGTGGAAGGTTCCAGAAAAAAAAGGAGCCTTTGGGCCCCTCTCCATCCTTCCCAGTGAAACACAGACCTCCTGTGCTTTCTATAAATTGAGACTGCATGTTGTGTGGGAGCACTCTACACAAAGGAAACTGGGGGCTGCTGGGGGAGGGGAAAAACCTCTGCGGTCTCAACAAAGTCAAATATCTACCTCTCACACCCTCCCCATTCACAGTCTAAGGAGATGGGCTGGGTTGGTTTTTACTTGAGATTCTTTTGGTTGCAAGTGACAGAAACCAACCCAAGCAAGCATAATCAGAAAAGGGGATGTTCTCAAAAGGAATCAGAGGAGCTTGAAGAACTCAGGCATCGGCCGGGTGCCGTGACTTATGCCTGTAATCCGAGCACTTTGGGATGCCGAGGTGGGCGGATCATCTGAGGTCAGGAATTTGAGATCAACCTGGCCAACATGGTGAAACCCCATCTCTACTAAAATACAAAAATTAACGGGGTGTGGTGGCGGTCATTTGTGATCCTAGCTACTCAGGAGGCTTGAACCCAGGAGGCGGAGGTTGCAGTGAGCCTAAATCACACCACTGCACTCCAGCCTGCGGGATGGAGCCAGACTCTGCGTCCAAATAAATAAATAAAATAAAATAACCCCAAAAAACTCAGGCCTTAGGAAGGGCCATTTGAAGATCAAGCTTCTCTCTGGCCTCTCTGCTTGAAACTACATGGTCTCTAAGTCTGCGCCTTCCCCTCCCACCGCACTTGTCTGAGTCTGAGCCCTTCTCTCTCCCCAGACCGACTGTCTGCCCTTCATGCCCATAAAGTTGGAAATCTTCCAGCCCACAGCTCCTGCATTTACATTTTTCCCTATCCAAAAACACAGTCCAGCTGTCTGGCAGTTTCTCAGCCTCAATTAGGAATCTCCCAAAGGGAGAACCGGATTGGCTCTGCCGGGGTCACGTGTTCACCCCTGCTCCAATCAGCTGTGGCCAGTGGGCGGGGTCACCTGGTGGAAACATGGCCGCTGGGAGCCTGGGGCTGGGGCTGGGAGCCTGGGGCTGGGGCAGGAAGCCCTCCTCTGGGGCGGTGGGAATCAAAGAGATAATGGAGGGTGAACTTTAATTGGAGTGCCGAGGCCAGCAAACCAAGACCATTTTTGAAACCACAGAAAGTGAGAGGCAGACGCTCAGCGTCCTATATGGAGTTAGGGGTCAGGGCAAGAGACGGAAAAGTGAGAGAATCACGTTGGGAGCCATAGGAAGCCACAGCGTTGGAAACTGCTTGAAATGAGCGAGGCTGCAAGTCTTTGCTGCTTGCTTTTAGTAGCTGCACTGGAACGTTTATATGAGGCTGGGTTAATTTGGCTTTAAGACCCAGGCATGGAGCTGACAGTTGTGATTAAATTGGGGAAAAAATTTTGAAAAATTCATTTTTACTTTTTCCAAAGTGATATAGGGACATGGGGTTGTAAGAAATCAAAAAACACGAAAGAGACTTCATGGGCAAAGCAGCTGTCTCCTACCCTGGGGCTTCTCACCCTCCCGTCACTCCTGAGAGGTAACAATTTCAACTCCCTTAGGCATTGCTTCTATTATTTATCTTCATATACTTCTAAATAATTTGCTATGCTGCTTCCCTCCCCTCCATATCTATTGACTTCTTGTTCTGGTAATTGAGGATTTGGTTACTTTACAAGCTCCCTCCTCCATTTCTCCTTTGATTATCTTACTATGTTATAGTATATTATCGCATAGTTTGGGGCTGTATTTACATTATTACGGCTGTGAAAATATTATTCCCCCATGACCCAAGTCAGGTACATTCCCCCATTTGTACATCATTTTGCTTTTTTGTTTGCTCAATTCTCTGTCCTCAAAAAGAACTATCAAATTTATATCAATATTTTTTTCAAAAATTTGAAACAGCATACTGGATAATATACAAACTTCACCATCACGCCTTCCCACTTCATCCCTTATTTGGACTGACTGCTCTTTGGTTGTCTCTAAAGTCCAGCCAGTGTCTTGTGTGAGATCTCTAGTTTCCGGTATCCCACGTATTCCTATTTATTGGTTTCTTTTCTTGTTTGGCTAAAGCACATCCTATGGTAACTTCCTAAGAAAAGATGCAAGGGAGGTCAATTTTTTTGCATGTTTGAATTATACTTATTCTACCATCACACTTGATTTAGGATCAGGCTCTGTATAGAGTTCTGTGCTCAAAATAGGGTTCCTCCCTGCATTCATGTTTCCATTGTCTTCTATTTCTCAAGTTCTAGGTGAAGTCTGATACCATGTGGATGTGGTGCATGTGGGGAGGGGGACCCTGGTGGGTAACTCCTCCAGATGCAGACTTTTAACTAACTGCAGTGCCTTCTGCTCTGCACATCGCCATGGATTTTTGCAGACTTGGAGCGTTCAAGCACTGAATCTCTCAGGAATCCTTTAAGATAAATCAATGTGCTTCTCATTGGCCCCCCTTCTGGAAGTGTTGAAGTCTGTAGCTTTCTCCAATGTACTGAGTCATTACCACTAATCCCTCTGCTTTCCAGAACCCAGGTATTTGTTGAAATCTCTTATCTCCTGATGTCACAAACCACTTTGGACCTGGGATTTTATATGTCTCCCCATTTACTGTCAGTTTAATAAAATGTTGCCAGTGAGAGAAGGTCAAGGTATATTTAATCCATCATAGCTAACTGGTTTGGAATTCTGATTTTTTCCTCATATATAATATATAATATTCATATAATATATTTACAACATAATACATCTACATATTACATATAATATAAATAATATACATAATAATAAAAACAATATATTTATAATATATAATAGATGTAATTATATATTTACATATATTCACATATATATGAATCTTACAAGAAGATTTCAGAAGGTGATTTCTCAGTCTGTTTTGTGCTGCTGTAATAAAATACCTGAGACTTGATAATTTGTAATCAACAGAAATTTATTTGGCTCGCAGTATTGGACGCTGAAAGTTCATATACATGTCCATATCCATGTTATGGAAGTTTTATAGACTTCTTTTAAAATTGCTTATAGTATTTTATAATCCATTAAGATGATGTGGGATGGTTTACTTACCCAATCCCTTATTGATAGACGTTTAATTTGCTTTAATTTTTCACATAATGAACACTTTTATGCATATGGCTCTTTCTTTCTGTATTTGGTATTGTTTTCTTGGGATATATTCCAATATCCAAAGGATGTGAACCTCTTAAAAATCCTGTGGGCAAGAAGAAGGAATAGGTGGTTGTCACTGCCTGGCCTGGACTTCCACGGCTGTATACATCTTGTTTAGCCTTCAGCCTCCTGCAGTTTGCCGCAGCACCAAGTTCTGGTGAATCTGCGTAAGTTGACAATGGCATCCGTTCTCGCTGGGAAATGTCCACATTCTTCTCTTGACCAGTTCGAAATAATAATAATACTAATAGCAATGTGGATGAGGGAAGAAAGAAATGTGAATTCCTTTTTTCTCTTTCTTAGTCCTACTTCTGTGGGTGGTAGGGGAAGTGCAAGGAAAAGAGAAATACTTTTAAACAAGTTATTTGAAAAAGATAGTTTGAGACGAAACCAGCCTGGAAGGTCAGTAGCTGTAAACAGGAGAGTTTTACTACTTCATCTCATTACTTCCGGAACAAAGGTGTCTAGATATACCAGGAAGGTCACTGTTATGGTTTTAATGTGTCCCATAAAGTTTGTGTGTTGGAAACTTAATCCCTAATTCAACAGTGCTGAGAGCTAAGACCTTTAAGAGGTGATTAGGTCATGAGGACTGTGCCCTCATGAATAGATACTGTCATTATCTTGGGAGTTTGCTATAAAATTAAGTCTGGCTTTCTTTAGTGCACACTCTGACCATGTGATGCTCTCCACCATGTTATGGTGCAGCAAGAAGGCCCTCACCAGATGCAGCCCCTTCATCCTGAACTTCTAGCCTCCAGCACTGTGAGCCAAATACATTTCTGTTGATTATAAATTACCAAGTCTAAGGTACTCTGTCAACAGCAGCACAAAACAGTCTGAGACAGTTGTCACCTTCTAAAATTGGCTTGTAAGATTCATAGACCTTCAGTGCTGGAAAAACTGGTGAGCTCATTCATTCAGGTCCCCATTTTACAGTTGAAGAGACAGAGCCTAGAGTGGCTTAGTCCATAGCCACAGAGCAAACCAGTGGCAAGGCCTTAAAGAGAGCCCAAGGCTGTTGGTGCTACACAGACTGAAAAGGTCCTTCCCTCTGAATCAGTCCTGCCTGAATCATGCCTGGCATTTGTCAGCATCTTGTTCATGATAAACACGACCTCAGTGGTGGCACAGGGTGGGCTATGGGCTCTTCCCCAGCACAGTGCTCTGGAGGAACTGCAGCAGTAGCAGCTGAATCAATATCACACTGCAGAGGGCCCGTTGGCAGCTGGACATGCAATGAATTGTGGCTCTTGGCATTTGTGGCTGTCAGAGCCCTTCCTGTGGGGAGGGCAGCCTTCCTGTGTGGAAAGCAGCCTCCTGTGAGGCCGGCTAGGCTTTAGAGCTCAAAGGGTAGTTCCCCGGGTCCCCACAGAGACTGGTAGCCCTTGGAGGTTGCTGTGCACAGCCCTAACTGTCCACTGGGTTTCTCCACATGCACAGTCTCACTTTGGGTCAGGTGCAGTGGCTCGCATCTGCAATCCCAGCATTTCAGGAGGCTGGGGTGAGAGGACACGTGGGCCCAGGAGGTAGAGACCAGCCTCGGCAACATAAGAAGACCCCATCTCTACAAATTCTTTTTTTTTAATTAGCCAAGTGTGGTTACATATGCCCCTAGTCCCAGCTACTTGGGAGGCTGAGGCAGGAGGAGGATGAGGCTGTAATGAGCTATAATAGAGCCGCTGCACTCCAGCCTGGAACACAGAGTGAGATTCAGTCTCAAAAACAAACAGAAAAAGAAATAGGCCGGGCACAGTGACTCACACCTGTAATCCCAGCATTTTGGGAGGTCAAGGTGGATGGATCACCTGAGGTCAGGAGTTCGAGACCAGCCTGGCGAACATGGGAAAAACCTGTCTCTACTAATAATAAAAAAATTAGCTGGGCGTGGTGGCACAGGCCTGTAATCCAAGCGACTCTGGAGGCTGAGGCAGGAGAATCGCTTGAACCTGGGGGGCAGAGTGTTCTGCATTGAGCCCAGATCTCACCACTGTATTCCAGCCTGGGCGACAAGGGCGAAACTCATAAATAAACCTCCAAAACAAACAAAAAAAACTTCACTTTGGTCCTTACATTTAGTCCTTTCAGACTTTTAACTGAGTCTGACCACGTGTTTCTGGTACCAACAGGTTTGAATCTGTTCAGGGGAACAGGGGACCAACCTGTGAAAGCGGGAATCCTGGAGGTTATTCTTTATTCCCTAGAGTCTGGGGGCTTCTCATGGGCGTGCTGTTCCTCCACATCAAACCTGAGGCCAAGAGGCTTCCGTGTCTCCTGCAGGAGCTGTCTCAGCTCCCACTGGTCCAAGTGCCTGGTCTGAGCACATTGACATCCCCAGCCCCAGGTGCCTTATCAGTAAAATGGAAGCCTTTAGGTTTAATGAATGAACTTGCTAGTAGTCAACAATTTTTGACCTACAAAAACAACACAATTCCCAGCCTGACCAACATGGCGAAACCCCATCTCTACTAAAAAATTCAAGAATTACTCGGGCGTGGCAGCAAGTGCCCGTAACTGGGAGGCACTTGGGAGGCTGAGGCAGGAGAATCGCTTGAACCCGGGAGGTGGAGGTTGTATCGAACTGAGATCATGCCACTGTACTCCAGCCTGGGTGACAGAGTGAGACCTTGTCTCAAAAAATAAAAATAAAATAAAAAAATAATTGAAAACTAAGAAAAAAAAACCAATACAATTCATATGGCTCGATCTACTAGTAGTGCCTACCTTATAGCATTTTGAAGATGAAAATAAGAACATTCATACCCAATGCCTAGCACACATGCGAAATGTAGTCATCACCACCGGCAGTGCTTGCTTTCTTGACTCAGGCTTGGGCAAGAAGGAACAAGTAAGCTTAACAGGAGCTGAGCGTCTACTATTTGCGGGCACTTTACATGCCATGTTGCTTCATCTTCTCAACAATTCCATGGAGGGTTGGCATGGCTATCACCATCTTACAGATGAGGAAATCGAGGCACACGGCGGTGAAACAATCGCCCCAAATGACACGGCTAGCTGACAGTTGGGCTCGGATTGAAATGCAGATGTTTCTGACCAGAGGCTATGTGCTTTCCTGAAGCACTCTGCCACCTTCTGAGTTCCAGTGTTGGGCACTTAGTAGTCTTTCCCCAGATTTTGCATTTGGAAAATAGAAAAGATGATTTTGAATGATCACCAATGAATTAACAAGCTTCATGCATGCATGATTTTATTTGAGCTCATAAAATAGGATGACTCATCATACCACTCCATGAAAGAGTGCTTCCATTTTACAGATGAGGAAACTGAGTCTCAGGAGGGCTTTGGGACTTGCCTGAAGTGACACGGCAGGAAGCAGAGTAGCTGAGATCCACCTCCAAGTCTGCTGGACTACAGAATCTGGGTTTTCTCTCTGCTAGGCGAGACCTATGGCTTCTTTCATCTTAGGGATATGGCGGCAACGCAGCCAGGCCACTGGCTGGAATCTTCTCATCCCAGGGGACGTGGTGGTCACTCTCCCTATCCTCTCTGTCCTGCATGCGATTCACCTGCCTATGACTGGGGCAAGACCTAGATGTGTGGGAAAGGATCCCGGCACTAGGGTCGCAGCGCACTGCGGCGTTCCTGCAGCAGCCTCCTCCCCCAACACCCGCACATCAGAGCTCTGGGGGGAGGCAGAGGGCCCTCCTTGCTCAAAATAGCTCTGTGTTATTAGCCGCATTTAATTGAAGGTGTTTCGAGGGCAGCCTCCACCGGGCCCAAACCAAATGGAAAATGACACACTGTCAAATTAATGTCCCCAGACCATGATAAATGGCCGGGCTTGGTGAGTAATGCTTCCATTTCTTGTTTTAAAAAAGAAGGATGTAGCCAGGCTCCGCGCGTCTGTCCCTGATGTGCGGGGAAAGGTCAGGGGCATCCTCGGGATAAATAGCATTCCTCGCTGGCCCGCCCACCCGGGCTGGGCTTCTCCGGCTTCTGCTGAGCTCTGCTTTCTCTCTCTTCCTGTCTCTGGAGGCTGGCGAGATTGCTGAACAGCTTGTGAGCCTCCAGGCCAATGTCCAGGGAGGAAGGAGCTGAGATAAGACTAATCCTCACCATCCGCCGTACTTTATACCTTCCAGAGCGCAGCCACCTCAGTTATCTTGAGTGTTAGTTGGCATTCGAGGCCTGCTCCTCACCCCCAGCTGCACGTCCCGCTGCCATGCCCTTGGTTCAGCCATTCTGATTCCTCAACCCCCCCCCCCCCGCACACCCCAGACTCTTGGACAACGTGGGACACAATTGCTAAAGTTCCTGCTCTGTGCCGGGCTCCAGGGTCCGGGCTCAGCCCCTGCCCTGGAGGACAGACGGCCCAAGACAGCCGGAGCTGCCCTGGCACTCCCAGCCTGGCTGCGGTGATCTCTTATTGAACATAAACAATTTCCCAGAACATAAACATCAGACAAGGCCACAAGCAAGACGAAAACAAGACCACTCCGTAATTGTGTCTGAACACAGACAAAAACAAGAACACTGTCCAAACCACAAAGATCACCAAACACCCCCACCCGCCCCCGACGTCCGCTAACATCAGGGACTACTGCTGCCCCACCAGTTGTGGCTTCAGCTTTGCTCTCTGTTTCCCTCCTTCTAGATAAGATCCGCAGACGCAGAATGGTTCCCACCACTTGCTTCCTGACAGCATTCCCTCCAGAACCCAGCTCTGCTCCCTGGAGCACCTCGCACCAGCCCAGATCTGGAACTCCTTTCTGGCACCCTCTCACTGAGCTGCCTCACCATTCCCTGTGGCACGTGCTCTCCCTGTTGCAATGGGTAACATGCCCCACTTTGTTCAAATATAGGCGTGTTTCTGGTGGCTTGGGCTGAAAGGCACTGGCACCACCAATTTTGGCCGCTGGGCTGGGCAGAATGATAGAAGAGCTAAATCGCCCCACAAATAATCTGTTTCAGGAGCAAGGGGGACAGAACTGTTCATTCTGGATGGGGTGGCTTTGTGGAGGAGGAGGCATGAGCTTTGTCAAAGAAGGAAACAGGGAACAGGTGGCCAGGACCCTCCGGGTGACAGGACCCTGAGCAAAGGCCCCCAGGTGGGACAGGCACAGGTGGTGTCCTGTTTCCATCCTCCTCTCATTGTCTCTTGAAGTGGGGGAGATTCTGCTTGTCCTTCAAGGCTCACTGTGTGTGTCCCCTCCCAGGGTGCCTTGGAGTCCCATTGCCGCCCAGTTTCCCTGTTGGTAAAATGAGAGGACTGGACTCTGTCAGTGCTTTTTATACTTTTCTTTTTAGAGGACAATCCTTTGTCAAAGGTGATCTTACCCAGAAGCCCAACATAGAAAAGGCATACGAGATGTAAGTGACGCTGCAGTGATTGAAGTGGAGGCTGGGGACGGGGTCTTTGGCTTTTGGGCAAGTCTAGGGGGTCGGTGTTCCTGGAGACTCCTGGGGCTCCTGAGGGCCGGCTGGAAAGGCATGCGAGGGGAGAGGGTCTGCAGTTTTCTCTAGTCCTCTAATGTGATCTCTGTGGCTCTCCCGGAAGCTCCCAGAGGACTGGAATCATTTCCTCACAGGCTGTCTAGCTTGGTATGCTGCAGGCAGAAGAGGTTGAGCGTATGCTGCCTGAATCCATGTGGTTCTCACATCAGTCCTCTGGGTTTTTGCCCCCCCATTCCCCCCCTCTCCCTGAGGACCCCAAGGAAGCCCAGGTTGGGAAAGGGCAGTGCCCCAAACTGTGTGGACTGTGGGTGCCCTGCTAATTTCCCTGATCTCTCCCCTCTGTCAGCACTTGTCCTGCTGCGCAGATCCCAGGCTCAAGGCACCCTCTGTCTGTCTGCCCTGTGGGCCCAAGTTCCTTTCCTTCCCCCGTGACAGCCTGAAACAATATTGAGGGCACACAATGGCTCTACCAGCTCCATTATCGCCAACTCCCCTGCTGCTGAGAGTGGACCATCAGTCCCTGATGATACATAGCAGAAAATTGGTTGTCAGGCCAATAAATGTATCCGATTGGATTTCTGACATCCGGGCAAACCCATTCGTAAGGCATTTGATTAAAGTGCTAAAAGATAGTGCAGAGATAGCTGGGCAGAGCTGCCCTCGGTCTGGCCTAAATAGGGTGCTGTCTTCCCTCTGGGCGAGATGCCCCCTCCTTCCCTGTCTGCTCATCCTCCTCCTTTTCCATTTTCATCCCTCACTGCTCTGAAAGTGCTGCACTCAATCAGGGCTCCCAGTGGCGGGAAGGACAGCCGAGCCAAGCTGGAGAGGGATTGCCTTCCCTTGGCTGCCTGTGCAGGAGGCGCGGGCTGGCCTCAGTCCCTGGCCCAAAGCCCTGCTTGTGCTGGCCCTTCCTCCCGGGCCGTCTGTGTGCATCAGTCACCAAGTCTCAGCCATTCCTCTTCCCCGGGAGCAGAGTGGAAAGAGCCCTCATCAGAAAGGCTGCTTTCAAATCTCTGCCCAGCCTCTCCTGAGCTTGGGGACCCTGGGAGAGGTCCCATCCATGACTCCGCTTACCCAGCTGTAATTGCAGGGATCATAAACATGGGTGCTTCCATACCTTGAATTGGAAATGATAGGGCTGATTAATTAGGGAACATGAGACATGTGACTGGACCACTATTGGTGATGACAGTCACAGTGGGTGATGACACATGCCCCCTGTATGTGGGGAACATGCTGTTCCATTATTTTTAGCTTGCAACCACAAAATGCGAGTTTGGCTATAAGACATTTTAATTGTTGGATTACTATAGAGAAAATAAATGTATTGTGAGTCCATTTTTTTTTTTCATTCTAGAACCTCTCGTTTTCATATTGCAAAAGTTCTTTCTGTGATTTTCTTTTTATAACATGATGTTTCTTAGGAAGCCAGCCATCCCATTTTAGTGGTGGTTCAGAAGATTGGATGAGAGGTATCGTGCAGAGTGTCTGGCACACAGTGGATGTCCACTAAGTCCTTTTTCCTCCCCTCTTCCTCTCACATCCTTTCTCTCCAGCCTCGGAGCCACCACCCTTGTTTAAGCTCCCATTATCTTTCTCGAGATCTGGCCAATAGCCTCCCAGCTAGTCTCTCTGCCCTGTTCTCTCCTGCTCCCCATCCTATCTGACATGTGGCCCCTGTATTGATCTTCTTAAAATCCAGCCCAGTGTTGTCACTCACAAGCTGTAAGCCTGGGTGGTGTCTGGGCCCCTGGAACACCAGCCTCAATTCCAAAGTGAATTTCTTTACACAAACCTCCTTCCAGGGGTCCCCCAAACACCCAGAATGCTTCCTCACACGCCATTGTCCTGTGCCCCCTGCCCTCCAGGCTGTGCTCTGTGACATCTCTTTGTGTGCACGATTTCTGCCCAATTGGCGGCTCCCTGACTGCTGAGACCATGGCCCCTGCCTTTCCTCCTCCATGCTGTCCCTTTCAGAGCCAGGCCACGGTGCTCAGTAAATTAGCTGATCAGCCCAGAGCCCATCCTCCGATGTTCTGGAGCAGGAGGGCTCCCTTCCTCCCCACTCCCTCCCATGGTATATCTGCTCTCAGACTGGGCTGAGCCAGTGAGAAGCAGGCTGAATCTCACTGGGGACTTCTCACCCAGCTGAGCTGGGCTGCCAGAAGCCTCTCAGAGACTCCGAGAGCCACTGAATATGGAGCCCTGGCCCTGGACTCCCCAAGATCCTGCTCTAGGGTGTTGAATGTCGGGCCCCAAAAAGATATGCCTGTGTCCTAATTCCCAGAAGCTGGGAATGTTATCTTTCTTGGAAAAAGGGTCTTTGCAGACGTGATTAAGGATCTTGAAGAGGTTGTCCTGGGTTATCCAGGTGAGCCCTAAAGCCAGTGATGAGTCTCCTTAGAAGAGACACACAGAGGGAGATTTGAGAGAGATGGGCGAGGGGCCGTGTGACTGTAAGGCAGAGATTGGAGTGATGCAGCCACAAGCCAAGGGATGCCCAGAGCCTCTAGAAGCTGGAATAGCCATGGACCGTGGAGGGAATCAAGGTCACTGTCAGCACGTTGATTTTGGACTTCTGGCCTCCAGACTTATGAGCTATATATTTCCATTGTTTTAAGCCACCCAGTCTATGATGCCCGTTAAAGCGGCTACAGGAAACTGATACATCCGCCTCCAGCCACTGCTTCCCCCTGCAACCTCTTCTTGGTAACCATCTTTGCCGGCTGGGCCGAAGGGCTGGTGGCCTCTCAGGGTCAGGACCCCTGTTCCCCACCCCAGCAGCCTTCTAGGGGAGGTTGAGTGAGGGTGCCTGCCTCCAGGTGGCCCCCGTAATGAAGCAGCCTCTCCACTACCCCCCGAATCCCCCACCTCCAGATGCTGCAGACCTCTGACTGTTTTTCCTGTGGTTCCAATGCAGGCTGCTTTGTCATGGGTGCCCCCTATCTACCATCTTACAGAGCTAGGTGGAAGCTTGAGGGGTGGAAGCTGACCACACGCCCTCCTCATGCCTTAGGTGGAAATGGGGCCGAGAGATCAAGGGCCCCAGCCTTCCTCAGCCAAGGCCCCACAGAGAGTCGGAGGGACAGGACCCAGTCCCACTTCCTCCTGCTATTCCACACGTCCCACCCCCACCCCTGCGGGGCCTCCCACTGACCATGGTTCCTCATGAAATGCTTGATTTCTGTGCATTCCAAAAGGCGTATCCCTTTTCCGTGTTTGAATTTCTTAACCTCTCCCTGGGCTCAAAGCTGGCCCCGGGTCTCTCAAGTACACAGGTGCTCAAGGGACACCCCCTGCCCTGTGACTGTGTCCCGGACTGCCCTGGCTCAGGCCCATGGGCTTCTATGTAAAGCTGGGAGGAGATGGGGTGCAGGGAAGATGCAGCCTCGTCTGTTTTCAAGGTGGCCCTCGGTGGTAAATGGCAGCCACCTTCGTCACTGTAAAACACAGAAAGTTCATTCCCTCTCTGGACTTTGACTTTCTCATCTGCAAAATGGTTAGAGATAAATGAGTTACCTGCTCAGGGTCTACCACAGTCTGTAAGACAAGGGCTAAAGGAATTGAACCAGAGGGGGTCTCTAAATCCCTTCAGGCCCTCAGCGTGACTGCAACCAGGAGGCATTTGATAAGAACAAGCTAATGGATGAATGAAGAAAAAGTGTAAATAGCTAGTGCAAATATAACAGGGGCCCTAAACCAAATAGTCTCAGAGCTCTAGTAGGCAAAGGAGAGTTAATCTCTCCAACCCTTGTTTTCCTTATCTGCAAAACAGAGATAGTAAACATTTACCACCCAGGGCCATCTTGAGGATTAATAGAGAGAAAGCTCAGAGCCCAGTGCATTAGTGCCCCCAGGGCATGGGGCTGTCCCGTTTACCACCTCATGGTTTGGCTGTGGGAGATGAACAGAACCTAGTGCCTGGTATACAGTAGATACTTAATAAATGCTTGCTATCCACATTGAGAGCCATGTGCCAGGGCTCACTCACTGAGAAGTCTGCAAGACTCAGTGGAAGGTCAGGCCTGAAGGTCACGGGGTGAATGAAGAAGGAGATGCAGCCAGACCAGAGGTCTGTGAGGGCCTCATCCAGCAGACACAGGGAAGAGGGTGTGTTTCCAAGAGCCCCTGTGAAGTGGAAAGAAGGCCAGGTTTGGTTTCAGACACACCTAGGTTCAAGTTGTAGCTTTGTCATTCACCAGCTGTGTGACCTTGGGCAAGTTACTTAGCCTCTCTGAGTGTGTGTTTCCCCTCGGTAAAATGAGGGTGGGTAATGTCCACCTCTCAGGATTCCTGGGGAGATTATATGAGGGTGTGTATATGAGGCACCTGGCACAGAAAAGCCATTCAACATGCATCAGTGACTTCCTTGCCCTTCCCGGCTTCCCTGCGCACAAACTTGAGAATAAGGGGCCACTGGCACGTTGTAGGAACTGGGAAGACTCCCTGGAGGAGGCTCTGCCTTGGCTCTGAGAAGGCCAGGGGAGGCCGAGTGTTGGACTGCAAAGTTCCTTCTCCTGAGGGCATCTCTGTGTCACTGTGCAGTGGGACAGACGGCTACCCCATCAGGCTGCCTCTAAAAATAACCTCCCATCTTGCTGTCAGCACTGGCACTTGCTCAGGGCTTCCTCTTGGCGCTGCCCCGGCCCTGGCCTGGTTCTGTTTATGGCTCTGCATGGGGTCTCTGCGGAGCAGTTCCAGCAGAACCAGAGACCTGGGAAAAGGTGGCGGTGCTTCTCAGAGCAGGGGACCCCTAGGCCCCAAGGGTATGGGCTGAGGACGAACTGGACCAAGCCCAAGGGTCCTCTGCTAATGCAATCTGAATCTCACACCTGGCATCACAGAGGTTTGAAGGAGGAGGCTCCCTGGTGGCAGAGTGGTCCTATGGGGCCTGCCAGCAACCTCTGAGCATACAGACTCCTCCTTCGTGCCAGGGCTGCCCAGCCAAGGAAAGGCCCTCCTGCGCGAGGCGGCGAGGCAGGTGGGGAGTGGAGAGGTGGCCACGCGGTGTCCTTGGGCATTTGCAAGCTCTTTCCTACCCATGACCTGATCTGGCCTTGACACCTCCCCAGTCACCTGGGAGAGGAGGGCTGTGCCTTAAAATGTCTTGCTAATCCTTTACCGGGCGAGGGGCCTGGCGCACAGTAGGTGCTCAGGGAACACATACCCCAAATGAATGGATGAACACGGGCTTCGTGCCTGCACAGAGCTGGTTCTAATGTGTGTCCAAATTCTTATTGGCCCCGGGCTTTTAGGAAAGTGACTTTCCCTCTCTGAGTCTTATCTTCTTCATTTAAAAGATGGGCATAGTCCGGGTCTCCACTTCTGAATGAACCCCTCTCCACCCCTACCTCCATTTAGGCCCATGTAGGAGGCTGCAAGGAGGAAAGACAGGCAGAGCGATTCCTGTGGAGCATGAGGCTCAGCGTGGGCTCATCCCAAAGGCTAGCCAGCCCCTCGCCCCACCCACACCGCCTGGCTACAGGGCTCACTAGCTTCATTTTGAGGATTAAGAACCAAAGCTCTGGGCACCAAGCGACTTGCTCAAGGTCACACAGACAGAAGTGGGGAGTTAATGTTGAGCCCTGAGTCTCCTGATCCCAATGCTATACCTGTTTTATTTCTGGGTGAGGAAGAGGAAAGGTGTGTGTGTGTGTGTGTGTGTGTGTGTGTGTGTGTGTGTGTGTGTGTTGTGGTGGGGGGAGGCAGGGCATTAATAAGAAAAGAGGGAGGATGAGGCTGGGCGTTGTGGTTTATGCCTGTAATCCCAGCACTTTGGGAGGCCGAGGTGGATCACAAGGTCAGGAAATCGAGACCATCCTGACCAACATGGTGAACCCTATCTCTACTAAAACACACACACACACACACACACACACACACACACACACACAATAAACAACTAAACCAGGTGTGGTGGTGTGCACCTGTAGTCTTAGCTACTTGGGAGGCTGAGGCAGGGGAATTCCTGGAACCCAGGAGGCGGAGGTTGCAGTGAGCCAACTCCCAGCCTGGGTGACAGAGCGAGACTCCATCTTAAAAAAAAAAACAGAGAGAGAGAGAGAGAAGAGGGAGGATGAAAGAGCGATTAGGCTGGAAGAATGACCCAGACCCCATTGCTCTCAGATGCCTTTGGGGAGGGTGGGTTGAGAGATGGATCAGCCCTTCAGGGACTGCTCTGGGTGAGTCAGCTCTTCTCTCTGGAGAGCGGGATCTCACACTTGCCCCCAAGCTTCAGTTTTCTCTATACCCTACAGATCATGGTGCTTAAGTGCACCGGCTCGGGGACCAGATGGATCCGGATTTAAAACCCTGTACTGCCACCTACTAACTGGGGGAATATCCCTTAGCCCCTTGGGGCATGACTGCATCTTCTGAGGTTTGGTCAACATGATGAGGGACTCCTGAGAGCTCTCTCAGGGAGTGCATGTGAACCACGGGAGGGGCGGCCGCCCATGGACGGCATTTAGCACAGTAGGGGCATAACCTGAGGACTACCGGTCATGGGTATCATGTGATTGTTGCAGGGGTAATGTGAGACACGAATGTGAACATCGGTGCACGGCACTGAGCGCGCGGTAGTGCTCCCTTGATTAATTCAACCCATCTCTATTGAGGATCATAGACTTGGCCACATGTGGGGCTGACAGGGCCTTCTCCTGGAGTGGGCTTCCAGGCAGCTGCCCGGAGGACAAAGGGCTGGGAGTGAGCCCTGTAGGTCCATTCTCAGCACCCCACCCCCCACCCCAGTGCTGCCAGCTCCGAGGTGCAGTGTTGCTCTGCAGGCTGGATTCGTAACACTTGATGGGAGCATTGGAAACATCTAAGGAGGAAAAGGGAAAAGTGAAGCTGGTAATTAGCTGCTGAGGATGCTGGGAAAATCTCTCCCCGGCTCCTCTCGGGGCTCAGGTTGATGAGGAACCAGCCCCGGGGACCAGGCCTGGCTCAATTTCTCCTTTCATTAGTGCAGTTTCCACTGGCTGCTTCCACACCGGAGTTTTCATGCCAAGTTCTCAGCTTCCTCTGGGAGATGACAGGTGGTGTGGTAGAAATGGCTGTGACTCTGGATTCAAATCGCAGCCCTGACACCTATAAAATGTGTCTTCTTGGGCAAGTCAATTTCTTGGAGCCCTGGTTTCCTCATTTGTGACAGGGGGGTAACAAGGCATCCCTGGGTGTATTGTTTTGTCAATTAAAGCAGAGAGGCAGGGTCAGTGGCTCACTCCTGTAATCCCAGCACTTTGGGAAGCTGAGGTGGGCGAATCACAAGGTAAGGAGTTCAAGTCTAGTCTGGCCAACATAGTGAAACCCCATCTCTACTAAAAATATAAAAATTAGCCTGGTGTGGTGGTGTGCACCTGTCATCCCAGCTACCTGGGAAGCTGAGGCAGGAGAATCACGTGAACCTGGGAGGTGGGGGTTGCAGTGAGCCGAGATCGTGCCATTGCACTCCAGCCTGGGCAACAGTGCGAGATTCTGTCTCAAAACAAACAAAACAAAACAAAAAAAAAAAGAAAAAAAATTACAGCAGAGAATGTTTACATTGTACCAGGCACACACTGAGTAATCAGCAAGTCTTAGGTTTTGAAGGATAGTGGGTGCTGGGTGACCAAGAGCTGAGGACCCAGGAGAGAGAAAGGCACACACCCAAGAGATGGCAAAGGGGCCCCTTTTGATGATGAGTCAGGGACTCCACTATCCCGGGGTCTGGCCCATTCTCCTTCCTGTGGGTTTCTGGTTGCAGGAGGCCGCAGAGGGGCAGGTCCTGCCCCAGTCTTCCCCACCCACACCCCAAGGAAGACTGGTTGTGGATTACTGAAATCCCAGAGTCTGCTTGTGCCATACCCTGGAGGCTGAGGAATGGGCTCAGCCAGGTGGGATCCCTGTCACTGTGTCAGCACTAAGACAAAGGGACAAGCTCTGGACCAGGAATGAGGAGGCTGGCTCAGGGCAAGTTATTCTTCTGGGTCTTGAATTCCCCATCTGGGAAACATGGCACCAATAGTATCTGTCTGCTGGGACTATGATGCAAGTCAGCACATGATACACCCAGAGACACGCTCACCCAGACGTTCTTTTTGGGGCTCCTGGGGGCTTCTGGTGCATTCTCTGTCTCTCTCTTTCTTTGTGGTGAGGATATAAGAAGCAGCAGATGCCCAGGACCTTTGCTGTGGTCTCAGGAGCCCTCACTGTGTAAATAACATTGACTCCCAGTAAGACTGGAAATTTCCATTCTTTAGGGAGGGCATTAGTGAACTCAGTGCCAGGCACTATTTTACTCACTTTTAACCCAGGCTCCCTGGCTCCAAAGCCCACACTCTTGCTCACTCCATGGTCTTGCTTCTTGTGAAGGATACACGTAAGATTCAGAATGTGGCTCTGGAGTGAGACTGTGTAACAGTTAGCTATTGCTGTGTAACAAGTAAGTCTAAAAACTAAATAGTTTATTTTTCACAATTCTGTATGTTGGCTGGGCAGTGCCTCTGCTGCTTTCCACTGGGCTCAGCCACGCAGCAGGAGGGTGGGCTGGAAGGGCTGCTGGGCTGGGGAGTCCATGTGGCCTGATGCACATGTCTGATGCTGGAGTGCCTCAGTTCTCTTCCAAGTGGCCTCTCACCCTCTAGTAAGATAGACAAGCAGCTGTGGGGCAGCATTCCAAGGGCAAGAGCAGAAGCCATCAGGCCTTTGGGGCCCAAGCTGCTGAACTTGCCAGTACCTTTCAGTCACATCCTGTTATTCACAGTGAGTCCAGATTGAATGGGTGAGGGAAACAGACCCCACCTCTTGATGGGAGGAGCCTCAACGACATTGTGGACATATTCAGTTTGCCACAAGATGCCTGGGTTTAACCCCCAGTTTGGACCCTTGCTGGCTGTAAGCTTGGGTTTTTCACTTAACCTATCTGAAGCTCAATCTCCTTCTCTGCAAAATAGGGACAATGCTAATCCTCCTTGTCAAGTTTTATGACGACTAAGTGAGAAAACGGCATGAACTGCTTTGCCCAGTGCCCGAGACACAGCGCCCATTGCGATTATATTGACAGACTCTGCTCTTACATGACCTCAGAGCAGAAAAGGACTTTATGGAACTCAGAAAGGCCTGGTGCCCTGGAGAGATGACAGCAGAGCCTGACAGTTAGCTAGGTCTCCCGACTCTCTGTCCAGTGCTCTTTCCTCCACATAAGCTGCCACTCTGAGACTAAGCACAAAAGACAAATATCCCAGTCTGGGGACGGCAGATCGATTTTCTCACCCTTGCTGGCTGTGATTGATTGGCGGTGCTGCCCAGCGTTCTGCAGTGAGAAAGCTGTGAGGTCTGGCCCCAGCTCAGTGGGAAGGAGGGCCAGGATCGATCAGTGATGTTTGCCCATGGTACAGTGGCGGGGGCGGGGTACATGCGCAGTTTGCTTGCCAGCCCTGCTCTGGTCCTAGCTCTGACCTCACCTCTGTGGCTGCACTGAGCGCTGAGTGAACCATGTGCTCCGGGCCTTTCATGTCACAAAAGAGGACACAAGGTCCGGAGTGGTCAGGAGATTGGCCTCATGGTCACACAGCAGGACATTTCCTGGTCATCCCACGTTTCCATTCTTCCCAGATCCCTGAGGAGTCTGGATGAGTGTGTGTCTGGCTCCTGTGGCCTGAGTTTCCAATCTCCAACTTAAGAAAGGTAGAGATTACAGGGCTTTCTGCTCTGGCTCAGGCCTCAGGCAGAGTGTCCTCAAAGCACCAGCATGGGGAAAAAGGCATCTTGGCTCTTTGTTTGGATTCAGATAGTGCATTTTCAAGTTTCTTGAGCTCACAGTGACGGCCGGCCAATTTTGTTTCCACCCGAGGCTCAATCATCTCTTTCCCTGGTCTTCTGCACACGTGTGCTGGCGTGAACTCAGATGGGGCAGGCCTACGCTCAGGAGAGAGGAAGGAGCTCAGGCGCTCAGGGCCGGCAGGTTTGGAGCTCCCTTTCCGAGGCAAAGACATGACACAAATCTTCCCACTGCCCAGCCAACTCCTCCTCGTGTATCTCCCGGGGGTGATACTGACAAGGTCTGCTCTCAGGGCCCAACCATTAAGGAATTCATTAATCAGAATCCTGTTTACAGCTCTCTGGCAAGCGATGGTAATTTACTGGCTCAAACCAGACCCTTGGCCTTCCTGCAAACTGCTGTGACATTTGGTAAAACTATCAGCTGGGGACCGGGCCAGGCCGGGAGGTGTGTGTGCAATTCACGCTGACTTGTGAAATGGAGGCGCCGTGTGGGTCACAGGCAATAGGGAAGGCTGGAGGACAGGCTGTCACTGGTTCCAGGTGGCACCTTGGACAAGTCCCTTCCCTGTCATCTCACATCTGCATTGTGAGAGGTTTGGAGTAAGTCAGATGACAAGTCTGTCAGCCACAGACTTGCCCCCTCTGCTCTGCCCAGGATCCACCAGCGTGGTGTTTAAAAACAAACAAGAAAGAAAATGGGATCCCTCACCAACGTTTACAAACTGCAAATTCCACTTGAAAATCCAGATTTCTGGTACATGGGGAGTGTACTCCTATCTGGCAATGAAGGCCTGAAGCTGAGTGTTTCCTGACATCTCCAGATGGGTCTGTGGTCTCAGGTTTGCCAAGGTTAGCACTGATCCCTGCTGCTAGGCATGGGCCCAGGGCCTCCATGTACGGTTGTGCAGGTTGTACACTACTGTGGAGTCAAAAGGGGGCTGAATTCCTACGATCCGCCGGCATGCCATGGGCACTCACGTGGACTTCTCACAATGGCCTTGTTTGGGCCAGCCGTGGTCCTGCCTGGGCCCACAGTTTCTGTAGTTTGCATTTCACAGAGGGCCAAGCTGGGGCTTCCTCAGAGCTACAGGTGGGGACACTGGCAGGCCATGGGCTGGGAGGCCTTGGGGAAATCTCTACGCCTCTCTGGGCCACAGTTTCCTCATTTTAAAAACAAGGGCATGAGCTAGCTGATCTCAGAGGCCCTTCCAGCTCTAGGAGAGTATAATTTACTGGGGGGAAAGAGGTCATGGCCGGGGCACCTGAGTGGGGAGCTGGGCTGTGAGCCTTGGCTCTGGGGAGAAGGCTGTAAAGCCCAATAGAAGCCAGCAGTAGGGGCACAGCACCGACTGAGCACAGCCCTCCTGCCCCCAGCCTCATCTTTCAGTGCTCTTCAAGGCAAACGCTGGCCATCGGTGCTGGAAAAATGTACAATCTGGCCTTTTTCAGAAAAAGTTTATTGACCCCTGCCCTAGACCCACTAGTGCCCATGAAATTGGAGTCCTGATCAACCATCAGCCCGTTTTTTATATTTTACAAATGAAGGAAATGAGGCACAGAGAGGTTAAGCAACTTGTCCAAGGTCACACAGCTAATGAGAGACAGAGTTAGCCTCTGAATCTAGTGAGTCTGACTCTGGAAAAGCACTTTTCTAAGGTAGTGAGATTTCAAAGCACAAACCAATGCCCAGAGCACTGGCTAGAAAATGGACAAGGTACGGCCCCTGTATTGGGGATTTTATTTTAAGCCACTCTCCTCCCTGGAATATATATTTTAGTTGATCACCAGAAGAGGGTTTATATAGGAGAGGTGTGTAATTCATGCTTTCTTCTGAACCTTGAACGTGGGGCCGTGATATAGTACTAGTCCATGAGGCTCATTTAGAAAGTGCTATTTGCACATGGCAGCCAGTGAGAGAAGGGTTCACTAAGTCACTGCCTAGGGCAGGGCGAACATTTAACTGATTTAGGAGAATGAACAGGGTACAAGCAATCCTGAAACTGTATTTTTATGGTTGATCCACAGTGTAGGTCCTTATAGAATATTGTTTGTTTCATGTTTGTTTCATGGTGATGGATGAACTGGTTTTACTTCCACTAAAAAGAAATAAAAGCATTCTTTGTAACAGGTCCTTAAGGAATACCACTTAGGCAAACTTACTTAAAATCTGATACACCTCATGATGATAAATATTTTATGTAAAATACGCTTGTTACATAATGCCATGTAAGTGTTTACAATTAATCAGTTTTTTTTTTCGGAATACTTTTATTATTTAGGTAAAATAGGTTGATAGAATGGATTGCTATCAGGATGTCTTATGTGCAATGTATGTTATTGCTCCTCGCACATGCTAGTGTTCCTTCACCTTGAACAATATAAATAAGTTTGAGAAAAGGAAACACATGGAAAGTTAGTATCACTACGCTGAGTTAACGTTTAAAATCAGAACGAGGCTAGGCACGGTAGCTCACGTCTGTAATCCCAGCTCTTTGGGAGGCTGAGGCAGGCAGATCACATGAGGTCAGGAGTTAGAGAGCAGCCTGGCCAACATGGTGAAATCCTGTCTCTACTAAAAATACAAAAATTATCCAGGTAAGGTGGAGGGCACTTGTAATCCCAGCTACTTGGGAGGCTGAAGCAGGAAAATCACTTGAACCTGGGAGGTGGGGGTTGCAGTGAGCCAAGACCATGCCATTGCATTCCAGTGTGGGTAACAAGAGCAAAACTCCATCTCAAAAAAAAAAAAAAAATCAGAACCAAACACCTGAGTAGATGCTACACCTCTTCCTCTTCCTGGAAGTTGCTCTTTAAGATTCTGATGACTAAAGGCAAGCCCCTAAGTCGACAGCACCAACAGACAAAACCCTGAACAGCTCAGGACAGTCATTCCAGTTTACTTGCCGGACCAAGCGGCTGTATGTCATTGACAGTATACTTCATTATTACCAAATGCAAAATGAATGCCAATCGAGGCATAGATTTGAAATATGAAAACAAACTTGTAACCTGATAAGTCATCTTTGGGCATTTTGGAATCTTCTGGAAAAATATGATTTTCTGCGCAATGGTGTGTTCTCTAGTTTATACACAACTTACTCGTACATTATCTCATAGTCTATTGGAGTGTGATGGACATTCCCATTCCCATTGCACAGCCAAAGAAACTGAGGCCCAGAGAGTCCAAAGGCTTCACCCAGCAGAGCTGTCTTCACCAGCTCGTCTGTGCCTCAGCTCTGTACTCTTTGAATGTGCCGACTCTTCGGTTGAAAACAGCACAATTGGCCAGGTGTGGTGGCTCACACCTGCAATCCCAGCACCTTGGGAGGCCGAGGTGGGTGGATCACGAGGTTAGGAATCCAGACCAGCCTGGCCAATATGGCAAAACCTCATCTCTACTAGAAATACAAAATTTAGCCAGGTGTGTTGGTGCGTGCCTGTAATCCCAGCTACTCGGGAGGCTGAGGCAAGAGAATTGCTTGAACCTGGGAGGTGCAGGTTGCGGTGAACCGAGATTGTGCCACTGCACTCCAGCCTGGGTGACAAGAGCAAGACTCTGTCTCAAAAAAAAAAAAAAAAAAAAAAAAAAGAAATTAATACAATTGCACTTTTTTTCACTTTACCTCCAGTTGTCGTTAATTCTGAGGGCTTCTTCCAACAAATCCAGAAGAATGGGTCTTGAAAATACAGCCCACAGGCTATGCTTTTCAGAGGTCAGGCCCTGGCAGGCAAGATGGGTGTGCTGGAAGAGCCCCTTTGCAGGGAGTCAGTGGCAGAGGAGATGAGGAAAGGAGCGTGGTTTGAGAGCCTACCTCTGCCTCTCAGGCCTCGTAGGTTGAAATGAAAAAATCTACCTAAGGCTCTTGGCCACTCAGGGTTGGCCATTATCATTCAGTATGCTGGTTCATTTACTACTCTGCCCCAAGATCAGACTCATACACCAAGTCTATACCCAGTTCTTGACTTAATGACTGGAATTTGTTCCTGAAAACTGCTGCTAAATGAAGATCTATTAAGTGAAAAACTCATTCCATACATTTTAATAGGAAAAATGATAATTCCTTTTATCCCCATCTACTGTTTTAAGGCTGCCTCGAGGGCAGACTCTCCAAGGGTATGGTCTGGGAATTTACGCGTCTGCAAAGCTCCGCAGGTGATTCTAATGCATGCCCAGGCCTCAGAGCTCCCCGACTCCTTTCTCTTCCTCTTCCTCCTCCTTCTTCTTTCTCCTTCTCCATCTTTTTTTTTTTTTTTTTTTTTTTAATTAGAGATGGGATCTCCCTGTGTTGCCCAGGCTGGTCTCGAACTCCTGGGCTCAAGCGATCCTCCCGTCTCAGCCTCCCAAATTGTTGGGATTACAGGCATGAGCCACCATGCCTGGCCAACCCCTTCCTTTTTCCTTTGAAGAGCCCGAGATCCCCTCACACCAGCCCCAAGGTCTGAAACTCTACTAGGTGTTTTATACCAAATAGTGCTTTACAGTCACTATAGCCTCCTAAACACCATTTTACAGATGAAGGAAACATTTTACAGAATGGAGACTGGCTGAAGGCCACCCAGACACTATGGCAGTGCCCTGGGCCAAATCACAGGCAGGTCCATTCTGAGGCCTGTGCTCTCTGACCTGCGTGTGTGAGGAAGGTGGCTTTGCTAACCCAGGATTGGACCTGAGGGTCTCAGATCATCATCTGCCAAGGACTGAAGGTTCCAGTGTGCCTGGCCTCAGCTGCAGCTCGCACGTATACAGCTGAGGGGCCCTGGTGTTTTTACACAGGGTCCTGGTTAATGGTTTCCCCAGAGATTTCCCAGTTAATTCCAGGCCCTCTTGGTGTCAACGGGAAGAGATGACCAGCAGGGGCATTTGGTGGGTGCTGCCTGGCCCTCACACACCTCATATATCAAAGCGGGCACCCCGGGAGCTCCGGCATGGTGAGGGGGTTGATTCAGGGCAGCCAGGTGGAATCACCCGTGTCTCCTCCCCAGCCAGCGGGGCTTCTGTCTGGAGGCCAGGGCGGTGAGTGATTTCCATTCCGCCTGGGAGACAGTGCGCGCCTGTTCTGGTGGGGCTGTGTGTGTCAAGAGGTGAGAGACACTCCTGTCGCCAGAGGGCTTTCGGCCTCCCTGGAGAGACCAGACACACACTGCGGAAGGGAATGAAGCAGGTGCACATGCGTGTATGTGCGTGTGTGTGTGCACGCGTATGCACTTGCACAGAAAGTGCACCTATGATCTGTGAGGTAGGAGGGAGGAGACTAGAGAGAAGGAGGATGAAAGGCACTGAGAACAAGGGAGAAAAGAGGAGGAAAGGGGGAGGGCAGGAGAAGGAAGAGAAGGGGGAGGAGGGGAGAGAGGGGAGGAGGAGAAGAAAAAAGTGCAGGAGCTAGGCCAGAGATCTCAGGGGCTTCATTTTCCAGCTGGCACCCCACCCCCTGGTTAGATGCAGGGTCAGCACTATGCCCTCAGGCCTAGGGGAGGTCCAGCAGGTGGTAATACACAAGAGGGAGGGCGGGCCTACGCAGTGGCTCCTACCTATAATCCCAGCACTTTGGGAGTCTGAGGCCGGGAGTCTGATTCGAGACCAGCCACAGTGAGACCCTAGCATGGTGGCCTACACTTGTGGTCCCAGCTACTCAGGAGGCTGAGGCAGGAGAATCACTTGAGCCCAAGAGGCGGAGGCTGCAGTGAGCCATGATTATGCCACTGCACTCCAGCATGGGTGACAGAGTGAGACCCTGTCTAAAAAAAATAAAAAAATAAAGTGAGATGGGCCAGTTGCAAAGTTGGAGTGGACCGAGGCTGACTGGAGAGTCTTGTCTAAAGGTCTCAGCCTCCGGAAGCTCCAGCTCATTGTCGCCGTGTGGAGCAAGAGCTCCGTGTGGCCAGATTTTCCAGTTTTCTAATCCAGAAGCTGAATTCCTGTAAAAATTTCCAATGTTTAAAGCCTGGCTTGGGCCAAACAACACACATTTCTGGGCCAGATTCTGCCTGCTCAGTGTCTGACCTGTCTCTTGGCTTAGAAAAGAGCACGGCTTTGGGGTCAGATGAACTGTGTGTGTATATTATCTGCCACTTTCTGCCTGCTGGGTCCCAGACAAGCTATTTAATCTATGAGCCCCTGTTTTCTTATCTGCAAGATGTGGATAAGATTGGCTATCTCCAAGGGTTGTGGTGGGATTCAAGATTACACTTGGCAAGAGTGCCCTGCAGGGAGCTGGCAACTAGCACGTAGTAAGTGATCAACAAACATCAGGTCCGTCTGTCGTTAGCTTGCTCTTCTCAGGCAATACTTCTTAGAAACGCCCCTTGGAACATCTTTCCTCTCGGAAACAGTCTCCCTTGGTTCACAACGACAAGGTGGACAGTCCATTCATTTGGATCTGGGACTGGCTGGATTGTAGTTTACTGGCTGATGTGTTTGAGGAGGCTTTCTTCCCCAAAGCGGAGGACGCATGCAATCGGACATATGAAGGCAGGCATTACCCACTGTAGCCATTCCACCTTCTCCCTCTGAAAGAGACTGAAGCTCAGAGAAGGGAAGGCTTGCTCAAGAACACCCAGCAAATGTCAGTGGCAGATCTAAGAGGAGAATTCAGTTTTGTGGCTCCCAGCCCACAGCTGTCTGCACCCCTTCTCTCAACTGAAAATGAGTCTCCAGAATTGGGGGTAGGGGGGATTCGGGAGACACTGGTTTTCTCGCAGAAGGTACTGTCAGGCCACCTCTGGGTGAACTGGAGCCTGAAGAAACTCAAGCCTGCCGATCTGGCAGACGCTCCTGCAGGCTCTCTCCAGCCTTGGAGCCCCTGAGCCAGGGAGGACAACTTGGGAGCAGAGCCTGGCCTGGGCCACCTCTGGCCCTGGGCTCCAACCTTCCCTGTGCTGGTCCTGACTGTGCATTGCTGCCCTACGCAGGTACATTCATACCCTCAGCCTCCTCCTCAACAGGAGTGTGCATTCGTTGAGAGCGGGGACCTCCATCTTGCCATCTCGGTACTTCCCATGACAAATCGAGAACTCAAGACCTAGTGGGCGCTCAGTGAAAGCTAGCTGAATGGAAAGAATGTTGGAAGAAGGACTGACTTCCTGTCTACGAGAGGAGCAAAAACAAATTGAGAACACCACCGCCAAATGCCGACAAGATAGCAGCGGTGAAATTGGTGTAGGCAACCCCTGCTGGAGTTGCGTTTGGAATTGTTACGTCTTTTAAGAAGCGGTTGCACCACATAGAGGATGCACTCTACAGCTGATCCACCCCTTTGACCTAGCAGTTCTACCTCTGGGAATAAACAAATGGTCTCTGCTTTCTTCAGTCACCATTTTTCTCCCCATGGCTCCACTTATTTGAATAACCTTTTCCTGTTTTTTCCCTCCCAGAGATTTCTTGCCCAGAGACTTCTTGAAGTGCTTCTGCTGTCCTGGTCCAAACTGCTTTTAAAGGAACGTTAACTCATGAGCGAGGCTGGCACTTTGAAGTCCGTTCACGTTAGACACACAGGAGATGGCAGCCCGGACAGTGATGGAAGCCAAGCGTGCTGGCAGGCCTGGTTTTTCCTTCTGTTCCTGGGGCTGTCCTTGTGCTTGTGGGGGGGTTGGTCATGTTTGCCTTTGGTGCTCTCCCGCCATCTCCTTTGAAGTCCGCTTTGCCTTTCCTCTTCTGAAATCTTGTCCATTTCTCAACAGATGAGAACCTTGAAGGCTTCCACCCAGGAGGGCCTGATCTGTGTTCCCTCCTTACTGGAAGAACTGATCTCCTAGGATGGATTTCTGGGGAGAGAAAGGGAGAGCACACTGGGTGAGTATCAGGTGTAGATGGCAGGACAAGATGTACCTTTCCAAGTAGCCCCAAAAGGAGCAAAGACAAACTGAAACAGAGAAGTCCAGTCACATAAGTACCCGCTGTGAGAGTCACAGAAAAACTCAAATGATTTCTAGCCAGCGTTATACTGTCACTCCAGATTCTCCAGTTGAACGGAGCACAGCTTCTGATCAGATTTGTGTCTTTGGGAGAAGAGCTTGCAAACAAATAAACAGACACATTTCTGAGACCCACAGGAGTGATTTTGTAAGAGAGGAGTTGACAGTGGGTCTAGGGGCTTTCTCTTTCCACGCCACGTGCCTTGGCAAAGCCTCTGCCCTATTCCTCCACACCAGCACGGTCAGATGCATTTGCACAGGGGCTCCTGATCTTACTGTTTCTTCCTTTGCTATGAAATGCTGTGTTCTAGACAGCTATTCATCTTTTCAATGAACATCTAGTTTTGGCTTCCCATTGCTACAGTCTTCTGGAATACGCCACCTTAGGCCACCTACACATCCCCATTTCACAAACATCACTGCAGTCCATATCCTGGGACATAGGCCTTTGTGGATCCCTTGTTCTACAAGGGAGAGACAAATCTCCACTTTCCCTGAGAAATTTACCTGTGAACACATGGTATTGGAGAGGTCCTCAGAGATGGTTTCGTCCAACTGGTCGATTTTCCAGATGAGGGTTCTGAGGATCCAAGAGGGAAAATAACTTGCTCCCAGTCACTCATCCTTTGAACTGGCGGCAGAATCTGACTACAACTTTGGTCTACCTCCTCCTCCTTCCCCCTCCCCAAATTTAGAAAATTACCAGGTGACAAGGGGCGTAGCCAGGTAGAGACACACAGATTCAGAGCAGGACAGAAGCTTGACTAGATGGCAGCAAGGGGGAATGGATGAAAGACTTTGAACCTCCAGGTTTATCTGTCGTATGAAAGATACAGGAGTCTGGCTGTAGCTGCCTCGTCACTGCCGGGTGTGTGTGTGTGTGCATGGGTGAGAGCTCTGTGTTTCATCCTGAAAAGATAATGATACCAGCAGTGATGTTGCCTCTACAGAGAGAGCAAACAAGCCTGGAGCAGAAGCAGAGGGAAGACACTGAGGAACAGCCAAGTCAAGCCAGCTGTCCTCTCAGCAGCAAAGGTGGTTTCCGAGCCACGTGCTGCCGCATGCTCCTGAAACCAGAATTGCCTGTGTGTGAGTGACAACTCAGGAGGGTCTCTCCTAGACACTTGTGAAGTCACCAGGGGGGTTCTAGTAAAAATAACACATGCCATAGAGAACTTTGGACTTGTCAAAATGGCCTCTTATGTCTTATCACAGGATTTCCTTTCAGGCTGGGTGTAATCTTTTTTTTTTTTTTTTCTTTTGAGATAGAGACTCCAGCCCAGGCTGGAGTTCAGTGGCACCATCTTGGCTCACTGCAACCTCTGCCTCCTGGGTTCAAGTGAATCTCCTGCCTCAGCCTCCGGAGTAGCTGGATTATAGATGGCTGTCACCACACCCAGCTAATTTTTGTATTTTTAGTAGAGATGGGGTTTCGCCATGTAGGCGAGGCTGGTCTTGAACTCCTGACCTCAGGTGATCCTCCCACCTTGGCCTCTCAAAGTGCTGGGATTACAGGCATGAGCCACTGTGCCCAGCTGTAATCTTAAATGCTTTAAAAAAAAAACCCATAAAAGACTATGTTCATTGTTAAAAATCTAAAAAAATACAAACAGGTATAAGAACAATAATTTTAAAATTTCATGATCTTTAAAGTATTTGTTTTGTGAAAATATTAGAAAATTTTATTCCTATTGTTATAAAATTTATTTTTTCACCAAATATTTTATGGCTACTACCTCTTCTCGCCTCCGCCTTTTTTTTTTTTTTGAGACAGGGTCTTGCTCCGTTACCCAAGCTGGAGTTCAGTGGCACAATCTCTGCTCACTGCAGCCTCTGCCACCCAGATTCAAGCAATTCTCCTGCCTCAGCCTCCTGAGTAGCTGAGATTACAGGTGGGCACCACGCCCGGCTAATTTTTGTGTTTTTAGTAGAGATGGGGTTTCATCATGTTGGCCAGGCTGATCTTGAACTCCTAACCTCAAGTGATTCACCTGCCTTGGCCTCCTAAAGTACCGGTATTACAGGTGTGAACCACTGCACCCAGCCAAGCTTTCTTCTTTATGTCTTTAAGTAGTCTTCACAAGCATTATTGTAAAAGACTATATAATATTCCATGTGCGACTATATTATAATTCATTACGCCCTTCTCCTGCAGCGTCATGTTAGTGGACATTTATGTGGTTTTTGAAATTTTGCTCTTATAAATCTGGGACAAGCATTGTTTGACATACATCCATCTTTGCCCCCAGTTCTGACAATTTCCTTGGATTAGATTCCTAGAAGGAGGCTTGCTGTGTCAAAGGATTTTAGGGGGGCAGGGTTCTTAAAATATAACACCAAATTGCTTTCTAATGCATGAAGGTCCTGTTAGTTCATATCTGTGCCCACATGGAGTAATATATTTTTTTAAAGTTTTGCTAACTTAATAGTATAAGCATGATTTATAATGCATTTTTATTTATTTGCGTTTTTGTGGTCATTAATTTGGATTTATCTTGTGAATTTTTCATGTACATTTTGTTGATTCTTCCACTGGTATTCTAGTTGTTTTCTTATCCATTTGATTGACTCTATATATTCAGATCAATCTTTCCGTCTTTTTATTCTCTCTTGAGATAAATGTTCTCAACCTTGTATGAGCCTTTTTAGTTTTCTTTATTATGTTTGTGAGCATTTGAAAGATTTCCATTTTTCTTTGGTCAAATGTATTAATTTTTCTTTATCTCTCTTACTTTCATGTCTTTTATCCTTCTGGAGCTTGTTTTCCTGCCATTTTAAGAGCGAATATTTATCTTTGCTTTCTTCTGGAGTTTTATGGCTTTGCTTTTTATGTTTAGCTCTTTAATCCTCTGTAATTTATTTTGGAATCAAGTATGATGTGAAGATCTAAACTTATTTAATTTTCTAAATCGTTAACCAATTGCCTTACCACCAGTCAATCAGTAATTTTTGTCTTTCCTTGCTCCTAGGAACTGCCACCTTGTCATCTTCGGACTCTACATATGTAGCTAGTGCGTTTATGTCCTAAGCTTTGCTTTTAGGTTAGCTTTCTTTTTCTCTTTCATTGACCTACCTAATAATTTTTGTGCTGCAACCATACTGTTTGCTGTAAGGATTATAACCTTGTATTATAATATTTTCTTGCAGAGATGGTCTCTTCTCATTTCACGTAATTCTCAAAATCTTCTTGGCTAGCCTCGCCTTTTCATTTTTCCAGATGAAAATTAGAATAATTGAGAAATTTAGAATAACTTGATCAAGGCCTAGATGCCATAGTTTAAAAATAATTGCATTACATTTATAGATTAATTTGGGGAAGAATGAACATCATTATAAGTCTTATAAGAGTTAGAGGGTGTCTTATAATAATTATTATATGAAGACATAATAAGGCTTCTCCTCTGAGAACGTGTTGTATCACTCATTTATTTAAGTCTTTATATCTCTGAAATGTTTTATTATTTGCCCATGTTGTCCTGCTTCTTTATTGTGAAGGCAATTCATATTTATAATTTTGTGGCTATTGTTAATGGTATCTTCCTTTCCAAATTTTTGTTTGTTTGTTTTTTGTTTTTTGAGACAAAGTCTTGCTCTGTGGCCCAGGCTGGAGTGCAGTGGCGCGATCTCATTTCACTGCAACCTCCGCCTCCCGGGTTCAAACGATTCTCATGCCTCAGCCTCCCGAGTCACTGAGACCACAGGGGTGCACCACCACACTCAGCTAACTTTTGTATTTTTTAGTGAAGACAGGGTTTCACCATGTTGCCTAGGCTGGCCTCATACGCCTGGCCTCAAGTGATATGCCCGCCTTGGCCTCTAAAAGTGTTGGGATTACAGGCGTGAGCCACCGTGCCTGGCCTCTTTTCTATTTCTTTTAAAAATAATTGTATGGTGTTTTCACATTTAACTTATTGATATGATGCCTTATATTAGCAGGTCTCCTAATATTAAATCGTGTCCACATTCCAGGAATAAAAATTACTTCATCATGGCCCATTAATGTTTTCATTTAAGGCTGCTTTTGCTTTGCTAGTATTTTATTTTGGATTTTTGTGTCAATATGACAGATTGTTAAGAAGGCCAGATCTGGAGTGAGGCTGCCTGCGTTTGAAACCTGGCCTTGCCACTTCTGGCTGTGTGTCCTTGGGCAAGTTCCTTACCTCTCTGATTCTCCACAAAAACGGGATAGCACTGGCATCCAGCTCAACTCCCAGGGTTATAAGAATTCAATAAGAGCAATATGTATAAAGTATTTCCACATTTATCTCATCCAAACCTCATGACCCTGTGAATTAGGCATTGTCAGCTTGGTTTAATAAAACAGAAAACCGAGGACCAGAAAGGTTAAGTGACTCGCTCCAGCAATTCACCTCTGGTGAATTGCTGATGAGATGTGTCTTCTCCACTTCTCTTTGCTGCCTCTCAGTAATTGAGAGACATTTGCTGTTCTTCAAAGAGCAAACCGTTCTACATCTGCTTGCCTTAGACATATAATCTCCTTTGTTCTGAAGGACTGTATTTTCTTTGTCTGAAAAACTCCTACTTATCCTTCAAAACCCAGGTCAGAAGGTCCTTTAAGTTACCATGGCATCTAATGCTTATATTTTTGTACCTGTCACACTATTTTGCAGCGGTTTCATCTTCCCCCAGGGTCCTAGGCCTCCAAGTAGGGCTCACCCCCATCTGTTGAACTGAGTGATAGGCTCCAAGTGAGAAGCAGCGTGGCCTGGGAGAAAAGGTCCATGTTTCGGAGATCAACTGGAATCTAATTTTTAGTTCTACCAACAACAACAACGTATCTTTCTCCTCCCCAGCATCATCTTCCTCTTCTGTAAAATAGGAATAATATCCCAAACTCACAAGGCAGTTGTGGAGATCGCACACGGGTAAAGCCCTTAGCTCAGTGCCCAACACATAGTAAGTGCTTAATAAACACCGTTCCTTCCTTTCCTCTCCTCTGACACCTCTTTCCCCACAGGAGAACCACAACCTTCGGGCCAGGGGTCATTTCCCACACACCTTTCTCCCCACTAGTATCTAGCACAAGCCAAATAAGAAAGGCTTCTTGATCAAGTCTCCCTACAACCTTGTGAAAAAGGAAAGGATTTGTGTACCCATTTCACAGAAGATGAACTGAGGCCTTAAGGAGAAAAGGACCTGCCTAAGGTCACAGAGGTGAGTAAGCAGCAGAACCGGCGCCGGCACCTAAATTCCTCGACCTAATTTCCACTCAAAGACATTGTTTCTCTGGCCCTAAAATGGGGCTGCACTTACAGAAATGCATTCCTCGGCTGGGTGCGGTGGCTCACGCCTGTAATCCCAGTACTTCGGGACACCGAGGCGAGGAGATCACAAGGTCAGGAGACTGAGACCATCCTGGCCAACATGGTGAAACCCTGTCTCTACTAAAAATACAAAATATCAGCCAGGTATGGTGGCGTGCACCTGTGGTCCCAGCTACTGGGGAGGCTGATGCTGGAGAATCACTCGAACCGGGAGACAGGGGTTGCAGTGAGCCGAGATCATGTATGATCAAGTATGTTACCCTCTTATAGTATTTGGGGGCTGAGTTCAGCACTGGGGCTGGGGCATCAGCACTCCTAGGAAGAAATCCCAGCTCTGCCACTTGTGATAAAAAACAAGCGACAGAATCAGGAGTCTTGTTTGACCCTTTGTTTTCCAAACTCAGCGACAGCATGAACAACCCGAACAAGACCAACGACAGCAACACCAACAATCGGACTCGCCTAAGAGCTTCAGATGAAGTGTCTTTATGCCTGCTTTACAGATGAGGAAATCAAGGCCACAAGATGCTAAGTAAATTGCCCGGATTTGCAGCCGCGGCGCGGCCCGGAAGAGCGAGGTTGCAAACCTGGGCTATCTGGCTGCAGATGCTGCCTGGATTTTGTTTTGAGAGATGCTCTGGAGTTCTGAGCAAGCCCTTGTGGGTGTGTGAGACCCTTGCTGGATGACAAGTGGTCCTCTCCATCCAGAGTTAACACCAAAATATTCAGAGGCACGAAAATCAAAGCAGCAGCCAGGAGCAGCGTGGCCCCAGGGAACTGAATGGCTATGTGACCAAAGGCAGCAAGAAAATACCAGGCTCTGGCCAGGCAGGCTTCGGCTCCAATCTCAGATCTTGGACTAGCTCCAAGGCCTGGCCCAGGGCGAGTCACCTCATCCTCAAACCTCAGTTTCTTTGTCCAAGAAATGGGATAAGAATAAAGAGCTGTTGTGAGGTTTGGCCTGCCTTGCTTTTTCATACCGTGCCGTCGGTCGCAGCCCAGGCTTGGCGGTTTAGCTTTGGGAGGGGGTCCTCTCCCCACCTCCCTTCCCCACCAAGTCCTCAGGCGCCTGCCTCATTCTGGCCAATGTCTCACCAGTGCTCTATCCTCCTGCCTTTGATCTCCAAGCCACTCTGCCCCCAGGGTCTTCGTCTACTAGTGCCATTCCCCAACCCGGAAGTCAGCAACTCCCCACCCCTACCCTGTCCTGACGCCCACCCCTACCCTGTCCTGACGCCCACCCCCTCCATGGGCACACACATGCGCCCACATGAAATGATCTTGACTTGGGTTCTTCCAAAAGCAGAGTCAAGGCCTCAAGGGCAGGTGGTTCATTTGAGGGCTGTCCCAGAAAACACCAGCAGGGAGAAGAGAAGTGAGAGTGAGAGGGAAGGCGTCCAGGACAGACAGGGGTGTTCTCAAGCCAGTGGCCGCTGTGGATGCTGGGGCTCAACTTTCTTGGGAATTCCCAGGAAAGAGTCTAAAACATCGATCTCAGAGCTGCGCCATTTGAGGGCCAGGGAGCTGGGCTATGACTCCACAAGCTCTCACTAATTACTGGGTGCAGTTAGGTTCCCGCTGAAGGGATTCTGATGGTGGCAGATGGAAGCTGGCAAGACAAAGGGCCAGGGCAGGGCACCGATAGACTCTGCTACACGGGTGGGCCTCACACACAGAGGCCATTTGCAGCTCCTGGGCGGCCTGATAAGCACAGTCTCCTGGGCCCCACCCTCCTCAGAGTGTCTGCTTCAGGAGGGCTGGGGTGGGCCCTGGAATTTTTAACAAGTGCCTAAGTGGTATGCTGCCGGTTATCCAGGGTCCTCGGTGAAAACCACCACGCTGTACACACACACACACACACACACACACACACACACACACACACACGCCAAATAAAATCCAAATGCCTCCGCCTAGTGTTCAAGGCACTGGGTCCTCTCCTCTAAACACAGCTGCAATCTTACCCCCGCAGGCCCCCTGCGGATACTGATGGCTTGTTTTGTCCTGTCTCTGGAGCCAACTCTCTTCCTTCTGGCCACTCTACCCTGGCTTGCTCTGTTCGCTGCTGAAATCCCGTGTCTGCCATTTCTGCCTTCTGAGACTGTGCCTGTCCTTTAATTTCAGCACTTACCTCTTCAGTCCTTCCCTTGTCCCAGCTCCCGCCCCTCCTCCACTTACTCTGGGCCATCATAGCCCCTTATCTGGGCCTCTCCAGTAGCACTTGTGGCTGTCTGCCTTGTATCCCTAGGAAATAAGTGCTTGATTCATCTTCTTCATAACACCCTACAAATCACTTTGTCAAAGAAGGTCTCTTGGTTTTCAAAACTACCCTAAGACATGGGGAGTTGGGTGGTATGATTAGCTCTGTTTTGTAGATGAGGTTCAGAGAAGCCAAGTAACTAGCCCAAGGCCACACAACTGGAACTGGTTGGTTGGGCTTTGACTTTGGGTCTTCTAGGTGGAAATTCTGCATTCTGCTGTCCCTCTTGTCTCCTCTCTGCTCTGCTGGTAGCCCTTGAGGGCAGAGGCGGGAGTATCTTCAATCAATATTTGTTGGATGAGTGGTTGGGATGGGCTGGAATGAACTGGAATCTTCTTGGAGTTGTTCTCAGAATAGGCTCTTGTAGAAAAGCTTGGTCTTTGGTTGACAAAATGCCTTACATCCTTCGTGTTGCCTCAAAGAACAGTTACCCATCTTTGCCTCTAGAACCCAGAAGCGGCAAAGACTCTAAAATCCCTGTTTGGGCTCAGAGCACCCTTTCTCAAGCTATGCTTCATCATGAACCAACAACCTCGAGCCATCCCCTTCCCCTGCCAGCAAGGCTGAGAAACCCCACGGTCATCTTATCCTTCCAAGTGGCTGCCCCGATCATCTTCCCATCGTCTCAGACCCATCGGCAAAATCTCAGGAAATGTGATTGCTTCCAGTGAGGAAGGGATACCCATGACTTGTGACTTATTTCTTGACAGCAAGAAATAAAGGGTCTTGGAGTCTTGGAGAGAGTGAATCAGAACAAGGGAGAGAAAGGGGTGGGTGGGTGGATGGTGCTTCTTGCAGGGATTGGCCTTTGGCTGCAATGTCTGGGCAGAGGGGAACCCTGTTCATCGTCATTGAAAAGGGATTCAGTGTGAGGGGACCTGACCTATAGCCAAGAGATCTGGGCACACTTCATTCTCTGCGTCTTGGTCTACCTGGGTACCCTGCCTTCCTCAAAGGGCGACTTTAAGAGCCAGATGAGATACTGGTTATAAAGGTAGTTTATAAATCACAAAGCCTCATACTATATTAAAGCCGTGTTTTTATTATACAGATGGGGAAGCTGATTCCGTAGAAGTGACCAAGGACACACAGGTGATGAACACCCCGCGTTCCCTGGGATATGCCTCACCACCCTGGGCTCCCAGCCTCTCTGTGCTGACGAGGGATGGAGTCCTGGGGTCTGGGGCTAGAGTTTCAGATCTAGTTCCACCTCCGACACTAGCCTATGGCGTAATCTCGGGCCAGTTACTTCACGTCTCTGGAGTTTAGCGTCTTCGTGTTTTCTTTGCAAAGAGCCCTCTTTCCTTATTTTCCTGATTGTCTTCCCTGCCGGCCATCTCATTCATAACATCTTTAGCTGCCACCTCCCTTTCTGACCTCCAGTCCACATCTCCAGCCCCGCTTTTATTCCTTGCCCCGGGACCTACCGTATGCCTGTAAAACACTCAACAGACACCAAATGCAACTCAGGTCTTTCCCCACAAACCTGAATCTCTTCTTGTATTTCTTGTCTTAATGAGTAATATCATTTTGTGTGACTCAACCGCATGACAGATGATGAGGAAACTGAGGCCCAGAGAGGCTAAGACAATGGCTCAATTTGCACAGCAATTGGTTGGCAGAGATAGTCGTAGGACTAGAGCTCAGATTTCCTGACTCCGGGCCGGATGTGCCATTCTGCTCTCTTCCATTTGATTGGGGAGTGGCTTGAAAATATTTTCATTGGTCTCTCAGTGACAGACTGGTGTTAGTCAAGACATGCTGGGCTGTGGTGCAGTAACAATGAGCCCTGACATCTGGCATCTCAGTGGCTTGGCACTATAATGTTGATTCCTTTATTATTATTATTTTGAGATGGAGTCTTACTCTGTGGTCCAGGCTGGAGTGCAGTGGCATGATCTTGGCTCCCTGCAGCCTCTGCTTCCCAGATTCAAGCGATTCTCTTGCCTCAGCCTCCTGAGGAACTGGGATTATAGGCACCAACCACCACCCCCGGCTAATTTTTGTATTTCAGTAGAGATGGGGTTTCACCATGTTGGCCAGGCTGGTCTTGAACTCCTGACCTCAAGTGATCCACCTGCCTCCGCCTCCCAAAGTGCTGGGATTGTAGGCGTGAGCCACCGTGCTTGGTCTATAATGATGCTTTCTCACTCATGGAAGGTCCAGTGTGGGTTGGGTGGCTATATTAGGGAACGCCATGGAAACAGGATCAATAGAATCTGTCTATCATATATATTATACACGCACACGTGCGCACACACATAAATTGGGTCTGTAAGGAGATTTATTATCAGGTATCGGCTCACATGATTATGGAGGCTGAGCAGTTCCTTGATCTGCTGTCTACAAGCTGGAGAGCCACGGAAGCCGTGGTGTAGTTCAATGATCTGAGAGCCAAAGAGCTGACGGCATAGATTCCAGACTGCACTGGAAAGCCTGAGAACCAGGGGTGTCAAAGGCAGGAGATCAGTGTCCCAGTTCAGCAGGCAGGCAGAGAGGGGCGAGTCTGGCTTTCCTCTACCTCATTGTTCTAGTCAGGCCTTCCGTGGGTTGGAAGACACCCACCTATATCAGGCAGGGCAAATGCGCTTCACTTAGTCTACAAATTCATACGCAAATCTCTTCCAGAAACACCCTCACAGACACACCCAGAAATCACGTTTCACCAGATATCTGGGCATCCAGTGATCCATTTAAGTTGATGCACAAAATTAACCATCACGGTAGCCTCCTTCATCTGTAGGTACATTAATTGAAATATGTAACCAGGACAGAGAGTGAGAGAGAGAAAGCTTCAATCTGGAAGCTACACATCGTCAGCCTGAACTAGCAACATGGTCCCAACCCTTTCACACAAGAGCCTGGGAAAGGGAGCGCGGGGCCATGCAGTGAGTGCGAACAGTCCTTGCTACAGGTATTGACCTGCCGTGTACCAGAGAGACCAAAACCAAACCATGCGAAGAAAAAGATACCCTCTGCTGTCAAGAAGGTCACTGCATCTAGGCCAGGACATCTACGTTTTTGGTGTGTAACTAAGAAAGGGTCCCACCCTGGGGATGCCCCGAAGGAATCTGAGGCCTGCTTGCAGATGATGGCCATGGCTGTGGAGAGATCTCAGCTGGAGAGGTGGCTGTGGAGCAGGGCTGGATGAAGGGCAGTGGGCTGCAGAGATGAGAAGCAGAGGGAAGGTGGTGGGGAGGCGGGAGGAGGAGGAGGAGCTTTCTGGAGACCTGGTGTATCTAAGCCAAGGTAAGCCCCATAAGGCTGCTCTCAGCGGGGGTGGCTTGGGTGGGTTGTGCTGGCTGCCCCTGTGCTGCAGAAAGACCTCAGAGCCCTGTATTCTCTCAGGGGATGGGCTGGGAGGCAGAACGTGATGGGGCCTGTTAGAGATGTTACAGGCCCTGTGCGGGAAGCTGTTTTGATTAAATTTGGGAGCATAATTGCAGGGTTTGTGCTGCGGTCTCATTATGGCTTTTTAAATCTTGTTAACCTCTCCTCCCCATCTCCCAGCCCCCTCGCTTCCCTCCGCAACCACAGGCTGTGGCCTTAGAACAATACCAGGAATAGTTTCTGTCTCTCCGCCACGGCTTTCTCCTACTCTCCCAGACTGGATCCTGGAGGCCAGAGGGACTCAAGGCAGGAAGCAGGGAGGAAGGCCCGGTGAGCCGAGTGGGGATTTCATGAGGCTTAGTCACCCGGAGTGCCTCTTGTGTCAGTCCTCATGCATCCAGCAGGGTGGAGGGCGGCACGAAGGGGTATTGGGCGTGATTTGAAGTGACGGTATGTGTGAGTGGAGATTGGCTTCTAGAAGTTGAGAGAGGCTGGAAGGGACAGGCTGGGGAGGGGTGGGCAGCGGCCTGGGAGGTTAGGAGGAAATGGAGAATGAGGGACGAGCTTGGTGTGGGCAAACGTGCGAGGTGCAACCTCTAGGCAGGGATTACATGAGGCAGAGAGGCCAGGCTGCGGCACAGTCACAGATAAGCCCTGGCCGCTCAGCGGCTTCATGCGATAGTGGATTGCGCTTCTCGTTCTTGGAAAGTCTCAGTGGGCTGAGCCCAGAGGGATGGCTCAGTGTGGCTGTGGAGTCGTGGTGGACTGGGAGAGTGAACTGTTTGGTGCCCAGGGAGGGGGTGCTGGCAGAAGAGGCCAGGGCAAGGGGGCGCGGTGGGGGATGAGGGCCTCCGGGCCTCTGCCTGCCATGCTGCAGTGGTGTGGCATCGGGCTGTGAGCTCCCCTGGGGAGTGGATGCCACCCCCAGTGGGGCTGAGGGGAGAGGGTGTTGCCTGGGAAACCAGGGCTGAGGCAGCAGCCTGGGCTGCAGGAAGAGGGTGCGGAGCCTGGCTCCACCCCTGCAGCTGTCTCTCCCCAGGGGCCCTCCGGCCACTCCTCTTCTCCCTCTGCTTCCCCTCCCACCTAGTGACTCAATCGCTGTCTTCAGCCCTGACTCTGTCTTGAACTCCCCACGCTGCACCAATCACCGCCCTTTAGGGTCATGGCACTTTCAGCCACCCGGGATGCAGGCTTCAACCCTTCGGTCACAGACGCCCCTCGGGCCCCCACCCCATCATCCAAACATTGATCCTGTGGATTCCTCCTGCTCAATATCCCTGGAATCTTCGTCCTCAGCTGCCTCCACCCTTCCCTGTCCCGCGCCATCTGCTCGCTGCTGGCCATGTGGTCACCTTCTCACGGGTCCTTTAGCAGCTGCCCTTGCACCCTCCGCCCCCCAGTTCTTGACGCTGTAGTCATAGAGGGTTATTTCCAAAATCTGGTCAAACAGCTCACTGCTTCAAACCCTTCTCTGGCTCCCTCCTGGCCCCCAAGGTCCTTCCCCCGCAGGTTCCTGCCTATCTCATCTCTAGCCTCTCAAGCATCGAGGTGGTCTAGCAAACCAAGTCGTCTGAATGCGTCGTGCTTTTATGCGGTTCTGAGCAGCGTCGTGCGCGAAGCTTAACTAGTCCTCAAACGCCACCTCTTTTAGGAAGCCCCTCTGGCTCTCACAGATAAAGCAATCCCCCCCATTCTTTCAGCACTTTGCCGTAGCCCTCACTTTCTAGCATATGTTGCAGCAAATGACGTCCATGTTTCCTCTGTTCCATCAACTGCAAGCACCTCCTGGGCAGGGCCATCCTATTGATTCCCCACCAGCGTTCCCGCCCAGATTCCATAGCCGGCACTCGGATGGGGTGCAGGAGGGCCCCCACCTTACTGAATGAGTGAGTGAATGAGAGCTGCAGCTGGGGCTGGGCTTTCTGCAGAGGCTTTCTGAGTGACCAGGAACCAAACACTGGGGAACCTTTAGGGCAGAGCCTGGGCGTCAGAGCTAAGGCTTGCTGAATGCTTCCAGAGCTTCAGACACTGTGCTGGCCAGGGTCTGTCCATCAGAAGACACAGAAGGCTGGGTCAGAGGAGGAGGAGGAGCGATGGGCTGTGGGCAAGCAGCACACTGCCTCCTGGCAGGGTCCTATTCACATGGTCAGTGGCGGGGGGGCGGGGGACACATGTGTGGGCAGCTCCCTTGGGGCGGGAGCTGAGCCAGACGTGGGAATATTGTCCTCTCCCAGCGCTGTCCTGGCAGTGCGGGGCTGTGTCTCAACAGCCATCTTAGGAAACACTGGCTTAGTTCTTCATGGCCCAGGGGAGGTCCCAGGGGCATTTTCCAGAGCAAAGGGACAAGGGCAGCTAAGCCATGGTCCCCACTCTGTGCTAGAATGTTCATTCCATCCATGGGGTACTCTGTCTGTCCATCAAGGCATTTGCCTCCTGCCCCTCAGCCTGTCTCTTGCCTCAGCTCAGAAAGCCTCTTCCTTCATGCATTGAGCCAGGTCTCACCCACCTACAAGGCCTTTCTTCTAGGAAGATTTATGGGACTTGCCAACCTCCTCCCGCCCTGTCAGAGCCAGTATATTGGCCTATTGTAGCTGCACGGCTGTCTCAGGGAGACCCAGCAGAGGAAGCAGAGAGCAAGCTCTCTCTGTGTGTGGACCCAAGAACTGTCCTCTCTGCACATCTGTGAAGCTGACCTGGGGTGGTAGGATGCGGGCGGGACGGGAGTCGGGACACCCAGCTCCTGCCCCTGGCTTTGTTGAAGGCTGAGCAGGCTACTTGCCTCTCTGATCCTCCGTTTCCCCATCAGTAGAATGGAGAAGTTGGGTCAGGGAGTCTTGAAGGGCTTTACAACTCTAATATCAACATCACTGAACACAGAAGCCTACCACGGTAGCAGCTGGTTGATGAGAGTCCAAGGAATGGTCCCTGATTACCCCAGGCAGGGTTATCTGACCAGCATCCCAGGATGGGGGGGGCCTCCCCAGGGGTGCATATTTTCAGCACCAGGCCCCAGATGCTGGCTAGGAAAGAGGGAGCAAAGGTTACTGAAGGTCAAGAGCAGAGCAACAGATGAAACCAATGGCCTGTGTTTGCCAATCCAGGTTGGGGTGAAAGGGCAGAGAGCTCTGGGCAACCTGGCCAATCAGAATGGGCATGACTCTGGAGGTCTGGGTCCAAGCTGGGCTTCACCACTGCAGTGACAGGACTTTGGGTTGGTCATTTAAATACCTCTGGGTCCAGGTTCCCACTGCAAAATGGGGGAGAACAATACCTACCTCACAAGGCTGTTGTGAGCATTAAATGTCAGCACGTGCTTGAAATGGTTTGGTAGCATCTGAACTTAGCACATCATAGGTGCTCAGTAAACCTTCATTCTTCCCCTCCTCCTACCCTCTTCAGTTTCCATCAAATACGTTTGCTGATCCGACACCAGTGAGCCATACAAGGGTGTATGTCAGGCCCTCCGTTCCACCTGCCAAGGTGTGCGCTCAGCGGCCACAGTCCCAACACTGCGCTGTGCTTGGCATCTTGGGGTATCTGGTGTGGTGTTTTCCTCCCAGGCACTTAGCGTCTGCTGGAGAGACAAGTCCACACTCACACTCACGCAAACTACTAAGAAATGGATAAATGACATTTCTCCATTACCTGGGAATGTCAATGTCAATGTCATTGTCCCACGAAAGGGATAAATGACATTTCTCCAAAAAATGACTCATGGATAATTCAGAGCATGGTGGTCCCATATGAACCATAAGCACTAGAGAGATGGGGGTTCGGGAAATGGGGTTCAGCCTGGATGGGAGTAACCAGGGCAGGGAGAGGCTACGCTGCCCATGACCTGCTGAGTTGAGAGCAGCTGGGCTGCAGTGTGACTGGGATGCGTTAGACATGGGCCGACTGCTGAGGCCAGAGGGTCGCCAGGGCACGGTGAAGCTAGGGCTTGGGACGTGCTTCTGTGGGGAGAGCCCTGGAGTGAGGGGTTGCAGGAGTCCAGCTCTCACGGCTAAGCCTCCTGAACTCAGGTATGTGGAGCCTGATCTTCTTCCAGGTAGCAGGCTGACAAATGGCCTTTCAACTTCTGCCAGGATTGGCTGGGATAGGATGGAGCTGGTAAGAACAACTGCACTATGAGGAGATTGGAGGGTGGGGCTGGGGCCAAGATGGGGGCTACTCCCTGGACAGAAATTCAACTCCACCTCCATCTGTCATGGACCGCCCCTGGCAACACAAAGGCCAAGGAAATGGAATTAACATGTGCTCAGCACCTAGATGGTGCCAAGCTCACACCTGGCACTTCACCTTCAGAAGCTCATTTTCCCCATGCTGGCCCTATTCTCTTCCGATCCCAGATAAGGGAAACTGAGGCTCAAGGCTCAGAGGAGTCAGGGTCCAGAGTCTTGCAGAGAGTGGTAGGTTGGAGCCCTGTGCCCTTCCTCCTGTACCACACTGCGTCTCCGTGACTTAAAGGTTGTGCTCTAAGTTTTAGCATGGACTCCAGCTCTCCGCCATCTACCTCCTAGACTGAAACTCAGCCCGTCGCAGTGGAAAGGCTGCATTATGCCCTAGGGCATGTTCCTCATTTCATCAGCCACTGCCCTGCTAGATCATGCCTGGTTACACACGCAGCCTCCTGGAGGGCAGGGGCTGGGTCTCATTCCTGGGCCCAGCGCAGCCCTGGCACAATTGCCAGGGCAGAAGCGATTCTGGTAATTAGAGTGAGTGGTGAGTGGAACTACCCCACCCAGGGGGGTGTGTTTCTGGAATCCACGGGTGAGGTGTTTGCTGACAAGTCCGGGAGGGAGAGAGGGAGGGGCGAGGGACTGCCCACCTCCCTCGAGCAGGAATTCCTCCTAACGGGCAGAGTTCTCAGCCGATGAGAGAAATGTTGGACAGGACCCTGACAAGAGAAAACTCTAGCTGTAGCACAGAGTGAGTAATTAGATGCTAACTCATTTGCATTTCACAGGAGAGTCAGGGATGTTGGGGAAACAAAGCCGCAAAGATGAAAGACCTCTTGGAGAAGGGAACGTTGGGGACAAGAAGCTCAGACAGCCGGGGAGGGGCGGCGGCGCAGGTGTGCTGCGGGCACTCAGTGGCACGGATGGCGGGATGGGGGCAGAAGGTCTGAAGGTCCCTGCCATGCCTTCAAGGGCTCCAAACAGCAGCCTGGGCTGCCTACCAGTGCCCTTGGGATGCCTTTTTCTTTGCATTTGGAATGACCAGGAGGGAGACAGCAAGACACTGAGACAGAGGCCCATAGATCCTCTCAATTTCTAGAGTAGGGGTTAACAAGGTTTACCTGCCAAGGGTCACCTGGTAAATATTTTAGGCCTTGTGGGTCGTACCCTGTCTGTCACATATTCTTCTTTGTAAAAGGTACAAAAATAGTTCCCAGTTCTAGGAACCAACCAAAACAGACCACTGCTGGCCTTGACGCCTGGGTCCGGAGCTTCCTTCTCAAGATGGAATGTAAGGCCCGATATCCATTCCGCATTTCTAACAAGTTCTCAGGTGAACACAGAACGCACTTTGATTATGGAGGGTCTGAGGTCACTCTGCAGCATGGGGTCTGCGCTGCGAGACCTCATCTAGGAACTGCTGAAGGCCTTGATGGAAGGCGCCTGCCTTGTTTGCAGAACTCAGCGGTAGCCGTGGGTCCACACACTCGGAGTTCCCTCCCGAGAAGGCCCTGCTGCCCATCTGCAGGGAGCAGGGCAGGCAGGCAGCCCCAGCTGTCAGCTCCTTCAGGGTGTCTGCGTCAGCTGCAGACACCCACCTCCTTTGAGGTCACACCCACCCCGGGGTAGCCTGCGTCTGATGACTGAGCATGATGGGAGTGGAAAGTCCTGGCTACTTCAGCTAGACACAGGATGACTCCTTGCCAGCCACTGGGGCTTGGTCACACCTGCTTTGCAGTTTGCTTTCAATCTCCCTCAGCCTAATCCATCTCCCCTTTCCTTTCACTGGTGTAGATCTTTAATAAACCCCTGTGGTACCCCAAACTCCTTCCCAGAGTTCACTCCCAGAGAACCAGCCTGTGACACAGGCGATGGGAACACATCCTGGCTGGGGGCAATGGTGACCGCAGGTTGGGGGTTGGCACCAGCAAGATTCGCCTAGGGGCCACTACACATCACTGCAGAAACTAGAGGCATCTCAGGGCTAAGACCTTCCAGGGGTCCCAGCATGGCCAGGAGGAAGCAGGGCAGATGGAAGCAGGAGTGCAGTGGTGCAGGGTCTTCTAACCTGGATGTGCTTCGTGGCTCTGTGCCACTGCTGCTCTCTGAGTCTGTATTTCCTCATAAGTAAAATGGGCCTCATGAGCCATTCTTCTGGCTGTTTTTCCTGTGGCTTCTGTTAATAAATCACCCCAACCTTGGTGGCCTAAAACAACAGGGGTTTATTATTTCACAGTTCTGGAGGACAGAAATCAAAAGTTGGCATCATTGGGCCAAAATCAATGAGTCGGCAGCACCGTGCTTCCTTTGGAGGCTTTAGGGGAAACTTTATTCTTGCTTCTTCCAGATTCTGGGAGCTGCCAACATTCTTTGGTTTGTGGCCTCATCACTCCGATCTTCAATACTAGCATCTTCAGCTCCCCTCTCTGTTCTCACTTCATGTCACTTTCTCTCTGTGTGTCAAATCTCCCTCTGTCTGTCTCTTGTAAGGACACCTGAGGTTCCATTTGGGACACATCCTGATCATCCAGGATAACCTCCCCGTCTCATATTCTCTAACTTAATCATATCAGCAAATATTTTTTTTTTTCCTCCAAATAAGGTCACATTTACAGCTCCAAGATTAGGACCTGCTGTCTTTGGAAGTCAGTATTCAGCTGACTCCTCTTGCCATCTGCCTCCCTTGCAGGCTTTTCAGCTCTGCTTGAGTTCTCCTTCCTGAGCTGTAGTTCTAGATGCTGGCCCGTACCACTTGCTTATACAGCTCAGATGTTCTCATTCTGCCAAAAATTATTTTTAATGTGTATTGATTAAATATATGGCTGCTCGGCTCACACTGTTGGTTTTATTGGCAACCTCCACAACTAATATTTACTGAGCATATACTGTATGCTGCGTGTTTTACTCGAATTATCATCCTTCTGCCCAAGGAGGTAAGTGCTGTTACAATCCCCATCATGCAGGTAAAGAGACCGGGGCAGAGAAGCGAAATGGTCCACTGTCTGCTCACGTGGTGCTGGGATTCCCGCTCTGGTTGTCTGAGTGAACGACCTTCTCATCCCCCACACATAACTGCCTCCCCGGCATGAATAGGGCTTCTCTTTGGGACTGCTTACAAAGTCCAGTTGTTTTTGGACTTCGGAGCAAGTTTCTTATCAGATTCTACACGTTACAGGCATAACACAGGAAGGGCTGTTCTAGAATGCTGAAGATCCAATTCTAAGAGCTAGGGAATGAGGTTCGTTTGGGGGCTGCGTTTGTGACCTCTGCTGTCAAGCTGAGCCCGGGCAGGGGAGGAGGGGATATCCCAGACTCTCCTCTAACTCTTTGACGGCACATCTCAGCAGCTCTTAATTACTCTTCCAACTTTGAACTGCTGGGGACTTGGAATGTCACCCTTGTTCCTGTTAAACGTTTAGGTTGAGCTTCTGGGTTCAGCTACTTATTCCTCAGCAAACGAGCAGCGCAGGTTGCTGGTCATAGACGATTGTATTTATGCTTTGTCCTGACTTTAATTTCAGACCCTAGAAGTACTTAAATATGTAAAAAATTGTGTCAGTCTATGGAAGAAAACTGCAGTGGACGGGCGTTTACAAATGATTATCTTGTGTGTAAGGGCTTCTAAAACCATAAATGTGCTCACTTCAGCAGCATACATACCAAAAAGTTGGAACAATACAGAGAAGATTAGCATGGCCCCTGTGCAAGGACGACAAAAGTTCATGAAGTGTTCCATATCGATTTTTTTAAGCCTGTAAGTGGCAAAGTGGATTGGCCCCATTTAGTTGCCATCAAGAGGGAACTGAATTTTACAAGCAAGCATGCCAGCAGACCTCAAGTTAAAGAGTATGAAGCTGGTCTACACACATCTTATTTCTCTGGATAGAAAGAGCAGCAGGAGCAAATGGGCTTGAAGGGTTTGGGGGCATGTAGCATTTGCCAAGCTGGTGCCAAGAATGGATGTAGGCACGTGGTAGGAGGGGTCATGGTAGGAGGAGCAGTGACGCAGGCATGCCGTGGGCATTTGGTGGCACAGATGTGGAGATGGCGGGACAGGGGCAGAAGATCTGAAGATCCCTGCATTGCCCTCGATGACGCCAAGCAGCAGCCTGGGCTGCCTATCACTGCCCCTTGGATACTTTTTAATTTTCATTTGGAATGGCCAGACTGAGACAGAGATGCATGGATACTCTGTTTTCACCTGAGAGTATCCATCTCCTGGAGACTTTCCATCGGCCATGAGGGGGGACTTTGTGGACAACACCAAGAGCTTGAACTTAATTCTCAAGGCCACAGGGCACCTCTGCAAGATTTGAAAAGTGACATGTTTATGTGCTTTAGAAATATGTTTCTGGCTGTGATAATGGCCCCAGCAAGAGGTGAGGAGGGCCTGGATTCCTACTGATAAAGAGTAAGGACTGGCTGGGCGCAGTGGCTCACGCCTGTAATCCCAACACTTTGGGAGGCCAAGGCGGGCGGATAGCAAGGTCAGGGGTTTGAGACCAGCCTGACTAACATGGAGAAACCCCATCTCTACTAAAAATACAAAAATTAGCCAGGTGTGGTGACGTATGCCTATAATCACAGCTACTCAGGAGGCTGAGGCAAGAGAATTGCTTGAACCTGGGAGGCGGAGGTTGCAGTGAGCTGAGATCGTGCTATTGCACTCCAGCTGAGCAACAGAACCGGATTCTCTCTCTCTCTCTCTCTGTCTATATATATATATATATATATATATATATATATATATATATGAGTAAGGACTGGGTTTGAGAGAGGCCAGTCCAGTCCAGCTAGGAGTTGGCTGTGGACCGGGAACAGGGGGAGGAGAGAAAGATGCCCCCGTGCAGCTTGGGTGAGTGGGCGCACGTGGAGCCGTTCACAGAGGTGAGCACCAGGATGCAGAGAACCAGCGGGACCGCGCATGTGGGAAGAAGGAGCAAAGGTAGTTTCACCAAGCGGGGAACTATGGGTTGGGAAGAGGCAAAGGCTGAGAGGGATAGGAAGTGTGTGCTGTGCCCTCTGTCATGAGGCAGGATGCTGAAAACTGCAGCAGGACAGAGGCACGGATGGAGGAGGTGGCAGCAGCAGGCATCCATGGGACAACTCTGGGCCAGAAACCAAAAGTCTAGGCCTGTTCCATCCTGGCTCACCACGCACCTTCGGCAAGGCACTTTCTTCCTCTGCCTCAGTTTCCTCATCTGCAAAACCCGGGAATTGAACCCCATTGAGGTTTCCTCCAAGGAGATGGGCTGGTGAGGTGATGTCTTTGAGCCCTGGAAACAGTGTGCAAAATTGTGTGCCCGTGTCCCCTTTTGCAGAGGGGCCGGCAGGGTCACTCGAGGAGGGAAGTGACATCAGATCTCAGAGGCCACACCTGCGGTTGGAGACACGCTGGTAAAAATTGCTCTCTACATATGCCCAGGATGAGTCTCATCTCACCCAACCAGTTCCTGGAAGGCAGAGATCTGGGTCATAGGATGTGTCTCGACACCCCATGGGGGTCTTGCAATACCCGTGGAGCCACATATGCTGGCATGGAGGCGCCTCACTACATCTGGGTCTTCCAGGAGAGACTCCGCCCCTTGGTCAGCTCAGGCATGTGCTCCCTACTGGAGCCTCTGGGGCCTCCAAACCCTGCCTCTCCCTCCTCCACCCTGCAAACTTTTGCTCCTTCTCCATGCAGACTTTTCCATTCCCCTGGAGGAGCCCTGATTTCTCACTGCACTGGGATTTCCCAGATGAGGCATCTGTGCCTCATGTGCAGCCTAGCTTTCACCTATCTGGGATGGAGGTCATCTGCATATTCCTGTCTCTTTCCTTCTCTTCTCTGCCACATGGGCCTTTTTCTGGCAGGGACCATGCCGTAGGTACCTCAGTGTCCCTAAGTGTCTCCCTTAGTGGCTGACACATACTTGGTGCTCCATGGAAGTTTCTGGAGTCGTCCTAACTTACGGAATGACAGCTAGCAGGGTAGTTCCTGTTTCCAACCTAGGCCCCTCACCCACCCTGCTTCCCTGAGGGTTGCTGGGAGGACCCACAGCAGCGGCTGGCACCTGCAGCTCCTGGCAACATTTGCAAAGTCCCTCATGGGTCCTTTCCCACTGGATCCCAGGATGGCGAGCGTGAAATGAGACCAATAAAAGATTGCACAAATTTTGTTGGACTCACACATAGGTTGGAAAGAAACACCCATGTCTGAAGCATGTCGGAGCAGGCCTTCCACCAGGCCCTTTAGAAAAAGGGTTGTGTGTGTCGTGTAGAACAAACCTGGCCGACAGGACAGGCATTAGCATGCCCATTTTACAGATGTGGAAACCGGATCTGAGAGTATATGGGCCTTGCTCAAGCTCCCACTGCTACACCAGTGGCACCAGCACGCCGTCCCTGGGGTGGGAGCCAGGGTGTGTAAGGTGACGTTTTCCCTGGTCGTGAGCAGATGGGCTTGTGCCCTACCTGCACGGCCCCGTGTAAAGTCCAGCCGAGATCCACTTCCCTCCCTGGTTTTCTTGCCTGGGCTTTGCCCAGTTCCTTGTCTTCAAACACCACAGGCTGCCCTCTGAGCAGGCGGGGGGGCCCGTGAGCCTGGCAAACAAGCTGTTTGCTCTGGGAGGTGGGCTGCTTCTGAGGACAGAACAGGATTTCTGGGACTGGTGCGAAGGAAGTCACCCACAGCCTGGCTGCCTGGCTGGGCGGACAGTTGAGGTGGCCAGAAGAACTTACAAGTGGCCCTCTAGTCTCAGGAAAGTCTGCAGAGCTGGAAAGAGAGCAAACTCTGTGATTGAGCTGTGGGAAGGCTGGCCCGAGCCCCAGGGCCTTGCTGATGGCAGGCTGGCTGCCGGGGCACCCCCAGACGGGCCAACGGAGCCAAGCCGACAGCCAGGAGAGAGGCCTGCCCTCCCACACACGTGGGAATGAGGCCTGCTGAGTCACTGCCCAGCTGGACGCAGCTCCCACCGAGGGCTGGATGGAAGGCGGGAGAGCATTGCCAGCCAGGCCAGTGGCCTCAGGACACCCTGAAGTTAGCTGAGCCCTCTAAATGTGCCGTGGTAGCCCGGGCTGCCCCTCGCACTCCTGAGCTGAGGCATATTTGCCTGTAGCCAGCTCCTGGGGAGCTCCGATCAGGCAAACAGCCCTTCAGACAGGATTTGGGGCTAGAGGTCAGATCCCTGAACTTTGGGAAAAAACAACCCCAGGACAAGTCACTTCATCTCCCACATCCTCACCTTTCCTCTCAGTGACATGGTGAGGGCGACAGGGGCTGTGGGGAAGGTCTTCAGGGGTTGCCCTGCATATAATAAGATTCAGGCAGGCTGGTGGCACTGCTCCATGCCTTCCCCTGAGGAAGGGACAGCAGCCTGGTCCCCTCTGCCCCTGGCCTGCCACTGTTCCCTCCTTTGCCAGTGTCATCCCTACCTTGGGCCCTTCAGAGCAACCAGGCCCTTCCCTGGAGGGCCGGGGGGCAGCTCCTGGGGAGGAACTGGGGTCACCTCCTGACCCGGGCCTGGCTGGGAATCCACCTTTCGCCTCGGGCAGTGGGCAGAGGAGGGTACCGGCCCTGCAGGCAGAGGCTTCTCTCCCCTCCAGCACCAGCAGCGCCCTCTGGGAGGCCCAGGTGTTGTGCAACTTGAGAGGTGGCTAAGCCAGTGGACCACTCTGCTGGGACAAGTATCAACAGGAAGCCTCAGCGTGCATCCAGTTCACATTCCGGGGCACCCAGTCCAGCCCAGAGACACCGTAACTAGACACCACTCTGGCTGGGGTTGCCTGTGACACAAACCAATCTTTTATCTGCCATCTAAGCCTCCCAATTTGCACAGCAGTGACGTACCTTCCACCGCAGGGAGATTTCCAAGCCTTCTAGTGAGGCTGTGCCTCCTAAGCTCTGAGCAAACAGGGAGTGGGTGATTCTGTAGACACAGGAAGGCTTTATTTATGATTTTCAGGCATGAGGCCTTCAAGGGAGGGTCCCATCTGTAGGAAGCAGGGCCCCAGCAGAGGACCGGACACCCAGTGGGTGCTCAGGGAGCATTCAGGGACAGCTCACTGAACAAGCCACATCTCCGGGGATTAAAGAAAAGAAAGTGAAGCAGAATCTGGTTAAATGGGCCCCACGTGTGCCCAGAGAAATCTCCCCCCCATCACATACACACAGGCCCTCGCCCTCCATGCACACATCACTGAGTTATTTCTCACGCTTGGAGCAGGGTACCATGGCGATATAGAACTCAAGCCTTTTACCTTTCAGGCCCAGAATGGGAAAGGAACTCACTCAAAGCCACCCAGCAGATTAGTGACAGCACTTTTGATGGTTAGTATTTTTTATTTTCCCATGTCCTACCATTTCATTCCACAATTGTCCTCCTTCTCCAGCCCTCTCCCAGCCAAGTCCTTGCATCTGCTGCTCCTGCCGCCAGTTCCCAGTGCTGCATTTGAAATGCTTAGGGAAAGGGGATTGCTGGCAGAGGGAAGGGCACGTGCAAGCTCCCCGAGGCAGCAGGGAGCAAGTGAGGCGAGCACCCACCCGGGCTAGCAGGACTCAGAGGAGCGGGGGCAGTGGGGGTGGGTGGGAGTCGGAATAAGATCCAACTTCATGAAGTTTGTTTCTGGATGTGGAGCTAGCAGCTCATAGGGCCATCTTGCCGTCTTCAGGCAGGTAAGACTCCCTGCTTGTGATGAAGGGAGCCTCTGCAGTCCTGAGGCACGGAGGATCTGGGCATGAGCTTGCGGGGATGTGGGATGGGGGCGTGTGAGAGAACACACATCTCCTGCTTCCCAGGTCAGCGTGCCAAGGAAGGTTTCCTGGAAGGCACAGACTCTGTGTGGGGCCCGGAGGAGACTAGCCTGCTGTGGGCAAGCTCCCCAGGGTGCCAGTGACCAGACTTTCTTAAATGGTTGGGCTATTTCTCCCAGAGGGGAGGAGCCCTTCCCCTCATCCTGAGAGCTGTGTGAGCGCCCAGAGAAAGCTCTATGGATTTGGGTCAGGAGTGAGCAGGAGGTCACACCATAGGCATCTTCCTGGGCTGAGTGCGGCTGCCCCCAGGTGTGCCTCAGGCATTGGGCCCAGCCTGATGTGTCTCAACAGGGTAGGGCTGGCCAGAGGCTGGCATGGGTGGTGTTGGGGGAAACCATAGGAGGAAAGGTAAACCAGGGCTCCCTGACGTGACCTCAAAGATAACCTTGAGGTCAGCCCGTAGGGGCCCCGGGGGCAGAAAGGCGAAGGGAGCCTGGCACTCTTGCTGGTTGTGAAATGATGGCATCTCCTGCGGGTCTGGAACAAACACATAGTTTGCCACAGAGCCTGATCCTTGGGGACCACGTGGTCAGTGCTATTGGAGTTCAACACACACACACACACACACACACACGCACACGCACACATTGCACACCTACTGTGGCCAGGTGTTGCCAGGAGCGGTGGAGCGTCTAGGAGCTCAGAGTGTACAGAAGAACCATGCACTGCTCAGAGAACACGGGCAATAGAGTTTCGCTTGAGGGGTATTATTTTTAAAGTGCTACCGAAGCTCTGAGGAGGGAGAAGGGAATTCTGGTTGGAAGAGGCCGGGAGCAGCTCTGGTTAGATGTAAATGAGAAATGAGTTGGGGCTGAAGCATCGGGATGGGGAGGAGGTGGGATGGGGCAGGCATTTCTGGCAGTGAGAACAGGTTAGGCTCAGAGCATGGTGGAACAGGGAGGGGTCTTGTGTGCATGGAGCTAGGAACTGCGGTGAGGAGCGTGGGAGGTGAGGCTGTGTGGCTGAGAGGGAGGACGCCAGACCTTTTTAATTTCCCGGCATTCTCTGTTTTAGGCCAAGTCTTCACAATTTTGGGATCCATAGTCTCAGGGCTTCTACATCTGGGAATGATATCCAGGGGTGAGCTGTTCCAGACTGTCATTCTCAAACTTAGGTGTGAATCCGAAACCCCGAGGGGTCCATTGAAACAGAGTCTCCCCCATATTCGCCTGGGGATTATGATTCAGTAGGTTTGGCGTAGAGCTTGTGAGTTTGCATTTCAGACTAGTTCCCAGGTGATGCTGAGGCAGCCGATCGGTCTGTGGACCACACTTTGAGTAGCATTGGTCTAGTTTGCCCCCATGAGATGGCCTGGGCAGTTTCCTGCTGGGAAGTCTCATCCCACTCAGCTCAGTTGTTTTTGGGACTGTCTTTGGGGCTCAGAGACCTTGTGTGGGAGAAATGAAAAGATGCCCCGAGTGTCCCCATCTCCATGGCCCAGGCCAGGCTGTGTTGCTCAGTAAGGCCCCAGGTCACTTTGTGGATCAGGAGCAGTGACAATCCTGTGAGAATGATGTTTTCTGACACTCTAGGAATGAGGTAGAGGAGAGGAACTCTGGTCCCCAGTCTTCCATCTAGAACACTGGCAGGGGGTGCTTCGGAACGAGGAGGAAGGAGCCCCGAGGCCCGGTCAATTCATGGAGAGGTGAGAGCGTAAGAGGAGGTGTGTATGTGCACGCGCGTGCGCAGCCCGACACCCACTGCAAACAAGAACTCAGGGTTAGTTATGGCCTTGGGCAGGCCTTTTCCTTTTTCTCAGGGTCATTTGGCTCCTCTGGGAAAAATAAGGGCATTGAATTAGATGGTTCCTTCTGAGAAAGAGACCTGAGAGACTGCCCTGGTAACAACATCATCATCTGATTAGCACTCAGTTTAAAACTGCTAATAGACATCTAAAACTTTGCAAGCCTTGGCAATGACTGGGCAGAGCTGGAGCAGAAGTTCCATCTGTGGGGACCAGCCCATCTATGAGGGTGTCATCAGCCACTTGGGACCTTCAGCACAGATAACATTGACCCGAGGAAGCTTGTAATGCAAAACAACAGCAGCTCTTTCTCCAGCAGCTCCCTGAGGATCCACAGAGGCGGTTTTCTTGAGTCCCTACTGGGCTAGGGGTGAGCTGTCTCCGGAGTTCTGCTGAAGCTGGCAGAGGCTGGCCCCTCTCCCCTCCTCACTTTCCCTCAGGGCTCTGGCCGCTGACACTAGCCCAATTATAGCATCCCTCTGAGAGGCTGGCAAAGGAAACAAAGGGTCTGAAACAGAAGAGGGGATCGCCAGAGAGCACCTGAGCTGGGGAGGCTTCAGCAAGGGCGCACGCAGGTGTAGGATTTGGCCTTGGATTGAATCCAAGTTCTGCCTTCACAAGCTGTGTGACCCTGGACAGCACGCTTGATCTCTCTGAGTCTCAATTTTTTGTTATCCACAAAGACATCTTCCTGGTTGGTTTGGAGAACTGGCTAAAATGACAGAAATGCGAGCATTTTGGAGAAATGAACAAGTTAAATCCACTGAAGCCTTCAATGGCGCCGTGTTGTATACGAAAGCTGTGGTTAAGGTCATGACATGCGGCGTCTCAGACCTCAGTTTGGGTCGCAGCTTACTTGCTGTGTGACCCTTGGAACCTCACTTAACCTCTCTGAACCTTCATGCCTTCATCTGCATAATGGGACTATTTATGGTATTTTCTCCAAAAGGCTAACAGAAAGAAAATTAAAAGAGGGGCGCATGTACAAACTGCCTGGCTCATCATAGTCCTCAAAAAGTTGTTCTTCTCGTAGTCCCCAGGCGGCCTCGCCTAGGAGAGAGGGTGGCACTGCCGTTAGCCACCAGCCAAGTGCCTGCCTCAGCTGTGTGTCACCATGCTGCCCGGGGCAGGCCTGGCCAGGCTGAGGGGCACAGACAAGCCCACAGCAGGCTGCCCGCCCAGTGGTTAGCTCAGGAAAGCCTCAAATTATACAATTTATGAAACCCAATCCAGTTTTCCGACTGGAACGTGTGATTAGAGAGATTACACATTCACTGTTGCAATTATGGTAATGTTGATGTGTGGACAGATAACTGGCAGCGGGGCTGCTCTGAACCATCTATTTATAGGCTGAAGATGCTTGCTATCTCAAGGCAGACATATGGGCCATAAAGGCAGGCGACAAAAAACAGGAGGGGGAGAGCAAACCTCCCCCGGAATGAAAAGACACCAAAGGAAGCCATAATTAGGGCTGGGATCGGCTTATGTAAATCAGGTAAGACTTTCAAAACAGAGATGAGATCTGGTTTTAATAAAGTGCATTGGAACAAATGGTGGAATAATGACTTAATAAATCTAAATACAAATATTTTGTTCCGTCTCCAAAATGAACAGCCCTGGCATCTGCCGAGCCTGGGCCTGGGCGAGGGGGCGGCACCGTGGTGTTACTGTATTCTTTCACTCCCTCAGCAGGCTCGAAGATTTTAATTTTTAGCCTTCTGCTAAATTACATGGGCTGTCAGTCAACTGTGGGAGATATTTTGAGTAGGGAGATTTATACAAACACACAGAGCACACTCGCAAGGCTCCGCACAATATCTTTTACACCGGCCGGGATGTAAATCCCAGGTTGTTGGGAGCCCGATTACAGCTCTTCTGGAAATAGACTGCAGAGAGACCATTCAGCAGCAGGAGGAATCTGGTACCCCTCTTCCGTGCCCCATCACCCCCGTAGTAATCGGAGAAGCTCTTTGCTTGTTCTTTTTAGTGCCTTTTCCCATCACTTCCCATCCCAACTCCATCCTCCTTCCCATCCCAACTCCAAACACACACACCTGTGGGTCGGGTTTGGCCCATGTGCTCTGGGTTTGCAGGCTCGATGCAAAGCCATGGCACACGGCCCAAACCCAACCCATAGGTGTGTGTGTGTTTTGCTCGGCTAAGCGATGTTGGCCTGAACACAGGGCAGTTTTAAAAAAATTAATGCAGATATTTTGAAATCAAGACATGCCTCATAAATGTCTATTTCCAGCTCCTCCTGATAGATGGGAAAATCTAAACAGCAACCTTCTGTTTGCTGTCCTGCATGGTGACAGTCAGCTGGAACGGAAGCTGCCAGGTGAGTGTGGCTTCCGCCAGTCCCCACCGCCCCACCATCCTCATGCTCCACCTGCTTTCCTTACTCTGTCTGCCTGGTCTCCAAGGTCATGACATTTTTGACCACTGGTATAAATTCATCCCTTTTTACACATGATAGTCTGTGGTTCAGGAAATACCATTGAAAACCACAAATAATGTATGCATAAATCACAAATGCATACAGTATTATGCACTCAAACCTGGGTTTATTAAATAAGAAAACTGAAGACAATATGATATATAATAATATTAATGTAAAATTAATGTCACAGATACACACACGTGTGTGTGCATATATATATGTGTGTGTGTATGGAGAGTTCCCTCAAGGGAGGCTTCCATGATTCCTGCTTGGGAAAGACTGCTCTTTATTCCGTTCTAGTCTATTTCATCTTTTCCAATAGATGCTGGTGGTTACACTGATGTTCTTAACTTGACAAAGTTAAAAGCTGGTAACTCTATGCCAATCCCCTATACTTTACTGATCTGTGAAATCCCAAAGAATGGATTTTCCTGGCCCTAGTTATCACATAATTGTAGGTTCTCAGAATTGGAGGGCAGCTCTGAGGGCATCCACCCATCATCCATCCATCCTTCTGTACCTCTGTCTGTGTGTCCCTCCAGCCACCCATTCATTGACACTTGCTTGTCCACACATCCATACATTCGTGCAACTGTCCATATATACACACATATATCTATTTGCCTATCCATCCACTCATACATCTGTTCATCTGCCCATCCATCCATGTACCTACCCATCTATCCATTCACCCAACTGTCCAATGCCCAGGGCTCCCCTCCTGCTAGTCTGTCCTCTCCACGTGGATATCCAATAAGTCTTCCAGCTCTGGTCAGGTCTGGCTATCAGAGAGTAGGAACCCTTCCATGAATCCCTCTATAACAAAAATTTGGAACCTGTTGGTCAGGCTCTCTGTTCTTCCTCATGGTGGCATTTCACGGTGGGCCCTGAGTATCCCTGAGTTTAGTGGGCTCTCTGCTCTCTCACCAGGGATGCTGTTTCTATGGCCTCATTTGGGGTTTGGATGTCCTCCTCTCACTGGTGACACGTGGGTTGTCAGGTCTTCCAGACCTGAGAGTTATTTTCACACGTGGGCCACTAATTTCCCATGTGAACATCAACAGCGATCATGGACCCAGCTGAAAAAGTGCTTTTTTGGGGGGTTTTATTTTCCTGCCAGAAGGGATTCGAAGTATTTCCTCCTGCTAAACATTATTTCCAACCACTTGCCATCAATATTGACATCTTCAACAAGGCCAGAACTGGCTTTACCTCACATGAAGTGGTTGGTTTCCTTACAAGGAGGAATTTCTGGGTCCGAGAAGCCCTCTCCATGCCCAAACCCCACTACTTCTGTTGTCTGCAGGTGAAGCTTGACATTTCCCCATTAGCACAGCCCTGATTTTGTAAGGCTTTGGGCCTGGTTAGGATACTCATGTCCGCTTGAATGAGAGGTAGCGTTACATCATGCTCTATTCTTGGTCACTTTTTTTTTTTTTTTTTCTGAGTGGCATGATCTTGGCTCACTGAAGCTTCTGCCTCCCTGGGTTCAGGCAATTCTCCTGCCTCAGCCTCCTGAGTAGCTGGGATTACAGGCACGCGCCACCACGCCCAGCTAATTTTTTGTATTTTTAGTAGAGACGGGGTTTCACCATGTTGGCCAGGATGGTCTCGAACTCCTGACCTTGTGATCCACACGCCTCGGCCTCCCAAAGTGCTGGGATTGCAGGTGTGAGCCACTGCACCTGGCCTCCTGTTCTTGGTCATTTATGCCACATGTGGGGAGATGAAGGTTTTTAAGATCAAAGTTTGGTACAAAGTAAAAGAGAGACATTAGGAAGGCCTGGTCTTGAGCTGGGGTGGAAAAAATAGACAAAATGAAAAGCGCCAAGTTCAACTTCACTCTTTTCCTTAAATGAGGTCAAGACAGTTCCCTCAACTCTCAGCGAATCTTATGCTTTTCAGCACCCACTGTACAATGCCATCTCTCCGTACACACACACACATATATGCACACACACGTGTATGTATCTCGGAGGCTCTGCCTTCCTTGTAGCATGCTAAGGTCCTCGACTTCTCTTGCGTTCCCCTCTGAGTCTCACTCAGGCCTGGTGCTTCTTTCTCACGTATTTCTTGACTAGGACCAGATGCTCCATGGAGACTCAGCCCGGTCTTCCTATGGGCTGCACTCTGAGACGGGGGGACTCATCCACTCCGAATCACCAGCAGCTGCCCCAGGGCACCCTGTGACACTGACGAGCCCACCAGCGTGTTTGCTTATGTGCCCCCAGTGGTGGGAGGGCCTTTGATGAAGGGGAGAGGCAACTGGGTGTTACTAGAAGGACATGTTCAGGCACCCAGGGCTGTGTGTGCCGGGACCAGAAACACTTCCTTTCCTGGGAGGCAGGCGGGGACAGTGGAGGAGTTGGAACTGCTGGAGAGCATTCCAGGCACAGCATGGGGTATGACTTGTGACCTGGATGGAGCTCAGTGCCGGGAAGGAAGTTGCCACTGTTGATTTTATGTATCAACTTGACTAGACCAAGAGATGCCCAGATAGCTGGTAAAACATGATTGCTGGGTGTGCCCTTGAGGGTGTTGGCATTTGAATCCCTAGACTGAGTAAAGTGACTGCCCTCACCAGTGCAGGTGGGTATCATGAGGGCCGCTGAGGGCCTGGTTAAGACAAGAAGCAGAGGAGGGGTGAATTTGCTCTCTGTGTGAGCTGGGACATTCATTTTCTCCTGCCCTCTTACAATGATGCTCCTGTTCCTCAGGCCTTCAGACTCAGCCAGGGACCAACAGCATCGGCCCCACAATTCTCAGGCTTAGGCCTCAAATCGGGACTTACACCCCTGATTCCCTTTTCCGTTCTCTGGACTCAGATGAATGACTTCACTGGCTTTTCTGGGCCTTCAGCTTGCTGATGGCAGACTGTGGGACTCAGCCTCCATAGTCACGTGAGCTGATCCCTCATCATAAATCTCCTTTTATATATCTCTCCACATCCTACTGGTTCTGTTTCTCTGGAGAACCTGACGAGCACAGAGAGAGCCAGACAGATGGAGGAGGCGATGGTGGGAAGGGTGGCAGTGTGGAATGGGTCTGAGCGAACCAGCAGGTTCACAACTATTAATAATGACTCTCGTATCTCAAGCCCTGCCTATATGTCAGACGCTGGGCTGACTGCTTAATGTAAATCATCTAATTTCACCCTCCCTGCAGATGCTTAGGAGGGTTAGGAGGAAACTGATTTCCTTATTTCCTTGGGAGTAGTCACATACTAAGCTACCCTGCCTTCTTCTGATAAAGGGAATTCTGAATGTCTGAGATTACTTCCACCAACCTTCTCCTAAAGTGGAGGGAGGAGTAGGGAAAGGGGGGAAAGAGTCCTGTGTACACGGCACTGCAGGGAGTGCCTCATGGTCACACTGTGTGAGATGTTTCAGAGCAACTGGGGAGATGGCAAGAGGACTGGAGAGTGAAGGAGGTGGTTTGGGGGGAAAAGTTATTGTGCATTGTTTGAGAGTTTCTAGTAAAAATGGAATTCCTTCTCAATGACTTTTGGCTGCAAAATTGGACTGGACCACATGGGGCCCTGGATTTATACAGGTTGCATAGTTATTATTGTTTTTAGGTATAGATGAGGCAATGAATGCTAAGAAAAGTTAGGTGATCAGCGGAAGGCCACGCTGCTGGAAGTGATGGAGCCAGGACTTGAGTGGGGGCCTCCGCCTCCGCGCAATGCACTTGCTCTCTCTGCTGCATATTTTCTGGGTCTAAATAAGTGAGGGAAACATTGCCTCATGGACGTTTAGACATGGAAGGGACACGGGGCCATCCCTCCCAACTGTTCGGTCAGTAGAGAAACCCAGGATGAGAGGAAGGGAGCAACTGGCCCAAAGTCAGACGTGGAGTGCGGCGTCACGTGGAAACCCCAGCTTCCCACCCCAAAGAGTGTGATTCTCTGTGCTGAGGGCTTACCATGAAGCAGACACAGGGCCTAGGGCCTCACAAGCAACATCTCTGTACTCTCCAGCAGCTCTCAGAGGCAGGTGTCACTCTCCCCACTTTGTAGAACAGGAAACATCATGGGTGCCTGCATTCGTGCAGCTCAGAAATAGCCAGGCTGGAATTTGAAACCAGGCCTCGGGTTCAAACCCACGCTTCTCAACAGCTCTGTCCCCTTCTGGCTTTCTTGCTTATGGTTACTAATATAATAGAATGCTTTTGGTTTTCTAATTTCAGTGTCTAAAACAAAATTATACTCTATTTATAGTCAGGTCAGACATCTAGGTAGAAACAAACATTTTCTCGCAGAATTTCAAATTGTAACTGTTTTCAGAGAGGAAGGATGGGGAAGGTTGGGGTGTAGACACGGCGAGGGACTCACCTACTGGGTGGGGTTTCTCAACCAGTGATGCTGAACTGAACAGAGAGGCCTGCGGGAGTTTGTTTCTTCTTCTTCCACTGGAATCATGTTGACAAATCATTCCTACTGTAAGGTGGATGATTGACCTCTCTTTTACCCTGGGCATGCTGAACACCAATACTGACACATTCATGGGCATGAACACAGATTTTATTTATTGAACTGTACCATGCACAAAACAACACATGGACTTGTGGTCACCGCACATAGGCCATTTCATTGCCTCATCTCTGAAAGAGCAGATGGGCTGGATGAGCTCACAAAAAGCTCTGAGCTAAGGTGGCAATGGATGTGGCTTTAGACAGGGGTAGATGAAGGGAGGGAGAAGGCTCAGAGGACCACATCATCCTATCCAGCTGAGAAATCTGGAGGGCTTCCTGGAGGAAGGAGAGATTTTTATCAGGGCTTTAGAAGAAGAGAAATTCCTAGGCTGTCAGAGATAGGGAGAGGTTGATAGTGCAGATTTAGGGATTCTCCGTGGATGGGTATATTTCTTCCTTTAAAAGATTTCCTTTTCTAGCTTCCAGTTAAAAATCCATCCACGAAATTCTTTCAAGTGCTTTTGTCATCCTAAATCCTCTGATTTTTTCTTCCTTTGCTGAAGTTTATTGTTGATTCCTTGTGAAATAAAACATAATTGCCTACTGTCACAACATGAGAACCACTTGACAGGCGTCTATCCTGAGATATCACTCAATGCCTGTCTCAGCCAGCTGGCTCTGGAGCTGGGGAAGGCAAGGGGAAGAGTCCAGCAGCCAGGCTTAGGGTCCCAGGGCTCCCAGATCACTCCCCCATGATCAGATCACTTAGTCCCTTCCCCCGGGCTGCCCTGCAGCAGGGAAACAACACATGCTACAAGGGGGCGTTGACAAACTCCCACTCCTAAAAAAAAGCGATTTGAACAGCCCAGATTCCCATTCTCCTTCTGGGCAATTGGCAGTTTGTAAACCCCAATCGCCAGATGACAAATTATTATAGGAATGATCAATACATTGTTCCGTAGAGTTGGCATTTGGGGGAAACAGACTGACATACAAAGAGACAGTCTTGGAAGTGTTAATGTGCAGAGTCTACCAATTAATCAATAAGTAAATATTTCTTGAATGCTTATGTAGATTAAAAGGAAGCATTGTGCAGCAGTTAAGAGGGCTATGAAGTCAGATGGATCTGGGTTTGAATCCTTGATCACATTGCTGAGGTGTAGCCTTAGGCAGGTTGCTTAACCACTGTGCACCTCAGTTTCCCTGCTTATAATGTGGGGACGATATTACTGTCTACTTTCTGGGATTGTTATCAAGATTAGACAAGATAATGGGCTGGCGTTTCAAAATAGCTACAAGAGAGGATTTTAATGGTTCTCACCACAAAGTAATGATAAAAATTTGAGGTGACGGATATGCTCATTAGTCCGACTTGATCATTTCATAATGCAGACATGTATCCAAATATCACGTCGTACCTTATAAATACATACAATTACTATTTGTCAATTAAAAATCAGGGAAAACATTTTTAAAAAGGCAATGTGTATAAAGTTGGACAGTTCCTGGCATGTGATGTGCTTAGTACATTCCGCTGCTGTGGCTGGTGTCATTGCGCTTGGGCTCCGTGGGGAGTTCAGGAGAGGACAGAGTTTGCAGCCTGCCAAAGTCTAAAATCAAGCTGGAGAGACCAAACACTGACATCACAGAAAATGGCAGAAAGCATCAGCTAGCAGTGTTTTGATCGTGGATGCAACAGAAGTTTTGAAAGCAGTTGCTCATTCTGCGTGGCTGGATCCATCAGGGAAAGCTTGTGGAGGAAGCAGAGACTCACTGGGAGGATCGTGCCGGGAAACATCCGCTGAGCACCTGTGATGGGTTGGCTGCTTCCAGGAGCTGTTCAAGGGAAGTATCCTTCGATCTCCATTTTACCCGTGGGGAAGCTGAGGCTTAGAAAGGTTCAGTCAGGGAGTTAGGAAACAGTGGGGTCCTGATCAATAAGTTTATTGGGTTTCCATGATACTGTAGGCTGGTGTAGAGGGTGCAGGAGAAGTCGTCCAGATCAAAAGTCTTAAAGTCATCCTTTTCCTATTGCTACCATCTTGAAGCATGCCAGCAGCATCAGCTCACTGCCCTGGGTTCTCTCAGTGACCTGCTGCATCTATCCCAGCTGCCCACTCTTAACAGAGCAGCCAGGGTGAGCGTACCAGTTGAGTCCTGGCACGCTCAGAAGGGGAGTGTTTCATGAAGGCTCTATTAGCCAAGAAATCAGCAAGGGATGGATGGTCAAGCTCCTGGGACAACTGGGACCAGCAAGAGCTGGAGCTGTCAGAGGGGCCACCCACAGCAGCTGAGGGACACTGCCACCACCAAGAGAATGAGCACCCCAACCTTTCTCTCCCTATGCCCTCCAATCTCCTGCCACAGCTGCCCCTGGCTGAACCCAGCTGGAAGCCAGGGGGCAAAGGAACTTGAATAGTCTTATCAAAGCAAATTTAGTAAGATGTTAAGGAAGCTTAAGCCAAGTTTTTCTTTTTTTCTTTGTTTCTTTTCTTTTGTTTTTTTTTTTTTTTTTTTTTTTTTTTTTTTTTTTTTTTTTTTTTTTTTTTTTTTTTTTTT
>NW_016107359.1:3151698-3177489 GCF_001604975.1 Cebus imitator
CCTTCTCTTTCCTTCCTTCCTTCCTTCCTTCCTTCCTTCCTTCCTTCCTTCCTTCCTTCTTTCTTTCTTTCTCTCTCTCTCTTTCTTTCTCTTTCTTTCTTTCTTTCTTTCTTTCTTTCTTTCTTTCTTTCTTTCTTTCTTTCTTTCTTTTTTCTTTCTTTCTTTCTTTCTCTTTCTTTCTTCTCTTTTCAGATAGAGTTCCACTCTTGTTGCCCAGGCTAGAGTGCATGGCACCATCTTGGCTGACAGCAACCTCTGCCTCCTGGGTTCAAGCCATTCTCCTGCCTCAGCCTCCCAACTAGCTGGGATTACAGGCACATGCCACCATGCCCAGCTAACTTTGTATTTTTAGTAGAAATGGGGTGTTTCCATGTTGGTCAGGCTGGTCTTGAACTCCCGATCTCATGTAATCCACCCGCCTCGGCCTCCCAAAGTGCTGGGATTACAGGCGTGAGCCATTATGTCCAGCCCTCTTTTTTTTCTTTTTTAAAACAAGGCCACCTAAACTGTTTAAACTTTCAGTCTCTCAAAATCTGGATCTGCTCCGGGATGCAATTGTTCCAGACCCGTCTCCTGGGGCTCTGAGCAGGGTAGAGGGGATCTGATGAGCAGTGGGGAGTTTTCAATTGGGACCTTCTTTTAAAAACCCAAGTTGCATCTTGCTACTTCTCTGTTTAAAATCTTCTAATCATTACTTGGAAAAAGCCAAGGACCTTACTATGCCCCCAGGCCCTACACGGCACAGCTGTGTCCTTTCCCCTCCTCTCTCCCCAAATCCCTCTTGCTCAAATGGCCTTCACTGTGCCGGCCTCCTCACTTTTCCGCAGTGAGCCAGACATGCTCCTGGGTCCTCGCTCTTCCCCCAGCCTGGAATTCTCTTTTCCAGCTTGCGCTCACGGCTTTCGATTCTTGGTTTTGATGTCATCTTCCTGGGGAGCTTTCCCTGACCTCTGCATTGAAATTGGGGTGCTTCATCCCTGCTTTATTTTTCTCTGCAGCACTCATCATCTTCTAATTATTCTATAGAGGGTATTTATTTGTTTTGTTTCTTGTCTGTTTCCTCTCACTCCATTGTCAGCTCTAGGAGGGCAGAGATTTGTCTATTTCATTCACTCCTGCAACCCCAGTGCCTGGAATAGTACTTGGCTCATAGTAAGCGCTCCATAAACGGTGGTGGAATTAGTAGGTGCTCAATAAATGCTGACTGAGTGAACAGACAGCTGAAGGAGGGACAATGAGACAGCTTCTGAACTGATGGGTGGGCAGATGCACAAGACCCAGGGCTTTTCAGTGCAGCGGGGCTCCTGATCTTGTGGCTAGAATGCCACAAAGGGCATGTCGGGGGAAGCCCAGGGCTCCAGCTCAGGCAATTTGACACTGAAGACCGGGTCTTTTCTACTGCCTCAACGCTTCTCAGACTCCCCCATGCTCAGGGTGGTGCTTCAGGGAAGAAGAGGGAGTCCACCTGCTCCAGGCAGAACAGATCTGTTTGGACTTGTTTTAGATGTAAAGTTTTCCAGAACTGTTTTATTTGAAGAAAGATCTCTGGTTCACAAAGTATTGAGCCCTCTATAATGACGCCTTGTCATTTCTCGAAGAGGGTGTCCCAAGGTGGGGACCCGGCAGGAACACAAGCCTGAAAGGGAGGGAGGGGAGAGAGAGTAGAGCTCCCTGGTGTGGCCAAAGCATGTGGAAAACTCAATTACGGGGACAGCAGGCTGAGCACAGGCCTCCAATGCCAAGGAGTTTGGACCAGGTGCAGAGAGCACCAAGGGGCTGTGTGGATTCTTGAGGAGAGAGACGTGACAGAAGCAGCTGCTTGGGAAGACACGGCTTGGCATTGCTATCCAAGATTGGATACCCAGTGGAGAGGACAGGGGAGCAGCTCAGAAGCAGTGAGGGATGCAGGGAATGGCAGGGGGAATGGAGAAGAAGGGACTCCATTAGTATTTCCAAGGACTCCCCTAAAGGTGCTTCAGAGCCTCCTGGTGCCCAGACTTGTTTTTGGGGCTGTCACTTTATTTATTTATTTTTTTTGGAGATGGAGTCTCACTCTGTCACCAGGCTGGAGTCCAGTGGCGCAGCTCGGCTCACTGCAACTTCTGCCTCCTGGGTTTAAGCAGTTATCCTGCTTCAGCCTCTTGAGTAGCTGGGAGTACAGGCACATGCTGTCACAACCAGCTAATTCTTGTATTTTAGTAGAGATGGGTTTTCACCATGTTGTCCACGCTGGTCTTGAACTCCTGAGCTCAGGCAATTCACCCGCCTTGGCCTCTCAAAGTGCTAAGATTACAGGTGTGAGCCACGACACCTGGCTGAGCTGTCTTTTGGATTCTGCTCAGTCCTTGGTATCACCTGCCTTTCCCTCACTTCTGAATGTTGAGTAAATAGAGGCAGATCCAGGCCCAGGACTAGAGCATGCCTCATGCACAAAATGTAAAAGGCACCAGAAAAATTTAGTGATCAAGAAAAATAACATTTAAGTGAAATTTAAAAAAAAACATCAAAATCAATGAAGACAAAATATCAAAATTTCAAATAAAGACAGGAATCAGAAGCAACTGAGGTGTCCTTCAGTGGGTGGATGGATGAAAACTGTGGTACATTCAGCCATAAAAAATGAGTCATCAAGCCACAAAACCTGAAATACACATTGCTAAGTGAGAGAAGCCGATATGAAAAGGCTAGACTGTATGATTCCAGCGATAGAACGTTCTGGAAAAGGCAAAACGATGGAGACAGTGAAAAGATCAGTGGTTGCCAGGGGTTGGGAGCGGGGGAAAGGGAAAAGGGATGAATAAGTGAGATCAGGGGATTTTCAGGGCGGAGGAACTATTCTGCATGATGCCGTCATGGTAGAGACACGTTATTATACATTTGTCAAATCCACAGAACATACAGCACTATGAATGAACCCTAATATAAACCATGAACTTTAGTTACTACTCATGTATCAGCGCTAGTCAATACTACTGATACTAATCAATACCGATTCTAATGTATCAATGCATACATTATGCTATATTTATGAATGGAATATGCATTCAGTTGGATGTATTTCCCATTTAATTTGTCTTTTCTTTTGTGGAGGGGACTGAGTTTCACCCTTGTTGCCCAGGCTGGAGTGCAGTGATGCTATCTCAGCTCACCGCAACCTCTGCCTCCCAGGTTCAAGTGTTCTCTTGCCTCAGCCTTCCGAGTAGCTGAGATTATAGCATGCGCCACCACACTCAGCTATTTTTTTGTATTTTTAGTAGAGACAGGGTTTCTCCATGTTGGTCAGGCTGGTCTTGAACCCCCAACCTCAGGTGATCTGCTTGCCTTGGCCTCCCAAAGTGCTGGGATTACAGGCGTGAGCCACCGTACCCAGCTCTTATTTAATTTTCTGTAAATTTAAAACTGCTCTAAAAAATTGTCTATTAATTGAAGTAAACCAAAATTCTTTGAAAAAAAAAATCCATGATGAATAAAATATTAAAATTTCAAATAAAGATAGGACCCCCCGGCCAGGATTAAGGTGAGAGGAGTGAGGCACTTGTTTCCAAGCCTGTGGAAGTGCAGGGCCCAATTCTGCACCTCCTGAACTGGAAGAGTATTTAGAAGCCTCCTAACCCAACCCTTGTGTTTTACTGATACAGGAGATGCTGAGACTGGGAGAAGGAGAGAGGGTTACCAGCGTCACCTGGTGAGGTTGCTGGGGTTCTGGACCAGAGCCACCCTCCAGCCCTGGCCCCAGTCCTGTGCTCCTTGCTCCAGGCTGGTGACTCACTGTCCCATGCACCCTGTGTGGCCATGGAAACGAAGGAAGAGGCTGAAGCTTAAATGACCCCTTGATCGAGTGCCAAATGACCTTGGATCTCACCAAGTGCTCAGGGTTTGCTTTATGAGAAGGTCTTCTTTGTGTCTCTTTTGTATTATAACACCATTAATGGAGAAGTGGGACCAGTCCTCACATTCAGCACACGGGCTGGGTGGGTCCTGACATCTTCCTGGGCTCTGCCCAAGCCAGATGCTCCACGCTTCTGGGAAAATCACCAAAAATGCTGCTTTCCCACGTCTTCCCTTCAGACTCCTAGTGATGCATTTTCAGCCCAGCCGAGAGCCTTCCTGCTCTCAGAATGGAACAGGCCAGACGTTCAGAGGACACGCTCCCCCACTTGACGTTCACTTAGGGCACTCTTCACTTGACGCCTGCCTCAAGTGGGCCTCTGGACTTTCCCTGGACTCATGGGGGCTTCCTTTCCATCCAGGCCTGTCTGAGCTGGCCTCCTGTGCCGGAACACTCCCGGCTCTTCGCAGACATGGCAGCCAAGAGGGACTCTGAGCACAGCTGGCCATGACCCTGACCCCTGAGGGTCAGGAGGACGAGGTAGCAAGTGCGGCCATTAGCTTGCCCACCTCTGAAGTCCTCTGGGTATCTAAGGAAGTGGCCTGGTCATGCCAGCCTGGCATGGCAGGCTGTGTGTCCTCCAGCAAGGGTTCGGTCCTGTGTTTCCTCTAACGAGCCTGTGCGGTGAAGGTCAGATTACGGGATGACAGCAGGATTCAGCCACAGCCGCTGAGGTTGAGGGTGGCCGGAGAGCTCAGGGATGGCACTGCAGGGGTGGCAGCTAGACTTAGACCGCAGAAGCAGTCCGATTTGGGGTGGAAGACACAACATATGCAAAGACGTTTGGATCTGAAGATCACAGGAATGAGAGGAAAGGGCTGGAGCCAGGGGAGGCAGAGCAGCTGGAGCCGGGACCTTCCCTTGGCCAGGACAATGGATGCTCTCTGACTTTGGAGATAACAGAGGATTCTAGGTGGAAAGAGCCAAATACGGAAACGAATGTAAAACGAGAGGTGGGAGAAGGGATTTCTAAACGCGTCTGTCTTCTGGCAGGCAGGCGAGGTGCAGGAGGCGCTGACACACCAGCAGGACCCTTGCTGGAGACCGGGCTCCCTGGCCCGCCCATGTTTCCTAGCTGTGAGGCACCTACTGCCCGTTCTTACTGTTTCCCTAAGCCCCACTATCTTACACTTGCTCAAGTAAGCCTTCTTGCTGATGCAGAGGGTAGGAGACAGCCCATAGGGTGTGATTCTGTGGGCATCACCTTCACAACCATGCTAATGAGTTGGAGTCTGTAGCGTGGCTGAGGGTCCCTGCTGTAGAGAAGAGGCTGAAGCGCTGGGGTGTGGGTGGCTTGGGGTCAGAGAGGTCTGGGGTGAAGCATCAGCTTGCCCCTGTGTGACCTAAACCCCCAGCCACGTCCCATCTTTGTTCCTCTGCTGCTCATTGATCTAGATTTTATGTTACAGGTAAAATTGGGAGAAAGTAAATATAATACAAGCAGGAACACCACTGGCAGCCTCATCCTCCCACCCAGATTCCCCGAGTGTTCACATCCAGCCCTATCTGCTCCAGGGTCTCTTGGCTTTCTTCCTCCCCCTTCTAGGTGGGGTTGACGGTCCCTGTGCATCCCCCCTGCACATCCAGGTCCCCACCTTCCTCCTTGGAGGTGGCTATTGGGAGGGCAGAATCGAGTACGAGCCGCTCTTCAGCGCTGACAGCCCGGGTCAGCTGAGATTGCCGCCTCTTCAGTCTCCCCGCAGAGGCTGTGGACACAGGGGCTTCCATGGCAAGCTCCAGCCCTGGGGTCCCTCCATCCTCCCAGGCATCCCCTGAGGACAGAGGCCAGGCCCCCTGTGTCTTGTGTGCACCACCCTGCTCTGTGGAGCCATTAGCGCAGTCTGTGTGTCATGGGTGCGGTTGGATGACTTGGGCTGAAATCCCCATTCTAGGCCCCTCCCGGCTCCCTTGCTCCAGAGCTTGGCCCCAGGCTGGCTGCAGTGGGAATTGAGTTCAATGCCAACAGGTAGCAGCTCCTAAATGTCAGTTGCTCCCCCTAATCCCGCCTCTGCCGTTCTTAGGTTACGGACACGCTCTTGGTTTATCATCCCTTTTTCGGAGAAGGTGTGGCTTTCTTCTTCTAGAGCCTTGAGATGTCTTAATACAATACATGACTTGTAAAGTTCACACAGCAGAGACCTCACACGCTGAAACCTGGCTCCCCGCCAAGAGCTGAGCCAGGACCTGGAATGGTGGGGCCCACATGTCGGGTCTAAGTCAGGCCACATGGGCCGGGAGAGGCCAAGGACTCAGGGTCATCGCCAAGGGAAGCCGAGGTCCTGGGCAAAGAGTTTGAGCACACCTGGGGGCCTCTTTAGGTAGCATAGAGCTCTGTTTCACAGATGGGGGAAGAGGCTCACTCCAGCACCGTCCACTGAGGTCTTTGCTTAGGCAATGACTCACGGCTGCTTCTCCTGCTACATGTCAGTCTCCCAAGCTGCCTTTCTTACCTCTCATTTTTGTCCTTAGGTCATGAGGACAGGATTCTCTGAGGCCTGGACTAGCTGTGACCTCAAGGACGATGGCCAGGCCACATTTGCTCTCTGATCAGAGGGAAGGAAGATCCCTTCCCAGCCTGGACCTGCCACAGGGTGGTCAGGAGACACATAAGAGATGAGGTGTGTCACCCAGGGGTGCTGTGCAGGTGAAGAGGATTAGAATTGCTGCCCCCAGCATTGCAGGAAGATGGGCTCCTGGGCAGGAATGCCGTGTGCTCCAGGGGCACAGTGAGCAGGCTAGCCTACAGGTCAGGGGTTTTCTGGGTAGTGCCTGGGGAAGGACTAGGGCCTGGGGACCTGGGCCGGGTCTGCATCACCCACGTTTCCGGGGACCTGTCTGATGCCACTGCAGGCAGCACTGGAGCGCTGGACCTAAGCCCAGGGTGGACTGTCCCAGCAGCCTACCTAGACCACTAGGAGAGGCCAGGAACCTCTGAGCAAGGAAACCTGATGAGATCCGGTTCGGGGCAAGGGCAGGGATCCACAGAATGTTAAGGGAACTCCTAGGGTGACCAGCTCTCCCAGTTTGGTCAGGACTGAGGAGTTTCCTGGAATGTGGGACTTTTTTTGCTTAAAGGAAGACAGTTCCAGACAAACTGGGATGGTCGGTCACCCTAAGGCCACCATTGCCTGGCCATTGTTTCCTTGGAGACAAATCGCTGACTGGCGAGGACAGTGGGAGAGTCTGGGGGGAAATGTGCGTGCCTGGCCGGCCCCGTCCGGCTCTGGCCTCCAGCCCTGCCTGCCTGCAAGGAGAGGCCTTCTCACCTCCCGTGGGCCTTGGGTTCCAATCTTATTAACTGGGCCAGGACCAATTTTTTTGGACGTAGTCTCACTCTGTCTCCCAGGCTGGAGTGCAGTGATGCAATCTCGGCTCACTGCAATCTCTGCCTCCTCCTGGGTTCAAGCAATTCTCCTGCCTCAGCCTCCCGTGTAGCTGAGACTACAGGTGCACACCACGACTCCCAGCTAATTTTTGTGCTTTCAGTAGAGACGGGGTTTCACCATGTTGGCGAGGATGGTCTCGATCTCTTGGCTTCGTGATCTGCCCGCCTCAGCCTCCCAAAGTGCTGAGATTACAGGCATGAGCCATCCCGCCAAGCTGGGACTGAAGTTTCTTAAGACTTATCCAGGAGGAAGAATCAGAAACCCACTGATTTCCACACTCTAAGCCAGGACGTCTACCCGGCTTTGGATATAAGGCTGACATTTCTGTCTCCATCGCCTGCCTCCTGGACCCTCTCTTACTGGGTTCTAGACTTGGAAGGCGAGATGGATGTTACTTAGTGCCCTCCTTGACCCTCCAATAGACACAGAGTGGTAGGGGGTGTAGAACACAGCACTCAGGCCTCGGAAAGTTGGGTGAGTGACAATGGACTTGAGCAGTAGTGATACATTCCCACTGAGAGGCAAGATTCCAGCCCAGGCCGGGCCCATAGTTAGTGTCTGATACACCCGAACCATTATTATTGTTCTTGCTGTTGTAATTGGATGGCCGGCTTTTACAGCATCTCCATACCCATCACCTCATGGCCTTCAGACAGCCCCACGGAGTAGGTGGGAGGGCATTTCTTTGTCCATGTTTATCAGCTGAAGAAACAGGCCCAGAGGGGGCCCGTGAAAATCAGTGGTAGCCCCCAGGTCACAGTCTGGGCTCTTTCTGTCTGGAGGATGTCAGGGTTGAGAGTCAGGGTGTGAGTGTGTGTAGGGGAGTGTCAGGATTAGAAGGAGGGAGAGAGAGGCCATGGGGATGGAGAGAGAGGAAAGAATAAGGAGGGGGTGTTGTATTAGGAATCTATGGTTATATTGAATTAAGAGGTTTCAGTAAATCTTTTAGAACCAACATGTGAGGGGTGTGGCTAAGATGAGGGGACATGGCTAAGCTGAAAGCCACGTGGGCCCGTTGAGGAAGAGGCTGGGTATCAACATTTTGCAGTGAGCAGCCCCTCTGCCCCTCTTCCTAAGGGAGCCAGTGTGGAATAGAAGACAGAGTGTGCTGATATGCTTTGGTGTCAGACTGACTCGAGTTGGGGTCTTAACCTGGGCTACCAAGGAGTTCTGCAAGCTTAGGCAAGTGAGCCTGTGTCATTCCACCCTTCGGGGCCTCAGTTTCCTCACCTGTGAAGTGGGGACACTCATATCTGCCTTCTAGGATTGTCGTGAGGGTTACACCTGGCACATAGTTGGTGCCCAGCAGAATGTGTCCCTTTTGCAATTGGCTCGTGTGTCCTCTTGTGAGCTGGGAGAGACCCCGCTGGTCTGTAAGGCAATGGAACCTGCCCTCATGCCGTGGTGTGCCAGGCGGGCTGATCACCACGGAGGCACGATCTTCGGTGGGGCCTTCACACTCAGGAAAGCTTTAATCATTAATACTCATGAATGTTTTGGTCTAATACTCAGGTTAGTCAAAGAGAACTGAGGGGGAAAGTGTGGTGCTCTTTGAGTTTGGAGAAAGCAGGTTGCCAAGGGCTATCCCAGGGCTGGGCTGGGGGTGGCCTTAGCAGAAAGGACAGAGTCTCTCAGTCCGGCTGCCCTTACTTCCTGCAAGGCATGGATTCTTCCCCTCCACTGCCTGGTCTTCCCTTTACCTGCTACATGTCCCCCTCCTCCAAAAAGGGAGAAGGCTGGATCCTGCAGCAGGGAAGTCCAGCTGGAGAAACGATCCATTAGTCAGATGAAAAGACATTTTTCTCCACTGCTGTTATACTGTCTGCCCCAGACAACACACTCATTACAGCTGTATCTCATTCAGCTCACCTAGAGAATAAAATTAGAAATCAAGTCAACTCCCCAGAGTCTTGTTATATCAATCTGACTTACACAAAACAGGCCAGACAGAGTGTGAGGTTTCCATAAAATTAGGCTGTGTCCCCAGGGGCTGCCTTGAAGCTACCCACCATTTCAGAAAACTGCCAGGTGTCCTTTTGCATAATTTATCAATTACACACAATTCAATTCATCACAGGCAGGAGGCAGAAGGCATGGCATAGGTTGAAGGGGACCCTGGGAGCAGCGAGGAGGAGAAAGGAAATCCAGACTCAAACCTCCGCCCCGATGCTGATTGGTTGAGTGAGCTTGGACAAGTCCTTTATCCTCTTGGGATGTCACTTACCCCAACCACAAAACAAGGGGTTTAGACGAGGGGACCTAAATGTCTTTTATCTCGTTCCAAAATTCGTTTGAATGCTGAAGTTCCAGATTTATACCGTGGTGGGAGGAGATGCCCAGAGCATGGGCCCTGCCTGGCAGAGCTTTGGAGTGTTGAGTGAGCCAGGTTGGCACAAGGGTGTGAACGCCCAGGTGGCAGGTGATCTGGAGGCCACGCATAGGTCTGCTTGTCTAATTTGCCTAGTGGCTGTCATGCTTATAATGATACTTCTTACATCTGTCTGTCACTGTCATGTTAACTTTGGTCACCTTCACTTCATTTCAGTTGCTGCTCATCGCTCCCTAGGGAAGTGGGCTGGGCTGCCGTGGGCAATCCTGCTTTCTGATGCATGCTGAGGCAGGTGCCTGGGAGGAAGGAGCGATGTGCCCACAGCCACGGAGACCAAGTTCCATTGATCTCGTGGCGTCTCTCCACCTCCACCGCACAATTCCTCTCTCTCCTGGGCCCCACTGCCCCCAGAGCACACTTTTTCATGGTACAAGCAACACTTGCTATAGTTGGCTACTTGCCTACCTGAGAGCAGAGAGCAGAGAGCAGGACTATTTCTCTGTTTCCCAAGCACTCAGTCAATGACCTTCTCCGATTGTAGATGCTCAGGAAGTGTTGTCAGATGAAGGAACAAATGAGTGGTTTTTTGTTTTTGTTTTTTATTGGGACAGAGTCTTGCTCTGTCACCTAGGCTGGAGTAGTGTCGCCAGTTCGGCTCACTGCAACCTCCGCCTCCCGGGTTCAAGCTATTCTCCTGCCTCAGCCTCCCAAGTACTTGGGACTACAGGTGCGTTTCACCACGCCCAGCCAATTTTTACATTTTTAGTAGAGACGGGGTTTCATTATGTTGGTCAGGCTGGTATAGATCTCCTGACTTCGTGATCTGCCCGCCTCGGCCTCCCAAAGTGCTGGGATTACAGGCGTGAGCCACCACGCCCGGGAAGAAGGAGTATTAAAGACACAAAAGGGATAGCTAGCTTGGTAATGCCAGCGTCCTGACTCCCTGTCCAGTACTCATGGCTCTGGGACCTGGCAAGCCATTTACTTGCCCCTGACTTCTATGCCATGATTGAAGGCCCATTTGCAGGCTCAGCTGCATCTAGCTCTGAGCCACCACAGAAGGGATAAGACATCTTTTTCCAACCTCAATCCTACCATCTTGGAAGCCTACACTTGGCCATTGTGTCCACAGCAATAGAACTTGTGAGACAGACATATTCGAGCTTACTCCTGACCGATCCCCAAACCCGCACACTCTATGATGTCACCATTCTGCCACACTGTCCTGTAAGTTTCCAAGTGCCATCTCGCTCCATCTCTCCCTTCTGTCCTTGCAGGGATTGTCAGCCCACTTTAAAGATGAGAAGACGGCCCAGGAAAGCAAAGTGACTTGTTGAAGGCCATGTAGCTTGTGACAGAGCTGGGACTCCAACCTACAGGCCCAGGAAGTTAACTTGATAGACAGACGTAAGAAGTGGCAATACCTGTATAAGCATGACAGCCACTAGGCAAATTAAATAAGCAGACCTATGTGTGGCCTCCAGATCACCTGCCACCTGGGCAACCACGTCTTTGCGCCAACCTGGGTCACTCATCCACTGCAGATGATGGACGGAGCCTCAGGCAGGGTCAGTTATTTACCCAAGACTCACAGCTAGCAAGTTGTGACCCTAGAGCTCATACCTGTGCCTTTTGATTCCAAGCCAGTTGTTCAATACCTCATTGCTGGCTGGCATTTTTGTTTTTCTGTTCCATTAAAGCGCTGAAAAGAATTTTTAGGTCTCCCCTTAGAGTAGTTCCCCACTGCAAAAAGATCAGAGTGGGATTTCCTAAGAGTACAGGGGCCCACTGGGCCACTGAGACTGAACCAAAGGCAATTTTGCTCTGCTGAAGCATCTACTAAATTATCTGCCTGGCAATTATCGGCTCCAATAATGAAACCTAATATAGGTCCTCGTGATTGTCCTGGACGAGGGCCATGGTGCGGGAGAAAGGATGAAGTTACAGGGGGGCCTATGTGTTGTCCCTAAGTGGAGGGTTAGAAAGGTCGGGGGTGGGTTACGGGTGGGAGGAAGCTGGGGGACCTCCAGCCTTTTACTGAGAAGGCTTCCTGAGAAGGCTCTGGAAGCACTCAAGAGCTGCTTTTGTTCCTGGCCTTGGAGCGTGCAGGCAGCTTTCTGGGGCAGTGTGTGCAACCCTCGCTCAGCTTGGCCCCTCGGCCTGTGTGTGCAAGAGCTGAAAGGCTTAACTCGATGAGGCAGTGCCAGCCCCGCTTTGAGATGTCTTTGGGGGAAATGTTTGCTGCTTTTGTCTGGAAGCAAAATCCTTAGCCACTGTTTTCTCCAGCCTCCACGGAAATTAAAGCCAGGAAGCTAAGCGGTGGGTGATTACGGGGTTCAGCTTGCTTATTGACAGCCCACAAAGGATTATCATGAGGCTTCTAGGCAAAGCCCACAGAGGTTTGGCAGTGCAGCGGCTGCTTCCGGCTTTGAGCACTGCTCTCCAAGGGCACCACCTCCTCCTCCAGGCTCCGCCTTGCGGGCTGGGGCACCCCTGCCCTCCCAACCCACAGGACGCTCACAGGAACCAACGAAGCAAAACCCTTCGTGAAGCGTGTCTGCAAGGGGTGCGGAACGAGCAGGGAGAGAAAAATGCCCAGCCCATGGTACAGAGTGCTGATATTTTAAAAGGCCTTGCTGAAGAGGGATCACTTGGGTGAGCTGTTCAAATAGTGAAGGGCAGGGGTTAGTCAGCAAACTACAGCCGCATCTGCCTGCTGCCGGTTTTTATCAATCAAGTGTTGCTGGCTGCAGCTGTGCCCATTTCTTTACAGGTGGTCTAGGGTGGCTTTCGGGCTACAACAGCAGGCCTATGTGCAGTCATCCTCCAGGTCTACTGGGGTTTGTTTCCAGGAACCCCGCGGAGGCCGAAAGCTGTGAGGACTCAAGCTCTGCAGAACCTGCATATACAAAGTCAGCCCTCCTTACGCTAGGGCTTTGCATCCTGCAGATTCTGTGTATTTGGCCGTCGCTTGGACCTGCGCAATTCAAATCCGCGTTGTTCAAGGGTCAACCATGGTTGCAGGAGACTCTGTGGCCTCCAAAGCCTAAAATCTAAAATATTGACTATGTGGCCTTCGCATGACAAAGTTTGCCCACCCCCAGGAAGGGGAAGGAACATGATGAATTTCAGAGCTGACTGGACATGGAATCAAACATCAGTTTCGCTTTTGCTAATTATTGCCTTGTGCATGCTGCTTTCCCTCGGAGCCTCAGCCTTTCCATTCGTAAAGTGGGGATGATCAACCGTTTAACACACGCTCAGGATAGTGTTTGCTCTGTAGCAGATGCTCTTCTAAGTGCTTTGCAAGCATTAACTCATTTAATTCTCACAACTCGATGAGATAGGTGTTATTATGGTCATGCTTATTCTATAGTGGGGGGTGTGGAGGCCCAGAGAGGTTTAGTAACTTGCCCAGGATGGCACAGCACTGAGATTTTTGAACACAGGCACTGTGGTTCTTTTTTTTTTTTTTTTTTTTTTTTGAGACGGAGTTTCGCTCTTGTTACCCAGGCTGGAGTGCAATGGCGCGATCTCGGCTCGTCGCAACCTCCGCCTCCTGGGTTCAGGCAATTCTCCTGCCTCAGCCTCCCGAGTAGCTGGGACTACAGGCACGCGCCACCATGCCCAGCTAATTTTTTGTATTTTTAGTAGAGACGGGGTTTCACCATGTTGACCAGGATGGTCTCGATCTCTTGACCTCATGATCCACCCGCCTCGGCCTCCCAAAGTGCTGGGATTACAAGCGTGAGCCACCGCGCCCGGCCGGCACTGTGGCTCTAAAGTCTTTTCACTTCACTGCTGGCTGGATGGCACCTCACAAGAGCATTTTGTGAAGATTGAGCCACAGGCCCTGGAATGCAGCAGGACCTCGATATATGAGTCCACCCCTCATCCTCTTCCCCAAATAGTTTTGCTTCCCACATCTGCCCAGAATAAAGGTCCTGCCCTTTGAATTGCAGTGTCTTGGGTCATCACGTCCCTTCCTGCCTTTGCCAAGGCCCCAATATCACGAACGGTGCCGTGTTTCCCCAGCACCCTCTCGCTCTCCCCTCCTGCCACAGTCCCCTCCCACTGTTTAGTTAATAATAACATATCATGTTCTGCCTCAGATGCATATCAGTTGTGTGTAATTATTTATGGAGAAATAGACAGATGAGTCCCTGCTTGGACCATTTTCCCAGGCAGGCCTACCTATCACTTAGCATCCCTCTCTCCCCTAGTCTAATAACACTGTCCACTTTAGATCCTGGGGCCTTGATTTATTAGGTAATTTGTTTCTTCTCTGTGGCTTGGGCCTGCCTGTCATCAATATAATAGAATGATGGAAGTGCAAGCTATAGATACCAGACATTAAAAACTAGGCAAATATTACCCATTTCAACTCCCTGTCAGCCACAGCCAATCCGTAGCAATCCTCAGTCTCTGCCTATCTGGGGAGAGGAAAAAAAGAGGACACCCAGGACCTGACTTCTCACAAAAAGGCTCTTTGCAAATTAGGCTGGCTGCTCTGCTGGTAGATGCTTCTTGGAAAATGCTCAGAAGAACACACACATGCACATGTGTGCACAAACACACACACACACACAGAGCAAAGGAGTCTAATCAAAGAGACTAAGTATGCAGAAGGGAGAAAGGGACTGAACCCCATTCCAGCTCTGCTGTGCTAATCAGCTGAAGGGATCAGAGCAAGTCACCTCATCTCTCTGCACCTGAATTACCTCATCTGTCAAATAAGAAGGTGGATGAGATGAGCTGCAGGTGGCCTTCTAGCCTTCACAAGCTGCTATGTGGTCAAGGTTACGCAAAATGGAAGAGGCATGGTTGGAAATTGAACTCTTGCTATTTGATGCCAAGATCAGTGCTTTTAACACTCCATCATGCCATTTCCATCGATCATAATTGTAATCAAAATTATCAGTCTCTTCACTATCAATAGCTTTATCACATTCGCTGACATAATATCACCAATAAGTGATCTTAATTGCATCATCAAAAGAGTCATCAGTGCCATTATCTCTAAGAGCATCTCACCATCATCGCCATCATCATCATGTTAATTTCAGTGTTTTTTGTATTCCAGGTTTTACATGCAGGATGTGATTTAATCCTCACATCAGTCCTAGAAAATAGGCACCATTTTGATCATCCTCATTTAATAGATGAAGTAACTGAGGCACAAAGTGGCTGGCATTTCTGAGGTCATCCAATAGTAAATGTCAGACTTTGGATTTGAACTCAAGTCTCCTTGGTTCCAAAACAAGCTCTCAATCATCCTGCTATGCGTTATTATCACGAATGCCGTCATCGGTGTCAGCATAGCCATTATCCTCTTCATTGGCGTTGCCAAATCACACGGCAGCAACTTTTAAACCATTCCCAATATCGTCATCAGAGTCAATATCATTGCTAATGTTGGCATTGCCAGTATCAGAATCAATATCACCAATATCGTTAATGCTAACATTGTTTCCATTTAAACACCATCATCAATCATGAGCAATATTGTAATTGCGGCTGTCATCAATATATACCATACCGACCTCATCAATATCATCAAAAGCACTATCTTTAGAGTCATGGCTAATATCAACATCACTATTCATATCACCATTGTCACTAGCAATATGATGGCCCCTGTCACCAACATGTAGGGCTACCACTAAGCTCACCGTCCATGGGGAATCACCAATATTGTGTCTACAGTATGATCAATATCTTCAATTGCATCCTCACAAATATTATCACCCTCAGTTCGCCATCATTGATATTCCCAACCAGACAATCAAAATAAACAATAGACATTTCAATTAAATGGATAACATAAACATCAATATACTTATTATTGCTGTAGACAAAATCTACTGGGTCCCTACTCTGGGAGTTACACTGTGCTAGCTTTTTTCTCCCCTGTACCACACAGATATCCTCTGAGAAATATGAAATGCATAGACATTTGATTCATTGCCACACAGCCCATTTGGATCTTGCCACGGTCATCAGGAATTCGAAATTTCTCTATTTCCAGAGGGCCCTTTAATATCCGTAAATACAACCCATTCTTTCAAAATCAAACTACTGAATAGTTTCCAAGTGTGATTCCAGCTCCTGCTTCCTTGTGGTTTGATTCTCTGTTCTAACATTCACTGGCTGTCTCTCGTCCAAGCTGTTTGTGTGTCTGTCTCCTTCTCTGGGACATAAGTTCCTAGAGATGGGCTAGGGTTTCTCTGTATCCTTTAGAGGCTCTACACAGAATGTTCTCACTATTCATGTTTGGGAGATTGAAGGAAATGGATTATTAGCTAGTCCATAAGAATTACGTGCTGGAGTATAAATGACATCAGACTGAACCAAAATATCTAGAATTTAGCCTGTATCGTCCCTACTGTACATACAACCTTGGATCATTCATTTCTCCTCCTCTACCCTGCCCCCTCCCTCTCACCCTTCCTTCCTTCCTTCTTTCCTTCATCTCCAAACCTAAGAGTCATCCCATTTCCACACCTGACCCATCACCAAGCTCTGGGGCTCTGCCTTCCAAATACGCCCTCCAAGCTGCCCATTTCTCACCCCTCCTCTTCTGCTCCCACCCTAAGGCAGCCCCCATGTTCCTTACTAGAACCACTGCAGTTCTACCTTAATTGGCTATGCTTTCACTCTGCTCCCCACTAAACTCTGTCCCCCAAGCAGAGACCACAGGATAAATCAGCTCACATTAGTCCCCTACATGATTCTGAACCTCACTTAAAATAACACCCAGGCTGTGTCCCACGGTCTGGCCCCGCCCCTCCTCCCTCCCCTCAGGCCCCAGCGCCTCTCCCCTGATCCCAGCTGCACCATCCTTCTCACAGCATCTCGAAGCTCTGGAGCTTGTTTCTGATGCAAGGCCTTCACCCTAGCTGGTCTTGCTGCCTGGAAAGCTTTTTCTTCCGCCATCCACATGGCTTGCTCCAAGACGTCTTTCAGTTCTCCAAGCAATGCCCTTTTCTCAGAGAGGTGTCTATGACTACGCTCTGTGAAATAGGACCCTTCCATAGGCATTCTGTTCTCATTAAACCCACCCGCCCAACACATGTTTATTGACTATCTACTACAGGCTTTCTCAGCCTCAACACGTGATGTTTGGATGAATCATTCTGTGTCGGGAGAGGGGAGGCTCTCCTGGGCATCGCAGCATGCTCAGCAGCATCCATGGTCTCTACTCACTAGATGCTCGGAGCATCCCCTCCTACTTGTGACAATTAAAGGGTGCGAGCAGAAGAGGAGGGGTGAGAAATGGGCAGCTTGGAGGATGTATTTGGAAGGCAGAGCGACAGAGCTTGGTGATGGGTCAAGCGAGGAAAAGGAGATGAAGGAAAGAAAGAAGGGAGGAAGGGAGAGAGGGAGGGAGCAATGTCAATCTTCAGACATTGCAAAATGTCCCCTGGGGGGCAAAATTGCCCCTGGTTGGAAGCCCCCAAATGATATGGATTCAGCACTCTTTAAAATCTTGGGATGCTTCAGTTAGTAAGACAGACCCCATATCAGAACCCCACACTTTCTTTTCCTGGCCTTCTTGGAGTACATTCTAGTGGGAGGAGACAGAAACGAAATGTAATAAATACGTAAACTATGCTATTCTAGAAAGTGAGAGGTGCTACGGGAAAATCTACAGCAGATGAGGGGTGATCATGGGTGCTGGGTGGGGTTGTGATTTCAAATAGGGTGATTAGGGTAAATCTTGCTGGCAACGTGCTTTCAGATTTACTTTTTAAACTATTGCATATATGACAACATGAAATGATATTACCGTTTTGTTTCCTGGTTTATTGTCTGTCTTCTCTCCCAGAAAGTAAGCTCTATGAGGAAAGAAAATGTTTCTATCTTGTTCAAAACCTTGTATAGTTAATATATAGAACAGTGGCTGGTCTACCACACGGGTACTCAATAAACGTGTAGGTCACTTTCAAGAGCTGGGAATATAAAAATCAATTAGAGCCTAAATAGATGGCATTGAATCCTACTCTGATGTTTAGAGATACCCCTCACCCCCCATTCTATCCACCACCAGTTGTGAGCTATCCCCCGTACTAACTTCTTTCAAGGGTAATTAAGAAGTTCTGTAACTTCAGTTTATACTGAAGAGTTAATTTCAAATATCTAATTCTCTTACTGGATTATTAGTCTTCCTTTATTCAAGCAAATGTGGCCACAAACCATCTTGTCAAGGAAAGTCCTTTCCATCCTGGTAAACTACTTCCCACCCTGACATCTTCCCTCCTCTGTCCCTGCCCCCCGGTTTTAGCTCTTTCTTCTGAGACCTCACTCAGCAGGAGGAAAGGCTGCTTTGGAAAGGGAAAGGAAGGAGTTTCCCAGCATTGAAGGTGTTCAAGGGTGGATTCCACGGCCACTTTGCAGGAGGCTATCAAGAGGACGGGAACTGGCAGTGGTGGTGACACAAAGTCAGAGATTCGAAATGGTAGTGAGCAGCAGCATCACCCAGAGAGCTGATGAAACAGGTGACCCCACTCTTGGAACTGTGACTCAGCAGCTGGAGGGAAAGCAAGGCCCAGGTGACACCTGGTGCTGCTATTCTAGGGACCACGATATGAGCCGTTCTGCAGTCAAGTGCCCTGCAGCCCCTCTCACACCTGAGGGTCTGCAATGACATGATGCCTCCTTTTCAGGCATGAAATGCAGCTTTCCTGGTTCCTGTCTGCCCCTCACCTCCTGTTAAACTCAACCTTGAACTTGTCTTTCCCTGATACATACTATGGTCCTGCTTTGGGTCTTAAACATCTCATTTTCTTCCCTGGTATCTCTTGTCCACCCCTCTTCCTTTAAAAAAAAAAAAAAAAATTCCTGCCTTCCTGTCTCAGTCATTAAATATTTTTTTTTTTTTTTTTTGAGATGGAGCCTCGTTCTGTCACCCAGGCTGGACTGCAATAGTGCATTGCACGATCTCAGCTCACTACAACGTCTGCCTTCTAGGTTCAAGCTATTCTCCTCCCTCAGCCTCCTGAGTAGCTGGGATTACAGGCGCCCACCACCACACCTGGCTAATTTTTTGTATTTTTAGTAGAGACGCGGTTTCACTATGTTGACCAGGCTGGTCTCGAACTCCTGATTTCGTGATCCACCTGCCTTGGCCTCCCAAAGTGTTGAGATTACAGGTTTAAGCCACCACACCTGGCCAGTAATTCTTTTAAAGGTCAAAGATGGATATTAACCGCTGCTGTGAGGGATATGGGGCCAGAAGGCTTTAGCTGGGAGGGAAGCATATGAACTTGGCACCCCAGAGAGGCATCAGAGATAGCCCATAAGGAATTGCCAAGCGCGGAAAGGAAGCTCCGGGCTGCTTCCCAGGAATGTGTACCGTTTGTGGCCTGGGTAATCGTGGACGGTTCGGGCGGAGGTGTGGTATGAGCCAGATGAAACCAGGGGAGTTATCAGGTTGAGCCACATGAAATTGCTGCTATTCAAGCATTTTTGGCCTGGAAATTCTGAAATTTCATATGGCTCAATCTAAGAGTATTATTTTAATTCCTCCCACGAATCAGGTATAATTTATTTTGCAGATGAGAAACCGAAGCCCAGAGAGTTTAGACCACTTGCCCAATGGCACAGAGTAAGAGGCAGAACCAGGAACCAAGACCTGTTTCACTCTACGCCCTACATTTAGAATTTATCTAGCTCAGTGGTTCTCAACCTTTGGAGAGAGCTTGTGACTCCCCCAGAGGGCTGGTTAAAATCCAAATCACAGGGCCCCAGCCCGCAGAGATCCTTTTCAGTAGTTGGGAGGGCAAAGAGTGGGAGTTTGAGAACTTGCATTTCCAACAAGCTCCTAGGAAGCACTGATGCTGGTCTGTGGACCAGAGTTGGCATTTTACTGGTCTAGGTAGACGAGGAGGAGGAGGGCATAATTAAAGGGCTAAGGGAGGTGGCAGGATGAGCGAAGCCCCGGAAGCAGGAGTGGGCGTGGGTAGGGGAGGCTGGGACGGTGGAGAAAATGGAACAGGCTGGTGAAGGGTGGCAGACACAGGTCGTCTCCATCCTTCCTGCCCCAGTCCCTCTCACTCCCATCTTGCCCCATCCAAGGAGACGGGCTCCGGCAGCATCCATCTCCCCCACAGTGGCCCATGGAAGGTTTCTTAGCCTGGATAATTTCTCCAGTGCCACCAATCCCTTCTGCCTAGTGTGATAAACCCTACTTCATAAAGAAGACATGAATGGCTGTAATCAGATACAATGTTTGCTACACAGAACACAATGAGCAAAAGAAAAAAGATATGCAGCCAGTCTATAATTATGGGTGTAATATTTCAGCCCATTAGCAAAAAATATCTCAGAAACCTGCTGCCCCTCCTTCTCAGTTAAAAAATTGGATGCTAAGCTGGTGAAGGCAAACAGAGAGAGCAGAGCACTGAAGCAAAGGCCTAATTAATTGCTGATACCGGTTTTTTTTTTCATTTTTGATTGGCAGTGGTTCTGAGAATTCTGGGTCTTTTGCTGTACCAGATAAAAAGAGAGGTGACCACTCCGAGCAGGGCCACTTTGAAGGCCCCGGTCCCTCTTCCTGAGCTCCATCCAGCCAGGTCTAGTGCTCATCAAGGGCCCAGCACTTCCTGAACACTTGGTGCATTCAGCCTTTTTGGACAATCATAGCTATCTTTTATTGCTTGCTGTGTGCCAGGCTCAGTGATAAAGCCTTTACAAATTTGATCTCCGTCTTTCCCTTGGGAGCCATGTGAGGGAATATAATGGATGCTGTTGATGTTCTGCAGGTCCCTTTTGACCTCTTTTGTTTATTTTTGAGCCCTCACCCCTGCGACTCTCTTTGGAGAATGATCCATGAGCTGCAAGAGTCGGTTGGTGTGGGTGAGAGAGCCCCTGTTACCTGGGAGTCTGTGCCCTAGGGAGGGATCCCAGACCTGTGGGCAGCAGGGTGGGGGTAGGAAAGCCTGCCCCCTGCCAGGGGTCAGAGTATCAGAGAACTTACACTCCCGACTTCCCCAGGGATCCCACTAAGGGCAGTAGGAGGCTTTGCCTGAAGTCGTCCCTTGCCTGCTTGCTCCCTAGCCCTGTCCAGTCCCTCTAGTCTTCTCTGGAAATCTTTCTTCATAAATCATTTGCACGTCAATCTTTATCTCAGAGTTAGCCTCCAGGGCACCTGACCACCCTTCTACCACAGAGAAAATAAAAGTTTAGAGGAGATAGTAAGTCATTCAGGGTACTTAGCTAAGAAAGTGGGGACTGGGATTAGACTCTAAGTCATCTAACCCCAAGGCCTCTTCTGTGAATCCCTACACAGTGACACTTTTGTTAGCGGCATCGGCAAGACAGTCCTGGCCTACTCCTCCCTTTTCCCACCATTTGCAAGTCTCTGCTCCCCAGAGATGCTATTCTGGTATGTTCCCCAAACCCTTCACCAGGACCGTTGTGTAGTATACAGATGTCTATCATATTTCCTGCAGCCATCTGGCTCTGTGACGTCTAGCAATGTGAGCATTCCTCCCCAGCCCCACTGGGCTGAGTTCTTTTTTCAAGTTTTATTTTAGGTTTAGGGGTACATGTGCATTTTGTTACAGCTAGTGCTCGACTTACAACCACGGTGGGTTCCGACAGACTGGCCGTAACACGATTTGGTCATAAGTTGAGTAGGCTATGTGCACGCGGAGATGGTAGTGCTGCCAGAAGCTGGTCTGCGCTGTCGTACGCCCAGCTGGGCAACGTTTGTGCTGCCAGACACGGAGCAATCGTGGCTAGCGATTGTGGTCATAAAGTCGAATGGTCGTAAGTTGCATAGGTCGTAAGTTGATCAATACCTGTATATAGGTAAACTTGTGTCATGGGGGTTTGTTGCAGAGAGCATTTCATGACACAGGTACTAAGCCTGTACCCAATATTTATATTTTCTGATTCTCTTCCTCCTCCCACCCTCCACCCTCAGGTAGACCCCAGTGTCTATTGTTCCCTTCTTTGTATCCATGTGTTCTCATCATTTAGCTCCCACTTATAAGTGAGAACATGCGGTATTTGGTTTTCTGTTCCTGTGTTAGTTTGCTAAGGATAATTGCCTTCTATTTCATCCATGTTCCTGCAAAGACATGATCTCATTCTTTTTTATGGATGCATAGTATTCCATAGTGTATATGCCCCATATTTTCTCTATCCAATCTGCCATTGGTGGGCATTTAAATTGATTCTATGTCTTTACTATTGTGAAATGTGCTGCACTGAACATGCATGTGAATGTGTCTTTATAGTAGAATGATTTCTATTCCTCTGGGTGTATACCCAGTAATAGGATTGCTAGGTTGAATAATAGTTATATTTTTAAGCTCTTTAAGGAATCGCCACACTTCTTTATACAGTGGTGGAACTAATTTACACTCCCATCCTCAGTGTATAAGTGTTCCCTTTTCTCTGTAATCTCACCAGCACCTGTTATTTTTTGACTTTTGAATACTAGTCATTCTGACTGGTGTGAGATGGTATCTCATCGTGATTTTGATTTGCATTTTTCTAATGATCGGTGAGGTTGAGATTTTTTTTCATATGTTTGTTGGCCATATATATGTCTTCTTTTGAAAAGTGTCTGTTCATTACACTGAGTTTTTAGAGGACAGTGATTCTGAATTATGCATCTGTAAATTCCTACTATACAACACAGCAATCAGTACTCAGTAGGCTCTTGGGAAATACATATGAGATAAATACATTCATGTGTTCATGGCAGAGCCATGCGGCCTCCACCTGTGAATTTAGCGCCCAGTCCCATGCCCTTCCTAGGCCTGGGGATCTATATGAAACCAGGGTAGGTTGGAATTCAGTAGCCACCATCCTACGCTCTGGAATGTGGCATTGTCTGGGCAATTGTAATAATTAGATCCATGTATTTTTCCTGGGCCTCTCTAGTTACCTGTCTTTTACCTTAGGCTCACCAGGTTCTACAGGAGCCGGTCCAGTTCCTGTGTATACATTCATTCATTAAGTTATTCATTCACTCTGCCGTCACCTACCCATCTAATCCTATCTATTCATCTAAACCCATCCATCCATCCAACCATCCAAGCTCTTCTGAAGCTGGCTGTGCACCAGGCCTTGCCCTCAGTAACAGTCTAGTGGGGGATACGAATATAGTATAATGTCAGTCATGAAACTGTGATCTGCACCTGGAGGGGCAAATGTATAAGATACTATGGATACATAGGAGGGACACCTTCCCTAACCTTAGTGATTGCGAAAGGCTTCCCAAGGCCCCTGAGCTATGATCTGCCAGGCGAGTGATGAAGAAAAGACAGGAATGGTATAGGCTGTTCCTGGCAGAGACAGCAGCAGATATGACATCAGAGATGAATGAGTGCATGGAAAGTTCAAAGGAAGAAAGAAAACCCAACCTGGCAGGATCTCTTGTTGTCAAGGAAGGTGAGAGTTGAGGCTGGAAGGGCTTCCTGGAGCCAGATCATACAGGGTTTTGTCCCTCAATACAAGTAAGGGAGAAGGATCCGGATCTGAGAGCAGTCGGAGAACCTATAAGGAGAGTGTCATGATCAGATTTGCATCTTTCAGAGGGTCACTCTGGGAAGAAAGGAGGCCAACAGTAGAACTGGGATTGCGAAGGTGGAGGAACCATTTGAGGGAATTTCAGTTGCCTAAGTGACACTGATGGAGACAGAGGTTGCTGTGGTCACAAAGAGAGGGAGAGAGTGGGTTCCTGCTAGAGAAAAGAGATATTTAGAAATTAATGGGACTTTGTGATTGATTGGATGTGGGAGGCAGGGAGAAGGAGGAGTCAAGGATGAGTGCCAGTTTCTGGCCTGTGCAGCGAGGCAGATGGAGGTGGCACTGATCAAGACAAGGAGGGAGAGCAGGTGGGCAGGGGGCATAGAGCCTGGAGTGGAGAGAGACAGTATGCTTGGTTTTTGATAAGCTGGGGTGGAGATACCTGTGGAGCTTTCCAGCTGGGTTGCTCAGAAGATAATTTAATGTCTAGATCTGAATCTCCAGGAAGAGATAAAGACTAGGAACAAATATTTAATGCTCACCAGACCGGGAACAACCCCTGACTTTTTGGAGTAGGTGGGAAGGCCTAGGAAGCCTGAGTCTTCCTCCCACTGTTTCCTCCTTCCTTCCGGAACCCACTGGGCCTCGGTTACGTGGAGCAAGCCTGGATGTGTTTCTCTATGCAACTACCAAGGGACAGACTCTCCTTCTAGAGGCTTCTTTCACTTGGAGGAAGGAAAATTGTCTTTCCCAGTGTGGCTACACACCAGAGAAAGGAGAGAATGAGCACACACCTGAAATCTGAACCTCAGGGATCGAGTCTCCTGCCACTGCTTTTAGAAATGTTTTTAATTATTAAATCACTATATGTGCATTGTAAAGAGAACTGCAACCCAGAACAAATATGAGATAAATATGATAGACTTCTCACCCGTATCCTGCCGAAACCAGCCCCTCTCTACCTCATTCCCTAGTGACAGTAATTATTGTAATTCTAGATTACATACACACACGCGCGCGTGCACGCGCACACACACACACTACATACTGCTCAACAATGGACTTTTTTGTTTTAAAGATATTTTAGACATATTTCATCATCAAAATATATATAGCTATACTTCCATTTCTCTCATTTTTATTATAAGAATCATACAAGTTTATGTCAGAAAATGTGGAAATTCAGAAAACTACAAAAAAGAAGATCAAAACCTGCCAGTAGCCTGAAATCTCATTATCCTGAGGTGATGATTAATATTCAGAAAAACATATAGAATTTACTTTTACCGGGGAGTAGTAGAAGAAAAGATCTAAAGTTAGAGACAAAGAATTAGAGAACTTCAAGCAGATTCCTCTTCTTCATCGTAGGAGATATTGGTCTTTATATAATTTTTTTCTGTCTCCTTAATTGGAAAAGAATTGAAAGTTGAAGTTGTAGTGTTTTAGTTTAACTATATACTTCTAAGTGGTTGTTAGTTTAGGCAGAACTTAGTCATTTCTCTTACAAAAATCAAAAGATACAATTTATCCCTAAACAAATAGACTAATTTATCTACATATATATTTTAATTAAAGGTAATATAAAGAGTAAGCCCACTGTTATGATAATTTGTTAAGAGAAATTACTGAAGAATTCAATCACTTTCAAAAAGAACAAACATATCATGGGGAAATAATTATCACTCGTCCCTAATGCAAATCCGAACAGATGATGTGTGAATTTAAAGCATTCATGGGTTATCTTCTTCTTCTTACATTACCCGACCAATGGCAGGTTGCTTCTGCGGGTTCAGAAAGCATGACTTCCTACACTTAATTGGTGGCTCAGAATCTTGCCACAAGTTAGCCCTCATATCCATACCATGACTTTCATGTATAGTTCTTTGTTTTTCCCAGAGTTTGCAATTGCCTTTAATTTTCTTGTTTCTTAGAAGTGTCTCATACCTTGCTCTTCTTGCTTCTTAGAAGTGTCTCATACCAGCATTTCAGCTTCTTACTCATAGGATTTGGTTAATGCTTTTTTCTTCTTTAGGTTATTTTTTATGAGTCTTCTGATTTCTTGTTCTAGTTGGGGCTAATTGCTTATTAGGTCAGCTGCACAACTGTCCTACTAGTATTTCTTTTCATTGTTCTTCTGGGTTAATTCTATCATTTTAAAATCTATTGTCTCCCTCTTTATTGAATTCAGTTTTCATTTTGCCAGAGTATATCCCCAAGGAATTTTTCAGGAAATGTGCATAACAGGGGTGGTGGTACACCAAGTAAATCTGAATCCCTGAACATCTAAAACTGCGTTTACTATGCTCTTGCACTTGAATAAAAGATTCCAAATGATTTCCCTTCAGAATTTGTAGACATTGCTCTGTTACCTTCTAGCAAGCCCATTGCATATGAAAAATCAAATGCTGGTTTGATTGTTGTCTCTTTTTAGGTATTCTAAATATTTTCCTTAAGAAGTTTTAAGACTTCCATCTGATTGTTAGAGTTCTGAAACTTTCCCAACTTTTTTGAGAAATGTGTGCCTTTTTTATTACATCTGCTCTATACTTGGTGAAAATAGCAGATGGCTACGGCTTTGTTTTTTTTTGTCCAGCCCGCTTCCCTTTTCCTTGAAAATTGCCAATAACTCACCCACTCCACATGATTTTGGAGGTGCTGTTAATGAAGGGACCCTTCTTTCCGTGCCCCAGAGTGGCCATCAG
>NW_016107359.1:3178979-3222308 GCF_001604975.1 Cebus imitator
TTTTTGAGACAGAGTCTCACTCTGCCACCCAGGCTGGAGTGCAGTAGCAGCATTCTGGCTCACTGCAACCTTGACCTCCTGGGCTCAAGCGATTCTCCTGTCTCAGCCTCCCAAGTAGCTGGGATTACAGGCATGGGCCACCATGCCCAGCTAATTTTTGTAGTTTTAGTAGAGATGGGATTTCACCATGTTGGCCAGGCTAGTATTGAACTCCTGGCTCAGGTGATCCACCCACCTCAGCTTCCCAAAGTGCTGGAATTACAGGAGTGAGCCACTGGGCCTGGCTTTACTTTTAGAAAAAGTGAAAGTAGTTTAATAGAAGGAGGTGTGAGGTAGAGGTTAGGCTTCTGAGTTATGGAAATGAGGACAACAATGCATCAAGAATGTGTAGAAGTATTTAATAGGCCCTTCCAAGACAATGCAAGTGACCATAAGGAGGAGTGTAGGTGCATGGGGGTTTCTTCTGGTACTGCATCTCTGGGTTCGGCTTTCTTTGCATTCAGCTACTGTTACTGACATCCTGCTCCTATGCATCAATTGTGTATGAGTAATTTAGATCATAGAAACACACACTGTTGCCAGGCAGACCAAGTTTATACCTCTGTGTAGCTCCTTTCCTTCATCTTTTTTCTCTGAGTCTGCTAAGGAGGTCAGGAAGGGTGAGTCTACAGAAATGCCTGCAGAACTCTCATTTTATTTTGAGAGTTGTTCTCATGACTCTTTTCTGTGGGTGAATACGAAGGCCAGCTGTTCTGTCTATTCAAGAAGGGTCTAGGACAGCCAGGCAAGCTATTCTTCAAGCAGTTCAGGTTGCCCCATGGCCTCCCTCCTTTTACTGGAGTTTCCCAGAGTCTGCTGAGATAAAGGGCTCTGGCTTCAGCCACATGCCTCGTGCAGGTCTACGCTGACTTGTCACTTCCTTGCTCTGGATTCTCCATCAGTTGGATCTGATTTGCCTACCACCTTTCAGAAATTCCTCAACGTTTCTGGTCCATGGATAACATCCTTTTTCTATTTCCTAATACGAATTCATTTATTCTCTTACGTCTTTTCTGACACTTCTTCCAACATGATTTTGGTATAGAGAGAAGTTAACTTTGTGTACTCAATCTGCATCTCTACTTGGAAATTCTCCACACTGCTTTTTTTCCCTTTGACTCTGGCTAAGTCTTTTCATAATCTTGGCTCATCATCTGGAAAATGAGAATGATAGTAATACCAGTTCTGCCTGCCCCATAGGGCTTGGGGAAGGATGGCAGAATTTGGGAGTCATCTGTGAACATAAAGAGTGGCATCAATTTAAGTTGCTATTAGATTGTGGAGGAGAACCCCCTAGGTGGCAGATGAGAAAATGAAGCCAAAAGATTGGAAGCAATTTTTGCCCGAAGTTACTCAGAAACCTCCAGTCTCTTGGCGCTCACATCCTGATCTCCTTCCAGGCCCTGCTACCCCTCAGCCTGCAGACAGCCAGGGCTGCAGTGCTGGAGGAAGAGCAATTGAGAATTCGGAAGAGGCAAAGATGGCATAAATAATTCAGCGATTGCCAACCACGGGCCATTAAATTTTCCATGATCTGTTTTATTGTATCCGCTACGCAGCGTTAGTCACTCCAGTTCAGATGCAAACCAGGCAGTTCGCTTTGGCTACAGGAGCTGGCCACTGCTCTATCTCGGGACCCAAGGCCATAAAAGCGTTGGCCTTGGGCCTGGCTGGGCCTCCATCCTAAAAGGGGGACAAATACAGGTTCACATCACAGCAGGTGTGAGTGTCAAGCCTCCCTGTTTCTGCTCCTGTGCGTCACTAAGCCACTGATAGAATGGTGATGATCACCACTTAAGCACAGGATATACTTGCAAACACATCAACTTTAAACTTTGCTGCCGTCTCTACAATCAGCAAAAACATAATGTGTTGGGCAGGGATGAGGGGTTTCAGAGGTTAATTTGTTCCACATACACATTGACAGTTACCATCATTCTGACACTCTATTTTGCCTTTTTTTAAAAAAATATTTCTTTATATACTTGGAGCCTCAAAATCTGACAACAGCCCAGATCTCACAATACTCCTGGGAAGCTAAAGATCTTCAGCTCCAGGGTCAGGCTATTTAGAATCCTAAAGATGATGAGGGCATCTTTGCAGATAGAAAAATGGAGGCTTAGAGAAAGAGCTGGCCATGGGTAAAGACACAGCCAGCTGGTGGCAGGGCGGTCCCAGGACCAGGTCTCAGGAATCCCAATCCAGAGGCCTCCCCAGGGCCCTGGTCTTGGGAGGGAGAACTTCCCCCCAGCCCCAGATCATCATCTGAGCTACTCAAGGTCGCTGTGGCTTGTCAGATTTGTAATTCGAATTGAATACTTTCTTCACTATGTTCTGGGGACCACAGAGCTTCCTGAGATCACACTTACCCAACTGTGCCCCTCCCACAACACCCCTGACACCACAGCAGACTGCAAACGGGAAGAACTGGGTGCTGCGGGCCAGGTTCACCCCAACACCTGTGGCTCAGGAGGCTTGGCCACTGTGCACGGCCACATCTCCCCCATTGTACATGCTGACTTGATACCTGGGTTAGGAGAGTGTGTGAGGGCAGACAAAGGCAGGAAGAGTCCCTGAATCACTTAAGAATGCAGGCTGCGTAGTCAGATGGTCTGGCTCCACATTCCAGCCTTATTGCTTATCAGTTATGTGTATAAAAGAAATCTCATCCCGTCCTTGCTCCTCAATGTTCTCATACATGAAGTGGGGAGGCCAAATCTGCATCCATGGGGTTTTTGTGAGGCTCTAAGGTAATGATAGTTTGGACTTGCCAAAGTCCTTTTGACACCTCTAGCAGTTAACCATTGCGACGTAACAAAACACCTTAAAACTTGGCAGCTTAAAATGACAACGGTTACTGCTCAAGACTCCAGGTGGCTCCTGGACACTCATCTCATCCTGTGATTCACTGATCTAGGATGAACCTCCTAGGATGGTAGCGCCTGCTGATTATAAACCGGCTTGGGGTGGGAAACCTCAGCTGTCTCACCCTTTAGCAGGCTAACTCAGGCTCGTTCACCTGGCTGCAGGGTCCTGCTAGAGAATATGAATGCACACAGGCTTTTTGAAGGTTGGACTTGAAAACGGCACACTGCCACCTCTGCCACTTCCCGTTGGCCAAAGTCACAAAGCCAAGCCAGATTCAAGGTGAGGTCAAAGAGAATGGACACTACTTTCTTGATGGAAGGAGCTGCAAAGGACATGTTTACAGGAAGGACTGGAGGACTGTGGTCATTTTTGCAAAGACAGTGCTGAGCATGACTTTCAAGATAGGAAAAATAGTTTGTTCAAGGCCACACAATTCGTGGGTGGTAGAGTTGCCATGAGAAGCCAGGTAATGGCAAGTACCCTGTGTTAAAACCAGCCTCAATGCCATTTCTACGATTGAATTTACTCTGGGGAAAATCTAGTAGATAGTGATTTAGGGTGTTAACGTTTGTGTTCCTCTTCATTCATTTTATAATCTCAAAAGGTAAAGGAGAGCCAAGGATTTGACTTCCTGGCTGTCCCTTCTGGAAGGAAGCCCCGAGGAAGAAGGAACAGGTCTTGGGATGAGACCGAGATTCAGATTCCATAGCTTGAAGAACTTCACTTACACAACTTTATGTTTTGTTTTTTGGGTGGTGGTGCTGGTGGTGGTGGTTGGGGATGGGTTATACCTTATGCACCATAACCAAAGAAGGGGTTAGTGTGTGCCTGTGAGTGTGTGTGCATGCATGTGTCCATGTGTATCGGTAGAGGAGAAAAGGATGAACACAGGATCCCCAGTCCTGCTGCCTCTGGTTGGAAATCCATCGTCTGTTGCGATAGTTTCCTGCTTGAGTTCCCTGTTATGAGTCTCCCATCCCAAGAATGCTCCTGCCCACATGGCCAAAGTGCAAAACCAAACATGTCACTCTCTGTTTAAAACCTCTCATGGTTCCTCAGTGCCTTGGGGCTAAGGTCTACCGTTTTAACTCAGCCATCAAGGCCTCTACTTTCTCATGGAGCCCACATCCCGGCTTCAGGATCCGCCACCGTGTCCTCAGAATCTTTGCACCCCTTTCTCATCTCCTTATCTTTATGGAGCGTATTCCCTCCTTCTCTACCTGGTGACCTCTCCCTCATCCTTCAGAGTTCAGCTTCAATGTCACCACCTCATGAAAACCTCATGAGGTTTCTTTTACCACCCTCAATGAGCTGGCTAAGTGAGGATCTCTTCTCCCTCTCTCCAATCATCCCATGTCCTGCACATACCTTTAGTAAACCTCCTGGAATGGTGTCTTGTGATTGTAGATTTACCTATATTATCTCCCATGTAGACTGTGAGATCCTTGAGGTCTTGCACATAATAGACTGAGTATACATGTATGAGTGAATAAATGAATGTACGATCACCTTTCTGATACCTTCCTCACTGGGTGAGTCCTGTCTCCAGAGCCAAAGAACTCACATCCCCAGTTTGGGTGCAGGCATACAACCCCAATGACACTCATCTTACTCCTTTGTCCCTAGAAAACTTGGGTTAGGAAGTGTGAGCCATGGAGCGTGTCAGAGAGCAGGGCAATTAATATTCTGGCACCATATGGCAGAGGGGTCCAGTTCTTGGCTGGCAGGGATGGGGGTACCAGTGGCAGAACCCAACGCATTCATCCTAAGTGTTCTGGAGCTTCATGGAGGCATTCTTATGTGGAGGTTCCAAAACTGAACATTTTTGGCTTTCTGGCCTTTCCAGAAATTCTGAGTCAACTTATATTCATCTCTATTTAAACCAGCCAATGTGGATTTTATTGTTTGCATCCAAGAGCTCAAACACTTCAATGAAAGGAAGCAGGAAAGAGTTTAGTGGATTAGCCAAATCCTAGGTCTGCCATTTACCTAGCTGTGTGACCTTGAGCAATTTACTTCTTTATAAGTAAATTTCCTCAAGTAAAGAGGAAATTGACAATAATAATTATCCCTGGGGATTACTGAGAGAATGGAATAAGTATAGAAGTTATCTGTTGCTGTGTAACAATGCAGTACTACACTTAGTGGCTTCAAACAAATATATGTGTCACCATCTTTCATGGTTCTGTGGATTGACTGAACTTAGCCTGGCAGGTCTTGCTTGTACATCCCCCATGTGATTGCAGTCAGACAGCAGTGCAGACCGCTAGGTCTGGTGACCTGAGTGGCTACACATGGCCTCCCCATGGGGCTGGAACCTTTCCCAGACTGAAATTCTAAAGGGAGCACACTGAGCCCAAGCATTCCAAGAACCGCAGGCAGAAGCTGCAAGGCTTCTTGTGACTTGCCTCAGAAATCCTAGAATGTCACTTCCACTGCATTCTGGCGGTCTATTATCTGGTGAAGCAAGTCACTAAGGCCAGCCCAGATTTAAGAATTACACTTTCCCTTTTGATGGACGGAGTAGCAGACATTGCAGCCATCTTTACACTGCCGCAGTGAGACACTGCATAGGAAACATGGTGTCTACCACATAATACGTATTCAATAAATGCTAGTTTGGGATTTGTCTCCTTCCTGCATTTATTCGACCAGTTTCCAGCCCAGCGAGGCCGTTCCCATCTATCCACCAGGTTCCCCTCAGCCTTCCTAGGGGAATGTATAGCTTTACTAGTCAATGTACAGAGAGGACAGGCAGGCAGGGTGATGGGATCCACGAGCAATCCACACTGGCAGCAGGAAGATCCAGGAGAGCTGGTTTCTTGTTCTAATTACCCTAATAAGTTATTTAGTTGCCTTGAGCAAGTCTATTGCCCTCTCTGGACTCAGTTTCCCCATTTATCGAAGAAGATGTGGACTAGATGAACTCTAAGGCCCTTTCTGCTCCTGTCATTCTTGTTTTCCTTTTTTTTATTTTTTGAGACAGAGTCTTGCTCTGTCACCCAGGCTGGAGTGCAATGGCATGATCTTGGCTCACTGCAACCTCCGCCTCCTGGGTTCAAGCAATTCTTCTGCCTCAGCCTCCCAAATAGCTGGGATTACAGGCACCTGCCACCACGCCCAGCTAATTTTTGTATTTTTAGTAGAGACAGGGTTTCACCTGGTCTTGAACTCCTGACCTCAAGTGAGCCACCCACCTCAGCCTCCCAAGTGTTGGGATTACAGGCGTGAGCCCGGCCTCTGCCCCGCCATTCTGTGATGGTCCCTTGGCACCATCTCAGGAACTCTGGAGACTCACAAACCGATGGGCAGGACATGGGATTTGATATTGTTTCTGTCCTCATTGCAGGGACTGTCCCAACTCATCTTTTGTGTCACACCTGGGCCCAAGCTCTCAGAGGCCTCAGAGGTGCCTGACTTGTAAGCCAGTCCCAGCCTGATTTCCCCTTATGAACTCAGCCCCCGAAAGTCCCCTTTGTAAATGAGGCGTGGTAAACTTTAGGTGATGGGACGTCCCCACTTCTCCCTGCTGCCCCTGGAGAAACTAAAGGCTTTGCTTAGGTCAGATCACACTGTAGCCACCCCCGCCTTTGGTGAGGACGAGCTCCCCCTTCACTCGATGGGTTTTCCTGTTGATTCCCTGGGAGTGTTTTGCTGAAGTGAGACGTAGTTCTCAGCAGGGCTGACACCACCTGGAGATTCCTCAGACCTCACCTGCACTGCGAGCAGGGAAGTTTTCTATCTCTGGAAATACAACCAAAACAGGTGTTTTATTGCTCAGGTTCTGTCTACCATGGACCACCTGGCCATGGGAATTGAAAATGTTTTCAATATGGGGTAGAAGAAAGCTTCAACACATAATGTCTTCTCCCAGCTATCCTGTTGGTGACTGCTGTGTGATTGTTTCTTAGAATTAACATGAGCTGAACCTTGGAAGAAATGAAATTTAGCCAGATGCAGGGAAGAGGGGAGTGATTTATAGAATGGAGCTGGGGCAGGAGTGAGCCTGGGCTGGGAGGTGGGACAGAGGAAGCCATCTTGGGGGCAGTAAGGAGGCTCGCCTGGCTGCAGTACAGGCCTCAACTGGTGGAGGGGGTTGAAAGTGTTCAGACCTAGGCCCTCCGTTCTTGTTCACATTCATTCATTCATTTATCACTCATTCATTCTTCATTGAGCCCCTGCTGTGGAAAGCACAGGGCTGGCTCCTAGAAAGAAAACAGCAAACTAAAGCAGACACCTTCCCTGACTTATAGTCTAGCGGGGGAGACAGATGCTAATCAGATGGCCTTTCCCACAAATGGACAATTCCAGCCAGGACTAGTGACGTGTGTGAGTGGCATACCATGTGCCAAGGCCTTGACCATGGGGGCCTGACCTGGTCAGTGGGGTCAAGGCAGGCTTCCTTCGTATTCAAAGTATGACCTGAAGGGTGAATAGGAGCTAACTACAAGAAGGGGAGAGGGAAGAACCTTCCTGGCCGAGGGGAGGGCATGTGAAAGGGCCTGCGAAGGACAGAAGGGAGCATGTCAGGCACAAAGGACTCAGAGGGGCAGGTGGGGAGGGGGGTGGGATTTTTTCCTCCATATTAATGAGCTGCACCTTTAACCCCCAAATAATGGGGAACTACTGCTGCTTGTGAAGGCCGTGGGCTATGGATCTGAGCTGACTTGCATTTCGGCACTATTGCTGGGGCAGCATGTGCAGAACAGACTGGAAGGACCCATGGTAAGTTTGGGGAGAGCAGCCGGGAGGCTACTGCATTTGTCCAGCCCAGGGACAGACTCAGGGGCAGAGATGGAGAGGACCGGAGGGAGCTGAGATCTTGAGGAGGCAGCACTGCCGGGCTGTGGGGGTGATTGGCTATGGAGGGTGAAGAAGGATAAGGTGAAAGTCTGTTCCCATGTCCATCTTGGGCTGGACGAATGCTGTGGCCGTTTGCTGAGACATGGAAGGCCGTGGGGAGGTTAGCCAGCAGGCTCGCTTTTGCAAACATATGTTGAGGGTCCCTGTAGGCACACAGGTGGGAGGTTAAGGAAGCAGGTGCAGGTGACTCTTTGGGTGTGAGTCTCAGGATGGCTGTGGGGTCTGAGAGCCACATCTAAGCCATCTTGTCTGGGTGGTGACTAAGCCCTTGTGGTGGAATTCAGAGCCACCCCCACCCCCACCCCCACCAAGGACGAAGTGGGTGGGATTAACCAGAGAAAGCAGAGTCAGGGGAAGAGGCGCCCAGCCCTGGAGGGAGGCCAGCATTTGCCACCCAGGGGAGGCCTGTCCTGCAAAGGAGATGGAGAAGGAAGTGAGAACCCCAAGGATGAGCAGGTTGCTGGGAGGAAGGGTTTGTCACTGCCAGGCCCTGCAAGGCTCAAGGAATTGGACATTGAAAATATCTGGCTTTGTGTCACGGTGGCCTCTTTGCCTGGGCACTGTCGTCCGCTCCTAGGATGCTAATAAGCCTTTTCTTGCCAGTGTCACCCAGATGTTCTCCTCCAGTTGCCAGTTTATACCTGATCTAGAGCTTTGCCATCCCGTCACTCACGTTCATCACCTGCAATCCGAACAGACAACTTTCAAGTGGCTTCTATTTCACTTCTGGGAACGAGGTTTTTTGGCATTTTAAAGCTTGAATTAATTGGCAAGGCGGGGAGCGCTGGAAAACGGTGCTTTTCAGAGGAAGCCGTCACTGAATCCCATTCCCCTTGTCCCTTCTCCTGTACCCCTATTTCACCCCCTACCTCCCTGAGGAGGATTTGAAAACCAGGGGTAAAAATTTGCCTTTCGGTTCTATGAACCAGCATTTAGAAAAACCAGATTTCTGTGGGCTCTGATGAAGCCTGTAATCTGCCATTTAATTCAACTCACTTCAATGAGATTCAAGTCAATTCAATTCGACTCAGTCAATTCAAATTAATCCAAGAAACTTATGAGAGTCTTTGTGTTGGGCAGGGTGAGAGGGAGACCTCAAGGGTTCAGAGACTAAAATGATTTAGTGTCTTAGGGGAGCCAGCTGGGGACTGCGACAGCAGGGCCTTTGGGGCAGTCCAGGTCCAGGGGAAAAGGGGCTTCCCTGCATCCAGAAGGGAAATGGGTTAGGGCTGGCATTCTGCAAAACCACCTCTTTGCTGGGCTGGTGAAACGAGGAAGCAGGAAGGTGGGATGTGTGGCACAGAGACGCAAGAGAGGACTACACCTAGCCTGCTGCTTGCCTAGTTACCAGCCAAGCAGCCCAGTGCTCACGGCCCGGCTGCGCTTCTCCAGAAAGCTGGACTGAACGAAAGGCCCTTTCCACTCCTACCTGTTCTGCCACCATTCACCTTTGGGGTTCCAGGCTAGTGAGTGACTTAGTTTGGAAGACTGTCCCTCACCCCACCCTGCCCCTGCCAGCTCAGAGCTCCTGAAGCCTGACCTTCTGTGTGGGGCTCCTGCTCAGGAAGGAATCCACCAGTGTGTCTGGAGCAGCATGGGTTTTGCTCCCAGGAAGGGCTTCAAGAAAGCCGGTCACACTCATTATTGTCTCTTTAGCGGTGTCCTGTGGAAGAGCAATGAAGTTTTTCTCATTCATTCATTTATTCATTCATTCAACAAACACTTCCGCATGTCTGCTGGGTGACTGGGCGACAGAGCTAAAACAGGACCCACGTGGCGGCTGCTCCCCTAGACCTCACGCAAGTGGTGGGTGCTGGTGGGTGATGAAGGAACGTCAGAAGCTCTGCGAGGGAGGCCTGGGAAGGGGCATCACATCCTAGAGTGGCACTGCTGTGGGTGACAAAGGACACAGACACTGTCTGACCCAGCTCCTTCCGTCCTTGCAGTTGAGGCCAGCAAGGGGACAGTTGTCCAAGGAGCCTCTGCAAGTTGGAGCAGCACTTCTGGCTCTGAGGCAGAGCAGCTCTGTCCCTTCCTGCAAGGCTGTGCCTCCCTCTCCAGGATTCCTGGGCCTGAAAACATTTCTCGGGTTCATGTGACAATGGTAAGAGGGCAGTGACGGGGCCAGGCCCTTGACAGCGTGCTCTTTTAGATAGTTTATTCAAGGACACATCGCTGACCAGCCCGGGAAGGAGGGCTCAGGCCCCTCTGGCCCTCAGGGAGGGGAGAAATGCGGAGGGGAGGTAGAAATTCTCTGCTCCCCAAGCAGTGTCCTAATGGGCCCCCCACCCAAGACATCAGCTGGACTTCTCCGCTGAGTAAGAGCTGCTGCTTTCCGGAGGGTCTGCCCCGCTTCTCCAGGGTGCGTCATGCAGACCCTGTTTTTCTCCTCCGTCAAAGAGCAATATCAGTGGTACTCACCCCCATGGAATTGCCAGGGAGAATGAAATGGGTTTGTGTGTGGGGATGTTGACAGCCAAGTGCCTGTGCAGGGCTGGACACACGGGAGGGATCTGTAAATGTGAGATGTTATTAACAGCTGTGCTGCCTTCTGGAGCTTTCCAGGGCCTTGGCCCAGGTGCAGAACAGCGCACTGGGCCCCAGGAACCCTTTCTTTCTGGTGACCTTGGGTCCCTGAACCCATCAGACTGCTTGGACCTTCTAGGTGTTGGCCTCTCTCTCGTAGGATGATGCCTGGGCCTGGGACCCTGGAGACCTGGCCAGGCCAGAGTCGCCTCCCCCAAGCTACCTGGCAGGGCAGGGGCTGTTGGAAGCCATTAGTCTTCTATACCATCCCAGCCAGTCCCCCACCCGTATAGCCTAGAGATTCCTCCCACTTAGGGATGCTCACTCTGGGCCACTCCTCCAGGGAATGGGAGAAATCAGTTGAGAAATAAAACTGTGATTCATATTGCAAAGAAGGGACTAATTTATCATTCAAAGAACTCCTACCTAGCAACAAGAACAAACCAATAACCCAATATAAAAAAATGGACAACGTATAGGAAGACAGTTTCAAAAGAATATATAAGTGGCTCTTAAATACACAAAAACTTACTCAGCCTTACTCATAAAACAAATGCAAATTAAAACTTCAGTAAAAGACCCTCTTTTAGGCCAAGGGTGGTGGTTCACACCTGTAATTCCAGCACTCTGGGAGGCCAAGGCAGGTAGATCTCTATAAAAAAATACAGAAATTAGCTGGGTACAGTGGCATGTGCCTGTAGTCCCAGCTACTCCAGGGGCTGAGGCAGGAGAATCGTGTGAGCCTGGAAGGCAGAGGTTGCAGTGAGCTGAGGTCGTGTCATTGCACTGCAGCCCGGGCAATGTGAGAGAAACCCTGTCTCACAAACACACACACAAAAGAGACCTTCTTTGAACCATCATATGGAAAAGATCAAAAGTATGGCACACTCTGCTGCCGAGGGTTCAAGGACAGGTGCCTGAGTGTGGGGCTGGCAGGAAGAGGAATCAGCGCCTCTGGGAGAGCCACTGGGAGCCCCTGCCCAACTACACCTGCTCTTCCCTCTGACCGGCACAGCCAACCCTAGGATTTCATCATGCGGATACGCAGGGGGCGTGTGTGTACACAGGAGGTGTGTGAGCCACTCTGGGCCTCAGTTTTCTCATGTGCCAAGTGGGAACAATAACATTTTGTTTTTGACTTGCTGGCCACAAAGGCCCTGGGTGAAAGGTAACTTCGTGTGGATGACTGCTCTGAGCTGCCTCCTCCTGAACCTCTGATGTGCCCGCTTTCTAGGGAGTGTGAGCTTCCAGAGGGCCGTACTTTTTGGCATCAGGGCCCTGGGGCAGTCAGATCTACTGGAGAAGCAGGTGAGGGGGTTATTTTTGGGGCACCAGGGTGACAATGCACAGGGTTTATAAGATTCACATCCTCACCCACGTATTTCCTCTTTTACTTATTTTGACTCAGAGCCAATCCTCGCTTGCTCTTCACTGAGAGCAGCGTTTATCTGTCGAGGTCTCCGGGAGGGCACTAAGAAGGATACGAAGGGGCTAGGCTTTTGGGGGTGAGGGGGCATCTGAATAAAAATAACCAACTTGCCTCACCATCAGGTCTTGTTCAAGTACCATCTGGGTGCTTTACAGAGGTTAGCTGATTTTCCCTTCTCAGCCAAATGACAGGGAGAAATGCTCACTAGCCCCATTTCAGAGACGAGGAAGCTGAAGCACAGAGAGGTTTACAGTTTGAGGTCACCCAGCTAGAAAAGAAGGAGCTGGCATTTGAAATCAGGCAGCCTGACTCAGAGTAGACAGGAGACGGAGATGAACTTAGCCAGGAGGTGAAGACCTCACGAAGAGCAGGTGAAGGCCCCAGGCAGGGAGGTGAGGAAGCCCCGGGAGAGTGCCGTTGCTAGCACCCCTAGTTGCGGTCCCCTCCAACTCCTTTCCTCCCTCTATGCCAGCCAGATGGGAGAGGTGAGTGGAGGAGAGGGCATTGTCTTGCCTATTCAGGGCTTTCTCCTTGCCAAAACCTGTCAGATTTTCCTCGGAATCTCACAAGGAGGAAAGCAGGGGCTTCCACCAGCAGCCCTGGGCTGGCTCGTGCCTGTTGGCCACACACGGTTTTAAAAGTCAAAGGAACCAGGCTAGGATGGGTTTAGTCTCCATACTGGGTGGTCTGCAGAGATCTCTGCCCACTGTCCCATGTGCAGGCCTGTGCTGTGTCCCATGTCACCCCCCTGGGCCTGCCAGTATTCACATTCCTGCCCCTCTGTGTAAATGTCAGGTTTCCCAGGTTATAGCAAAGAAGTCAGTGAAATGCACACGGAGGACCTGCTGAGAGCCAGGCCTTTCACCCTCCTCTGTTTACAGGTGAGGAAGCCAGGGTTCAGGGAGGTCACTTGCCCTGGGCACCTGGTTTGGGGGAGGAAGGCCCAGAGCTGGGATTTGGGTCGACATGACCTCAAGCCTCAGCCCACCTCCCACCACCCACCCCCAACACTGGGGGCCCCGGACAGGAAACCTTTCCACCCAGGTACCCACGTCATCTGTTCCGTGCTCATTTGCATGGGCCTTCTCTGTGCGGAGGCCACCTTCACATGGGTCGCTGGAGGGTGGCCTCTGGTGGGCTGCATGTGGCTGGCTGTGTTGCTCCTGAAAGGCAGACCACAGAAGCCACCCTGAGGGGTCCCGAGGAGGAGCCACAGTGTCACATGGCGGCAGGCTGCATCTGGTGGTGGAGCTGGGGAAGGCTTGAAGGGAATCTCTGCCTCCCTTCTAGCTCTGCTTTCTCCAGAGTCACAGAGCAGTCACAGAGGCAGGATGGAGTTCCTTTGTCCACCCATCACCTGCCTGAGAGCCTTTGTCCGCCTCCTCACTGGCTCCATGGCCAGTCAAAGTTCAGCTGTGGATTCTAGACCTTTCATGACCTGTGTGTCACCCTTTGATCTTTTAGGCCAAGCTGGTTTCTCCATCCTTCCTGTCTCATTCCCACGTTTCTATCTATGTTCCAACCACTGCTGCTTCCTGGAATTCCTGTCCCTACCCCCCCTCCTCTGCTCAAGAAAACACTTCCAGGATTCCTTTAAACCAAACAGAAGCTCCGCCTTCCCCAGGTCTGGCTTCAATGATAGCCCCAACCCTCTTCGCCCACCAAGCCCTTTCCCAGACTCTGCCCACATGCAAGGTCTCTGCCTGCTTGAGGGCAGAGCTGCTGGAAGCAGGTTTGCAGAGGCGTCAGGTCTGAGGGGGAGGCCACCCAGGACAGGTTCAGGCTGAAAACCCCAACCACACAGTACCAGAGAGGGCGGAGGCAGGTTGCAGTCTCAGTGAGAGGGAGGGAGTTGGGCTCCTGACGGGGAAGACTGTGAGACCCATCTCTGGGCAGGTGCTTTTCTTAGATCCTAAAGTGGTCCCTGTGCCCTGAGCTGGCCAAGGTGCAGCCCTGCCAGGGCAGATAAATCATTTCAATTCATTTCAATAGCTTCAATAGCCTTTAAACGATTTCAGTGACCGGTTTGCTATTGAAATAAGGACGATTACAATTTACAGATTTGGACTCAGATTTTTTTTTTTTTTAATCCAGCCTCTGTAGAGACTGTCAAAAATCGCCAGTGCTGATGATATTTCAAGTCATCATGGCGGGGTATTGAGAAAAGTTTTCAATTAGCAATAATTGCTTCTTGGATATACCTCATTGGCTACAATACTGGCACTGCGTGAAGCTTAGGCTCAATTTTTTTTTTTTTTTTTTGAGACAGAGTCTTGCTCTGTCACCCAGGCTGGAGTGCAATGGTGTGAACTCGGCCCACTGCAACCTCCACCTCCAGGGTTCCAGCGATTCTCCTGCCTCAGCCTCCCGAGTAGCTGGGACTATAGGCATGCGCCACCACGCTCAGCTAATTTTTGTACTTTTAGTAGAGACAGGGTTGCACCATGTTGGCCAAGGATGGTCTCGATCTCCTGACTTCGCAATCTGCCCTCCTCGGCCTCCCAAAGTGCTGGGACCTCAGGCGTGAGCCACGGCACCCGGCCTAGACTCAGTTTTAAGATACAAGTTAATCCTCCCAACAGCTCACGAGGCCTAACAGATGTGGTGACCGTTCTTCCCTCCTAGAAATGGGAAGCTCAGGGTCATCTGGTGGGCAACTCCCCAGGGCCCCCTGTTGACTACAGCACCTGTTTCCAGTCTGGGTCTTCACCTGCCCCTCCCAGGCTCTGCCTGTTATATGCCTCCTCTTCAGAGCCTGAACATCGTGGAGGGTGGTGGCTCCAGAAGCAGACTGGCCTCTGCTGAACTTCCTGCTCCTCCACTCAGACCAGCTGGGTGACCGTCAGCAGGTCCTTTAGCCTCTCTGGGTTTCTGATGGTTGACCTGGAAATGGATGTAGTGGAGCCCATCCTGAAGGGTTGTTATAGATGACACTGGATGAGGGGACTCCATCTGCACACTCTGGCACCTGGCAGTGTTCCATCAATGCTGCCTGGTCATTCGCCCTCTTCCTGCCAACACAAGCAAGGCCCTTCTCAGAGGCCAAACGCATCCTGCCGTGGGCATGCGTGCGCAGTCAGCCCCTTCTGTGTGTGGGCTTGTAACTGACTGTTTTCACCTACGGATCTTCCCTGGCCCTCTTGGGAAGCTGGTGCCGTGGGATGATTTTCAGCGCCTCACAGATAGGGAGACAGAGAGGCTTGGGAATGGGATCAAGTCACTGAGCAAGGGAGGGTCCATCAGGACTGGACCCAGAGCTGACAGTGCCCAGCTCGAGGTGGACGTTCCTGTCATACTTTCCTGGTTCTTCATTCATGCCTTCATGCGAGGCCTTTCCAAAACCCGAAACAAAATTCCCCCAAACCTCTGAAAAAACAGTCCCAATGGACCGTCGCCCCCCTGCCTGGGCGGGGCCAAGTGAACGCTGGCACTGCGCTTGCTGGTGTAAGGCCTCGTGCCTCCCTGGGCCACATCATCCCGGTCACAGGCACTGACAGGGCAGTTCTGTCTGTCCAGGTCTCACGCCCACAACCCAGGGCGGCTGCTAACTCTCTGTCTTCCAGCGCACAGCGATTCTTCTCACGGGGTCTCTGGTCCCTGTTCTAGAAGGCCTCCTAGGTCTCACCCGGCTCTGCCCCTCCACGGTACCCAGCGCGGGAGGCGGCCGTGTCATCACAAGGGAGCAGCTTCATCATTTCCACAGCCTGCAGGCCTCCCCCGAGAGGGGACTGCACTGAAGCCACCTTGCTTGCAATCCTGGGGGAAGCCACTCTCCTCTCCGCAGGGCCCAGGTGGCCAGAATGAACCTCTCATCAGAGAAGCCCCCTGAGGACTCCCCGCCAGCATCCCCCACCTCTTCCCAAGGAGCCGGGCAAGGGACAGGGATGGAGAGCTGCATCAACGCAGGCACAGAAACACACCCTCCACCCCAAGTTCAAGGGCTGCCCTCTGTCAGGACTGTTTCTAGCAAAGGAGAGAGAATCAGGCCCAGCCGTGGCCAGGCCCGTCATCTCATTTTCCAGAAGCCTTTGGAAGCTGGGGCTGTAAACGCCTGCTCCTCTCCAGCTTGTCTCAGGAGAGGCAACGGGGTGCAGGTGTCCAGCCCTCCCTCAGGCTGGCCCCCACAGCCTCCTGCCCTGCTAGGAAAATAAATCACCCTCATCAAGTCCCAGTAGCCCCACACAGGCCGGAGAGCCGCAGAGAGGCTTCTGGGCCTGCTTCTGGTGACGGTGGCAAAGCCGCACCCTGCTGGCCTCGGCTCCCTCGGTTTCTTGCTCTCAGTGCGCCAGGTACCTGGTGTTTGAAAAGTGTCTGATTCTTTCAGAAGCACATTCATGAAGTGGACAATGTCATTCTGTCACTGGCTCAATCATTCACTCATTGGGCATGGGTGGAGAACACGGTCGGGGAGCTGGGCCTGGCACTGGCCCCCGGGGAGCGTAGCAGGGTCGGATGGTCCTGACGCTGCCTGACTGAGTGAGCCATGCTGACTCGGAGTCTGACTGTGGGTCAGGCAAAGCCCAAGACCTAGAAGATTCTGCTCTGCAACTTTCTGTGTGGCCTTGGGCAAGTTACACAGCTCCCTTGAGCCTGTGTTTCCTTGCCTCCAAAAGTAAGGTTGTAAGGATAGAACAGGACAGAAAAGCCCAGGGCTTTGCATATGGTGAGGTCCCTTAACTCGCAGCTACGATTTCACCCCCATTTCACAGGTGAGGCACATGGGGGCGGGAGGTATTAAGAGGGAAATTAAATAATAATAGTCATCTGTAATTGCTGCAAAATAAGGTTTACTGTGTTGTGTTCAAGATCAAACCTAACCCCCAACTCTGCTTAAAATTAACCAGCTCCTGTAAAACCTACCTTATCTATTCTCCCCACATTCTCAGCAAAGTTGCCAGGCATCTCAAAACTCCTGTTTTTCTTTCTGAGCAGCTGCAAGGTCACAGGACAAGATAACACCCAAAGAATGTACAATGTGTTTCTCAAAAATGCTGTTTTTCAAATGTAATGTACATCACAAGACATGTTACAAATTAACTGTTCTTTGTTCTGGCTTCTGTAAACCTGTTAGCTGCTACGTCATCCTGCATGTATAAAAAGTACCCAATTTTCTCTGTCCTTTGCTCGGCCTTGGGATGCTAATCCGCTGAGCCGGTGGCCACCTTTTTAAAATCCTCCTGTTTCACCCCTTGGCCTCTCTGGTCTCCTGAATATTCTGCAGCACTATGACCTGATAAGCTTCCTCCCTCAGTTTGTTTACAGAGGACCTCCACATCCAAGTCTCACATGAGCTCACCTGGAAGAGGGTCGGGCCAGGAGCTTGCAGGTAGAGTCTGCCCAGCTCTCAATGGGCACTCACAGCCTCAGAGGAGAGGAGAGGCTGAGACCAAGAAATGGGGAGCTAACCAGGGAGACAGAAACTGCGGGGCTCTGATGGAACGCCAGCCAGTGGGACAGACAGGCTGCACGAGTGTGGGCCTGTGGCTTGCGATGGCTTCCTGAATGCTGCCAGCCTGGCTTTTGGTTCAGAACAGTCTTTTAGGGACTGGACGGGGATGGCCATTTCAGGGGATTGGGAGCGGCAGGAGCAAACACTTATTTAATTAGTTAATTTATTTATTTTGAGACAAAGTCTCACTCTGTCACCCAGGCCGAAGTGCAGTGGCACGATCTTGGCTCACAGCAGCCTCTGCCTCCCAGGTTCAGGCAATTCTCCTGCCTCAGCCACCTAAGTAGCTGGGATTACAGGCGTGTGCCATCACGCCCAGCTAATTTTTGTATTTTTAGTAGAGACAGGGTTTCACCATGTTGGTCAGGCTGGTCTCGAACTCCTGACCTCGTGATCCACCCGCCTCGGCCTCCCAAAGTGCTGGGATTACAGGCTTGAGCCACCGTGTCCAGTTTTATTTTAAATACATGATATAGAGGAAAGGGGGCTTCTGTGACAGCCAGGACGCATGGTTTTGCACTGGGTCCTTATCCTCTCTGGGCTGCGGAGGGAATAGGCCTAGAAATTCCAGCTTAGGTTTCCTCCGTCCTTCTTATGTGTGGGCTTGGTTCTAAGTGTGTCACGGAGATTACTTATTTCACCCTTACCACATCCCGCGAGGCAGCATGGCGCACTGCATCAATGCTAAGCTACAGGGCCGGTGGGGCAGCTGGTTTGGGTTCACAGGTTTTCAAGGGGCAAAGGGAGGAGCATGAATGCAAGCAGCCTAACCTGCGTTGCTACTCAGGGCCCTCTGGCACTGGAATCCTGGGGCCCCTGGGCCACGGCAGGGGAGCTCTGGGGCGCTGTGGTTGGTGCTGCCTACACAGACCTGCCTTAGCTGTTGATAACAGCATCTCTGTGGCAACACTGCAGGCCTCCCTGGAGCCCAGCTGGCAAGCCGCCCCTGCCAGGCTGTATGGCGTGTCCTTCTCCATGCAGGTGTGCAGAGACAGGCTGGGCAGGGTCCTTGGAAGGCTAGGGTCCTCCCCGCAGGTTCTGTGGGAGCTGTGCCGCTTAGCCTCTCAGACTTCAGCAGTTCCCATCTGCACAGGGACATCTCAATACCCTCTCCACCAATGTCACAGGGTTAGGACACTTGGAGACGGGCAGCAGGGCCCAGCACCCCCTTGCGTGAGAGGTGGAGACGCCAAAGGACGTCTGAGCTGAGCCGGGCACTAGGATCACAAGTCAATGAAGAAATTGGCCTGAGAGGAAGCTGCCGCTCAGGGGTGTTTATCGGTTGTCCCAAAGTCACACACATAGGAGATGCCATAGTTAAATAACTCCCAGAACAGTGCCCTCCCCGGCCATTCTCCCCAGGAGGAAGACTTGTCTTCTGCTCAGCCTTAAAGAAAGCCTCAAGCTCAGTAGCACACGTGGGGCCAGAGATGCTCCCAGCGGGCTTCAGCACAGGATGAGTCTGCAAGAGGAAAGAAAGCCACACAAGTCATCAGCAGTGGCCCCGGCCCAGTTGTGGCAGGCGACCACTCAGATGGATGAGAGGCTATGGCGAGCTGAGGGCATTTCCCTGGGGAAAGTCCCGCCCCAAGTCCCTATGCCCCTTCCCGGCCCTCTTTCCTTCTAAGCACCCATGGGGCTGCCTCCCCAAAGCAAGGACATGGAGGCAGAGCTGAGGTTCTGCAGCTCTCACGTGGCCTCACAGGACAGGGCTCTGGGCTAGGTCTGTGCAGGAACTCAGTTCACTCCTACACAGAGTGGGACTAATCTCTGTTAAGAAGACTCCATGGACGTGTTTGGGGTAGCAGGGAACCTTTTCACCACGGGGAGGCTGTCTGCAGAGCTGAGGGAAGAGAGTGTGGAGCTGTCCCAGCAAGCAGTTGAGGGAGGGTGAAGAGGTAGCTGGAGGGAGGGCATGGTCCCCCAGGGCAACTCCCAGACGCCCCATCATCCACATCATGCCTCCCCTGCAGCCCAAAGAAGGAGCCTAGAGGCAGAGGGGCCTGGAGGACTAGACCCACGCAGCACTCAGGAGTTTGCCAGAATTTGGAGGATGGGCTGAGACGGGGCAGGGATGCAGGTTACACTGAATGCCTCTCTGCAGGTAGGGATCTACTGAGGCCACCTCCCAGCTGCTAAGCAGAAGTGGCATCAGGTGTCAAATCCAGCGTCTGGCAAGTTCTATTTGGCCGATGGCAAATGGTTGTCTTCAAATCCACCTTCTCTTTCTTTTCTGTTCTTCTGCCTCCTTAATAACTCTCTCCCCTTGTTCTACCCTGACTGTCATCCAGAGAAGAAAGAATGCTACAGTCTCATGCCCCATGAGGCTTGGCACATCCCTTCTATGCCCAAAGGGGCTATTAGATCTTAAGACTGGCCCCTTTAGGGGGCAGTCCCAGACCCAAAGGCAAAACTCTTCACCAGGGTCTTACAGCTCTCTGCATCAGGAAGGAGAGAATCCCAGGGCGGGGCGGCCTCTTCGGATGGGAGAAGCAAAGCGACAGCATGCCAGGGTGCCATAAAGCTCAGTCTAGCACAGCAAAGTGGCAAAAAGGAAGAATAAAACACCCATCTATTTAAAAGAGTAACGACAGGGAAAAATACATTTTCATCAGTTTGTCTTCTCGTGGCTGAATCCCCGCAGCAAGCTCCAAATTCCGACGTTAGGAAATAAATCAAAATAACTTTGCTGTGTTTAGCCTCATTTTGCTGCGCCGCTCGGCTCTGAGTTAAAAAGCAACAGGTACCGTGGTGTCTCTCCCAGAAACACAGGAACGGTTTTAAAATGCAATTATGGGGGTTGGTGGAAGGGAAGGGGAAAAATGTTTTTCTTCGATTGATGTATGATTGCCCCCATGCTGTTTGGAATCGTATTTTCACTGAGCTCTGCTAAGAAGTGCTATTTACAGGGAGCCTGACAGACGGAAGCGATTGGGTTTGGCAGGTCTAAATGTATTATTTTAGCAGGTCTCCAAGGAAAGATTCTGGGAGGGGCGCTGGCCTTTTAAAGTGCAGAGGACAATAGAGCTGCTCTGCCTCAATCCTGCTTGTCAAGACCAATCAGCCAGCCTGGAAACAGCCCCTGCTTTCTAAAGAGGCCTGCCTCTCACCTCCCGCCTCCCGCCTCCCCCCACGGCAGCATATTCTACCCTCCCCTGCAGCCCTTGGCTCCCACTTGACAAAACCCATCAGTCAGTCCTTCACCCAGTGAGGACGTCCCGAGTGGTCTTAACAGGCTTGACTCTTTTCTAGGCACTGCAAGGCTTCTGCGTTAGTCCGTTTTTGAGTCGCTATAATGGTAATTTACAAAGAGGAGAGCTTTAATTGGCTCATGGTTCTGCAGGCTGTACGGGAAGCATGATGCCAACATCTGTTCCTGGTGAGGTTGCAGGAAGCTTTCGGTCATGGCCACAGGCCAAGGGGAGCCAGCACATCACGTGGTGAGAAAGCGGTGGGGGTGGGGGACTGGGGGGAGGTCCCACACTCTTTTTTTTTGGGGGGGGGAACGGAGTCTTGATCTGTTGCCAGGCTGGAATGCAGTGGCGCAATCTTGGCTCTCTGCAACCGCAACCTCCGCCTCCTGATTCAAGCGATTCTCCTGCCTCAGCCTCCCAAGTAGCTGGAACTACAGGCATGCGCCACCACACCCGGCTAATATTTGTACTTTTAGTAGAGGCCGGGTTTCGCCATGTTGGCCAGGATGGTCTCGATCTCCTGACTTCGTGATCCACCCTCCTTGGCCTCCAAAGTGCTGGGATTCCAGGCGTGAACTACCACATTCTTTTTAAACAACCAGATCTCACATGGACTCGGAGCAAAAACTCACTCATTACTACGAGGAGGGCACCAAGCCATTCATGAGGAATCCGCCCCCCCATGACCCAAACACTTTCTACCAGACCCCCACCTCCAACACTGGGGATCACATTTCAACATGACATTTGGAGGGGACACACATCCAAACCATATCAGCTCCTAAAAGGTCTCTGGTCAGATGGAGGACAAAGGAATCTGGGCCTGCTGGAGCCCAGGAAGGACAGCAGCTGGCTGAGAAGGGGATCAGCACAGTCTAGGAAGCCCAGAGCATTTGGCCCCAGGCCCCAGGAGGGGAACGTGCAAGAGGACATCAGTGACAGAAAACAAGTGGCAGGGCATAGTAGAAAGCAGTCATGCTTCCGAGATGACGGGTCCATGAACATACAGGACACGGTGGGCACCTGGGGCAGGGTTATGGCATGGATACAGAATCCTATCTGATGACCAGCAGTAACTGTGTTTGAACCCCTACTGTGTATCCGGCACGGTTCTAAGCTCTTTCCATCTGTTAGGCCATTTAATCATCGTGACCATGTGGTAAGTTTCATTACCCCTACTTCACAGATGAAACACAGACAGGTAAAGCATCTTGCCCTAGGTCCCTCAGCTAGTGAGTTGCAGGAGCGAGATCTGAACACCTCCCATCCCTTAACCACTCTGCTGTGGGAATCCAACAGGGTGAGTCACGGATGATGCTGAGGCCAGGCTGGACCAGCAGCCAAGGAGCAGGATGGGGCAAGCTATTGACTGAGCCTCAGAAGGTGCCAGGCTGGAATAGGAAGTGAATAAAACCCAGTCCCTGCTTTTACAAAGTTGATGATCATATGAAGAAGGTGGTTATTTAAGTAAATAACACAAAATACGACGTAGGGTGACGTACAGTAGCAGAGGGTTTTGCAAGATCTGGAAGTATCACAGAGGGCATGACTGGTTACATTGGTCCTCTTAGAGAATGAGACAGGGAAGTCTTCCTGGAGAAGGTGATGTCTAATCTGAGTTTTAAAGGATGAGTAGAAGTTTGCTAAACTGATGGAAAGGGTCAGTGCAGGGAAGAGCAAGTGGTAGAAGAACACTTGGGTGAAAGGTGAGATCTGGGGTGGAGGCAGCTCCTGGAAGGATTTGTAAACCATGCCAAGAAACCCAGGGGTCTCAGTGATGTACACAGTTGGGAGCAGGAGAGGGAGGTTGATCCCAGCTTGGAGGGTTAGGGGTGCTGGGGTCAGAGCCAGAGCATTCTAGTGGGGGCAAGAAATCAGCATATTCTCTAGACCTGGGTTTTTCAACATGAGCATTCCTGACAGTTTGAATCAAATTCAGCTGCTGTAGGAGGCTTCCCGACCATTATGGGATGCCTGACTGCATCCTTAGCCTCCACCCACTAGATACCTGTGGAAGCACCCCACCCCCACCCTTCCAGATTTGACAACCAGAAATGTCTTTAGACATCACCAAACGTCACCTGGGTGGCAACATTGCTCCCAGTTGAGAACCACTGGTGTAGGCTTTCATCATCTGGGAGAAATGCCTGGGAAAACAAAGAGCCATGCAATGGGTGGAGGCTATGGAGGAGTTCTGTTTGGGCAATGTCTTAGGTAACAAGAGCTTGCTTTAGGGAACTTGAGGGCAAAGGAAGGAGGACTGGAGGAGAATGAGTTTCAGGCCTCATGGGCAGATATTTAGATCCAGGATGCCAAATACATACTCTGTGTGTCTCATCCCCTGCCCGAGGCAGAAGACATTGCTAATCAATCACAGTGCTCTTTCTCCCTAAGTCAGGACAAACTCAACAGTGTTCCAGGGAGGCAGACACCACAGCTCAGGAGGGACGAGTGCAAGAGAAAAGATTCGTTGCCCTCCTAGGTGTAAAAGATTTTCTCTGATAATTTTTTTTCTTTTTTTAAGAGAAGAGATCTTGCTACATTGCCCAGGCTGATCTCAAACTCCTGGGCTCAAGCAATCCTCCTGCCTCAGCCTCCCAAAGTGCTGGGATTACATGCATGAGCCACCATGCCCAGCCAAAATGGTTTTTCCTGACCTGAGGGACTCCCCTATTCAGTGTTCCCTCTCCCCCCACAATCCCTCCTCCACCCACCCAATTTAGACATCCTTCATTCCAACAGGAAAGAGACAGGCTGCATTTTCCTGGTGAGGCTAAGAATTGCCTTCTTCCATCTTCCTCTTTTCAAAGGAAGAGCTGGTCCTGAGGGCCCCAAGGCCCAGGGTGAGGAGGGCATGTGGCTGCTTCCTCATGACAGGAGGGACTGGGTGGTGACACAGGACACATGGGGACAGGGGCCCAAAGTGGCTTTGGTGAGACCCAGCGCAGGGAGCTGGTCATATGGCCTGGCAAGGATGGCTCCATGGTGAGGAGGAGGCTGGGCTCGTGGGCTCCCATCTTACTGGGCATCTGAGACTCAGGTATTGCGGGGTGGCGGTGGGAGCTGCAGAGCTTTCTTACCCAGGGACCGTCTGAGTGGCTCAGGCTTGAGCGCTTTTGGTCCTGCATTTCCTGAGCACCTGCCAGGCGGCAGGCACCCACAACTTCATCGCTCCCACAAACTTCCTGCAGGTAGACCTCATTGTTCTACATTGCAGGTGAGAAAAACTAAGTCTCAGAGACGTTAACTAACTGCCCAGGGCCCACAGCCAAGGGAAAGCAGAGTGGGGTGGAAACCCTAAGTCACCAAACATGAGCCGGGTGCTCCTCCACCACGCCACGCCCCTTGGCCACCTGGAACTCAGAGGCACAGAGGGGATAAACAAACCAAAGGGCCATATAACAAAGCGGCGAAGGGTTCGGGACCAGACTGGGTCCAAATCCTGGTTCTGCCACTCGATAGCCAGCGGTCCCACATGAGTTATTTAACCTTTCTTTGCCTGCTTCCTTATCTGTAACATGGAGATAATGGCTCCTAACTCACAGAGGTGTTGCCAGGACCTTAAGAGTTGCATGCTTGGCATAGTGCCAGGCACTTGGCAAGTACTCGGTGGGCATCAGCTGCCATTGCTGCTGTGACAGGTAGACAGCATAGTAGTCAGAAGTTGGGCATTCCTTGCTCTGCCCCAGACTCTTCTGCCTGCTCCAGATGCAGTCCGCTCCTCTCGGAGTCTTTTTTAGAGGAAGCTTGCAGGGTGGTGTGTGTTTCTCTCGCTGAGTCTGAAGCCGACCTCAAGCCCAGCCCGAGCCAAATGTCACCGGAAAGGCACAGCCTGTGGTTTGCTGACGCCCCCGCCTCGCCAGCCCTGGAGGCCTGCTGTGCCCTTGGGGCCCCAAAGGCAGTGGTCTTGGCTGGGCCAAGGTTGGAGGCTCTGGAAACCAGGGGGAAGGGACAAGGGCGGCAACCAGATTGGGTCCTCAGTGAGGGGCGGGAGAGGTGAGTGGTTAGGGCAGGTCAGGCTCTGCAGAGGGCCCAGGCCATCCTGGGCCATTTGTCCATCTTTCTGGCTACCTGTTCTTCCCTCTGTCTGGGAATTCCTCACATGTGAGTCCTTGCCTTCTAAGGCAGCAGCGACTTCCCTTATTTTCCTGCTCCTCTGCAGCCAGAGCAGTCATGTGACCCTGGCTCTGCCTAGCAGATGTGCCCACGTGGGACCTCAGCCTGTAGTTAGGCGTCTGAAGAAGCCATTGCTGTGAGGCCCCTGTCCAGCAGGAGTGCCAGCTGCTGGGCCCCCTTTCCTAGGGGCAACTGTGGGAGGGGTCAGGGTGGCACCCAGTGCCCAGCGTCCATGGTGGAAAGCATGCTGGCTGAAAGGACCGTCCATGGCCAGCCCTGCAGGGTGGCTTTAGGATTGGGTCCCGGTGGTGTGGCTTTCATGTTTAGGTCTCTAGTCCTCACGGAGACAGACCATGGACTCAACTGAAAATCCTTTAACACATTCCTTCTTTCCTTAAACAAAAGGATTTCTGTTGTTTCTTCTGTCCTATGTGCCAATCCCACTCCCCATCCAGTGGATTTTCCTTGGGGAAGTTCAAATGAGCTTCTGAAGGACAGCTCCATGCTATGCTTTTTGTGCCTGGGAGTTATACAGGTGAAATCATCAAGTTGAAATCAACATGGAGGCTTGCCTTAACCTGGAGGGGTGTGTGTGCGCATGTGCAAGGCTGTAGCCACAAAATGAGGATGTACAGCTTGAGAATGGGGTGTGAGAGGTGGGCGCAGTCCCGCTGCCTGGCCGTGAGGCAGGTGGGTTTGGGGCTGAGTGTGTGAAGCCATGTTCTTCCTGCCCCGCCTGCTGCCCCCCTCTTTCGGCATCCTGGTGCAGGTCCTTGGGCTTGTGACTCCCACATTCTGTTGGGACCTGAGCAGTACCAACCACGAGAGGGCAGACAGACAGACAGCCCCCAGGCTACCTCCAAGCCTCCTCTGGATGACCCACTCCTTTATGCCCAGGCCTGTGTCAAGCACTGGGTAGCGCTGGGGGGAAGGCTGGGGAGACCAGGAGGGACTCATTGCATTATAGGATTCCAGGGAGGGAGGGAACCTCTGTGACCATGCACTGTGTTTTAGCCACAGTGCTTTGCTTTCCAGTAAAATCTTTTCAGTCCAACCATAGCCAAGTTGCTCTGGGGAGCATTTCCCCAGCCCTTCCCAGGGACCCTGCATATGAGGATCAGACAATGATCTTTGTTTCAGAGAAAGGAAACTGCAGCCTGGAGGTGGGGAGGACTTGCTCAAGGTCTTCCAGTGAGTTACCCACACAACTCCCTCTAGTCCCCAGGGTGGAGAGTTTATGTGCATATGTGTGTGTGAGTGCACACACACACCCAGGCGCATATGTGCACACTCAGACGATGGATTGCATGAAGGGTCTTCACTCTCTGTCTCCCACAAGACCTGCTGTCCCCTCTGCTGGCCTGGGCACTGACCACACTCATTCTGCTGCTGCAGTCCAGGGACTCATGTTCTCAGGTCCTGGGTGCTTTCACAGGCGAGCCTCAACCTCAGAGAATGTTCCAGAAGTCCCATGTGGCAGCCCTAGGGTTAGAGTTTCAGGAGTTGGAAAGTCTGGTTCCAGCACAGGAAAGAGAACCAGACACTGTGAGGGAAGGAGACTCAGAAGGACCCAAGCGAGGGGAGGAAGGAGAGAGTGGGAACGAGGAAGGGAGAGGAGACAGAGAAAGATGTCAGGCAGGCAGAGCGTGAAAAGCAGCAGTGGGGCAGGAGGCAGGGAGAGAGGGTGATGAGATGGCAGGGGGGAGGCAGGGTGCACCACAGCACAGTCCTGCCCCACAGCACAACCCTCCCAAATGTAGCCTGGTATTCACAGTCCGGGCCTGGCCAGAGCCTTTTCAGCCAAAAGGTGAGAAAGGCAAAGGGGCCCCAGTGAACGCACCCCTGCAGCGGGTCTCTGGGCTCTGTCCTTGAATGACACTGGTGCTGATGGTGTTCCACACCTTCTGCAGTCTGCACAGGGCGGGAGCCTCCCAGCCCCCCTCCCCGGAGCTTTGTAAACACTGCCCCAAACACTCGTGTGTGTGTGTGTGTGTGTGTGTGTGTGTGTGTGTGGTGTCTGTGAGGCTGTGCGCTCGTATTTGAGTGTGAGCGTGTGTGCTTGCATGAGTGTGTCAGGGGTGATGGTGTGACCATGTGTCTTTGTATGTTTGGGTGTGGATATGTATGAATGTGTGTGGCTGCCCTGAGTCCACATGACCTCACTGAAGCTTGTTTTGCTGTAAAGGCAGTTGGGCTGCTGGGTTAGGGCTGGGCTAGGGACACTGGGGCTGGAGGGACAGGAAGAGGCACAGTCTTCTCCTTCCCCCAAACAGTGGAGAGAGTGAGCCTTCTCCAAATGAGACATCAGAAAGGAGACACCTGTACAGAGGCAAGGGGACTGAGGGAAGGGAGGGCAGGGACAGGGGCTTCAATGCTGAACTTGCCATGATCTCCAACCATCTCCTCATGGTGAACAAGTCTTCTCCAAACGTGTTTTGCCCCCACTCATTCTTCTCAGCCTCTCCTCCGTCCTGCCCAGGGGTCGTCTCTCATCACTGCTCACAAGCCCCTCCCAAGCCCAAGGCCCCAGACACTCACTGTCCAGACTCACAAACACCTGCTCCCAAAGCAGGCAGCTGACTGGGCCCTGGTACCTGATGCCACCTGCCCAGTGCCCTGGACTAGGAGGAGGGCAGCTGCTATGGGACCTTACCCTGGCATCCAGGCCCCATCCCCATTCCTCTTGTGATCGGTGCGGATCAATACATGAGTATATGTGACTTTAAATTTCAACTTAAGGTTAAATAAAATTAAAATCCAGTTCCTCAATAGCACTAGCCACATTTTGAGTCCTCAGCAGCCACACATGGCTGGCGGCTACCGGCCTGGGCAGTGCAGGTCTGGAACATTTCCACCATGGCAGGAAGTCCTACGGGGCATACTTGGGCTGGCACACCTCCGGACCTTTGTTCATGCTGGCATGACCACCAGGACTCCCGCCGCCCTCTGCCCACCTACAGAAGCCCTTCTCCAGGCTCAGCTCAGGCACCACCTTCCCTGGGAAAGACCCCCAGGGTCCACCAGGCTGCACTGCTCCTCATCGGCCTTCCTGCTCTGCCCTGGGCCTCCTTCTCACCTCTAGGCCATCAGCTCCTCCAAGATAGGTGCTGGGCCTTATGGATGTATTTTTTTGTACACATCTTTCTTCTTTCTAGCTGTCCTAGCCTCTCTCCCTGCCCACCCACTCTTGCTTTCTCTCCCCATCCCCACGGTGTTTATCCTGCAACCTCTTGGTCTGTCTTGCAGGTTCCTGACCTTCCTCTCTCTGTTTCTCTCTTCTCCTCTCCCTCTCCCCTGCTTTGCTGGAGAGATGTTAATTGCACCTGCAATTACCTAATTGCCATGGCAATTAGCCAGTTGCACTCTATTTTGAAGGTGCAAATGGAAAATTGCAGGCATAAGGAGGTAATTTTTGGGCGCAAAACTGTGCCCAGAGAACTTCGGCCTCATCCCCGGGGGCCCAGGGGAGACTGGAGAGTTGGAGAGATCCAGGTCTGGGGTGTGAAGCTCTTCTCCCAGGTGGGGTGGGATGTGGGGGTGGGGAATTTCCCCATAAGCAATTCATGTCATCTCTAATGCAGAGCAAGGCCAACCTGCCAGCCCTAATTACAGTGATTTTCATATTATCACTAGTGCTGATGAGAACTCATTATCGATACTTAGCAAGGTCATTCAAGGTGCTGAGAGAGGGTGGGAGTCCAACCTCCAAACTTTCCAGGCTGGTGCAGAGGGCTGGGCCACAAGCCTACCCTGAGAGGCCGCTTCCGGCGTGCAGGACAGAGCACCAGAGCAATGATCAGGCTGCCTGGCACTTGCTGGCTATGAGCACCTGGTGAGCGGTGGTGCAAAGGGGCCCGAAGAGTAAATGCACTTCAGTAAATGAATTTCATGGGTGAAGTCCAAGGCTTAGCCCTTTTCAATCTGCTTCCTCTAGGAGTCAGCACTGCCTGGGGAGAAAGGAAGCAGAATGTCTACTTCTGTCAGGAGACATGTGGCTCCAAGAGCTGCCCCTCCATGTGACCAGCGCCTGGTCAGCTGCCTGCTTTGGGAGCAGGTGGTTGAGAATCTGCACAGTGGGTGTCTGGGGCCTTGGGCCTGGGAGGCGCTTGTGAGCAGTGATGAGAGATGACCCCTGAGTGTGCCTGTGTCCAGAAGTCGGCACTGGGGTCAGAAGCTGGGATCTGGCCCGGATAGCGGAGAGGGCTCTAGGATACAGGAGAGGCCATCTGTGGGGAGGAGATAGGATCTCCTAGGAGACTGGAATGGATGTTGCATTGGCAAGGCCAGGATGCCATTTCTGTATGGACCGTGTGTGTTTAGGGCAGCCCTGGGGATGCTGATGGGGAGTTGGGGGAGGTGGTGGCTGGCATTGCTTGTAGTCCTCGTCTCCTTAGGAAGCCTGAGGCAAGGAAGTCCCCAAACGGTAACTGAATCCTACCATCTGGCCAGCATTGGGCTAGGTGCTTCTGGCAATACAGAGGTGACCCATCGGTGGACATTATCCTCACTGGTTAGACACTGGCTCCCTACTACACAGGGAAACAAAAAAGGTTTGTGACAAGGGCAGGGACAATCTAGGTTAGTGTTCATCTACAGACTGGGGAGTTTACAAAGGCTATCAAATGAAGAAATCAATCAATCAATCAATTAATTAATGGATGAAAAGATGCTGCCTCTCACAGACCTCTGTTTCCCCATCTGTAAAGTGAGAAGGCAGGGCTTGAGGTCCTGACCATCTCTCACCGAATCGAAGTCCAAGCTGATGCATCTCCCTTCTTCCTGCCTTTGCTGGGAGCGTCCCCCAGCCTCGTCTCTCCTCCCAGCCCTCCAGGGAGCCCCTGCCTGTGGGATGCCGCTTTCAGCCTGCATCGCTCTGGCCCAGAGAATTCTGGAGCCTTACATCTTGGGCCCTTGCTCTCCTGCTGAGAGGAAAGGATGTACTTTTTTTTTTGGTCCCAGTACATTGTCAAACTGGCTTTTAAAATCCCAAAGCTCCAAGGCTCTAAGACGTGAAGCTGGGGTTCAAGGGACCCCTCAACCTCCTCTGCCAAGCATGGGAGTGGCTTTCGGGGGAGCTCAGAGCTGGAGTGAGGGAGATTGGCAGCGGAGCTGGGGGCAGTCAGCAGCCCGCCTTCCAGCCGGCTCCACTGCAGCTACCCAGCCCTGGCCCCCACACAGACACCCAACTAAACACAATAGTGTCCGAGGCCTCAAGTACAAGTTAATTAATTCACCAGAGGGAAGGCGGGCTATAAATAACTGATGGGAGCAGAGGGGGCAGCTGGGGCAGGTTTATTCACCAGCGGTTTCGCAGTCTCTGCTCTGGCAATACAGGTTAATGAGCACAGGCCTCCTTGCCAACATAATAGCGACTAAAAATAAAAAAAGAGGAACGAGTCACCCTCCCTGGTGAATCAGACGCCTCCGATTGTAATTTCCATGCTGATACTGTAATCTTCCTGTTCCTCTTGCTCCCCCAGGGGCTGATGGAAACGGAACCCCCTCCCTGCAAAGGAGGCAGATCCCTTTCTGGTTTATTTCCTTTCCTTTCAGGAAAGAGCGAAGCCGGCGGGCAGGCGGGAGGGAGGGTGACCGGAATTCAAGCCCAGGACCCAGGACATGTCGAAGCTGCAGACACAACTCTGTTTCCTGCGGTTAAATGCCTGTCATTGCCTGGTCTACTTCGTCCCTCTGGATTTGTCAGATGAGGAAACTGAGGCACAGGGAGGAAAAGCGACTTGCTAAGAGCTCCCCAGGAGTGCCCCAGCAGTGCAGGAGCCAGGCCCAGTCCTCCCCAGCCAGCGCGGTCATCTCTGCTGTGCTCACTCCTCCTGGCCTGGCCACGTGCCCACTCTCCTGGGTCCTCCCCAATGCGGGCTCCTGCCTCACCCTGACCCCACTCCACCCTCCACCCTGCCCTCTCCAGGGGACCTAGAAATCGGAAATCCTCCAATTCCCAGCCCTCCTCTCACCACTGGAGCCACATATGCACATTGCCAGAAGGTTCTTGGTGTAAGACTCTGTCCTGTAGGTCCCCCTGAGCCACCTGGCTGGGGATAGCTGTGTGGAGCTTCTCAGGCACACACTCCCACCTTGGAGGAGTCAGCCAGCCTACACAATGCCTTTGTGTGAATTAGAAAAGGCTCCCCCTCTGGGCACACACAGCCCACACCAGGGCTTGACCGTGGACCCAGGGTGGGTTTCAGGTCCCACTTGACCCAGTCCTGTCCAGGTGCCTTTGAGCAGTACACACACTGCACAACCTTCTCCAACAGGCCTGCCTGCCTCTGTCTTCCTGGAGGCCAGCCAAGCCCCCAGAAGTGCTCTAAGAGAGTAGAGCTTTCACGAAAACTAAACGAGTCTCCCTACCTTTGTCCTCACCCCGACCTCAGCTCCCTCACCCCAGCGTATGTTATGAAGGGAAGAAGACAGGAACTGGATCACCCATGGGGATGACGGCAGCTCTTTCCTGGAGGGAGCAGGGGGCTTGACCACCCAGCACCTAGAGGGCTGAGGCTGCACCATGGAAGGTGGATACAGAAACAGCTAAACCCGGAGGGCAGACTCCAGCTGGCTCACCTGAGGCCCAGCCCCGCCACCTGCACATGGGGATGTTTTTGTCCCAATGGGACACCTGTTGGAGGAGAGAGGCCTCATTCTGGAGAAGGGAGAAGGGAGGTGGGCAGGAGGACGGGTGCTCCACCTGCTGGGGGATGTGGTGACACCCTCTGGCAATTCCCCGTGTGCTCCATGACCAACCACTGAGGCGGACACCCATCTGGCCGCCAGTCCTGCCACATCATCGTTCTGTGACATTTTGCATGGCAGATGTCAGTCCCAGATGAAAGGCCAGTCTGTCCCCTATCATCCCCCCACTTCTCACTCACTGAAGACTCCCTGCAGAGGACCCTGGCTCCTCGGACCCATGGGTCCCATGGACCTCTGGAGAAATTCTTTTCTGTGCCTTTTTCCAAACCTCCGCAGCAAAGGCGCCCTCCCCCAGCCTGCCCAAGCCTGTGTGTGGCAAACCCAGGCGCCCCCCTTGCTCCCCACACCGTCGGCTTCCTGACTCCCCTGCTGGCTCTCACCCCGCCCCCCAGGCTAGCACCGCACCTCGGGCCTCTTCCTCACAGGCAGTGGCCTGCCCGGGGCTTCCTGGCTTCCCCTCTCCATCTGTGCCAATGTCGCCTGCACCGTGAGGCCGAGGGCCACCAAGTGAAGGCCCATACATCTTCCCATTGCTCTCCAGGATGTGAGGGGGGGGCAGGAGAGGCAGAGGAGGCGGGGGGGGGGGTGAGCTGAGAGCGGGAGAAGGAAACAGCAGCACCGCTGGAGACCCACCGTGGTCTCCGCACAGGCCCAGCCGCCCAGACTCAGCACCCTCCGCGGCAGGACTCCAGAGGCCCTCGGGTCCCACCACTCAACGTTTGGACTGACCCGACGGCTGCACCCACAGCCGCCTTCCACCCTCTTCCCGTCCTCCCTGTCTCCACTACAGCAGATTCCTTGACCCTCGGAGACCACTCCTTCCATCAGCCCCTATCGGCTGCCTCCCCAAGCTCCCTCCCTCTCTCCTGGCTCCCGGTCCACAGTGCTGCCACAAGCTCAGCCTCTTCTGGAAAGCATCCCTTTCTTGGCCTCCTGACCCCGTCCGGCCGTGGTCCCACCCCCGCCTTTCTTTCACAGCCAAATCTCTCACCTGGGGGTGTCTACACAAGTGTTTCCCACTTCCTCACCTCCCGCCTCCCTCCGTCTGGCTGTGGCCCCCTCCAGGCCACCGAAGCTGGCCTCTAACAGCCACCTCTGACCTCCTTGTTGCCAAATCTAGCGGACACCCTTCCTCCCGCATCGCACGTGGGCTATGGACCGGGCCTGGCGCTGCTGACACTTCCTCCTACTTGACATACTTTCTGGCCTCAGCTGCTGGACACCCAGGCGTCCCCGCTCTCCTCCCTGACTGTGGGCAGCTCGGCTTCCTCCTAGACGTGGGTGTTGCTTAGATGGCTGTTCTGAGCTCTCTCCTCTATCACTCCTTCCCTTTGGCTTTCACATCTTCATGTGCGTCTCTTAAGATGATGACCCCACATCATCAGCAGCAGCAGCCAGGACCTATTCCTGTGTGGCGGGACAAAGGCAGCCCGGCCAGGGCCCTTCGGCTCATTCTTCCCCAATGGCTTCTGGGTCAGCCTGGAGCCTAACTGGGGTGAAAGGCCCCCGAGGTTAAAAGTCATACTCTCTTTCCTTCTATATCCTCAAAGGGTCCAGAAAAGTGCTAGGCAAAGCCTCAGGTCCCTACTCAGTTGAAAAAACAGGTTCAATCCACATAAAAAATCAATTGCAATGTCAGAGACTTTCCAGAGGCTAAAGTAAGGGTCCCCTTGGACAAGCCATGGCCCCCCAGGCACCTCACTCTGATCTGCTTCTGCCACAGCTATAATTCTGAAGCACGCTCACATGCCCCTCCCTGTCTAAACCCCTCCATGGCTCCCCACTGCCTGTCCCCTCTGCCTGGCTCTCCTGATAACCCAGCCCACCTCCAGCCTCACCTCCCTTGGCTCCTCTTTGAACATTTTCTTTGTGTTCTCGAATGTGTGCTGTTTCCTAGATACACCCAGGACTGTTCAGCCCCCACTGCAAAGCCTTTCACTTTTATCTCCTGACAAACTTCAAGACTGTCTGTAAAACGTCTCCTCCAGATAGCCTTCCTGGATTCCTCCAGCACACAGGAGTCTTGCTTTCTCTAGCACACCCTCAGAAGTCCGTGCCCAACTAAGAGCAGGTGATGTTTGTCATCTTGAATCATGATTATCCGTTTCCCTGCTCTCTCCCATGGAGAGCTCTTAGAAAACAGGCCCATGTCTCCCTCGTGGCCCCGTCTCCAGGGCATGCACTGTGGCTCAGTACCTGCCTTGGCTTGTCCTGGATGAGTGGGTGACAAGAAAGAGCGGATGGCAGAATAGTGGCTGGAGAGCAGGCTCTAGAGCCTGGCATACATGGGTCCAAACAGAAGCTCTGCCATGAACTGCATACGTGACCTAGAGAGGGCCATTTGCCCACAATGGGCTCGGTATCCTCAGCAATGCTCTGGAAGTACAAGCAGTCGCTCCTCCATAAAGTCACTGCAAGAACTCACTGGAAGAATGCCCGTAAGACGGAGTGGATGCTTGGCAAGCGTTCTGCAGACGCAGGCTCTTGGGGTTGTCATTAATCATTGTAGATATTCCCATCAAGAGGACAGGCAAGTGGAGGGTCGGAGGACACCTGGGCAGCTCGTCCATGGGAGATGTTTGTTTCTTTTCTTTCTCTTATTTTTGAGACAGAGTCTCACTCTGTTGCCCAGGCTGGAGAGCAGTGGCATGATCTCAGCTCACTGCAACCTCCGCCTCCCCAGTTCAAGTGATTCTCCTGCCTCAGCCTCCTCAGTAGCTGCAATTATAGGTACGTGCCACCAAGCCCAGCTAAATTTTGTATTTTTAGTAGAGACATAGTTTCACCATGTTGGTCAGGCTGGTCTCAAACTCCTGACCTTGTGATCCACCCACCTTGGCCTCCCAAAATGCTGGGATTACAGACGTGAGCCACCGCGCCCGGCCAGATGCATGAGTCTTTGTCTCAGCTCTCTTCTTTCGCCTCCCAAGCTCACTGGGGCATATGCACCTGGAGTGACCCCAGCTCTGTTCATCAAAACCTGAACAAGTGCCCTCGGGGGCCAAGAGCACCACTCTCATTGCGCTGAGACCCCAGCCTTCCTTCCCTGGCATTTCTCTGTCTGCCCCAAGCCTGTACGAAGCAGAGATGGCTTCATAGTGTCTTGGAAGTCCTACAAAGGGCGCAGCAGGGGCCTCTCAGAGCCACCACCTCCTCAATCAATACCTCTTCTTCCACCCCCGAGGGCTCAATAGGACCCATGCAGCAATGTGGAGGCTGACATCGCCTGGACAGTGTCACTCGTGGGCTGCTGTTTATTTTCCTCCCACTTTCTCTTGGTGCCTCCAGCCTCCACCACTGACCTGCACCCCCATCCCCAAGTGGCAGCCAGTGTGACTGTTGGCCTCCCTGCAGCCATGGCCCCGGCATGCAGGCGTGAGGAGGAGGGCGGGCTGGGGCTCTACCGCCCTTCAGCTGGCTAATGTGGAGATCTTAATGAATATGAATCGCCTCCCCCTCCACGGAGCTGGCCCCATCAGATTCCTTCACACCTCGCCGAGCCCAGAAAGGTTACTCAGAATTAAATGTAAATCACAGATTTACTGGTATGAATCAGATCACAGTGTCACTTTCTCACAACAGAGAATTTAATCACACTGCAGCCCCGAGGGCTTCTGCTCTCCTGAGGCCGCCCTGGCCACCTAGCCCTTGTGGGCCTTCTGGCCCGGGAGAGAAGCCCACAGCCCTCCCATGTGAGGGGTGTTGGGGGTGTTCCCAGAGGCTGGGAAAGGACAGCGGCCACAGTGGGAGACCTGAGGCTGGTGTTCCCAGTCCTTTGGTACCCAAGTCACGGCTGCCTTCTAATATCATGTCAGTCTGAAGATGTCACGATGGGCTAGGCAGGGCTTCACGTGCTGTGGACACTTAATAACTGTTGAGTACAGGAACTTCCCTCTTAAAAGGCTGTTGGCAGTCCCCTCTCCTTCCCAGGCTCACTTGTGTTTCAGGAGCCAAGGGGGAAAGGAGATACATGAAAGTTTTCACCGTGTTGCTCTGCGTTCAGAGGCAGTGGGGTGGAAGGAGCTCTGGCTTTGGAGCCAGGAGGCCCAGCTCAGAGCCTGGCTTTGCTACTCGCTCTGCGGAAGGACAGTGCACAATTCACAGTAACGATGGCTTCTTTGGCTCTAAAGCAGAGACAAGATGCAGGTCCTGCCCGCTCCACGGACGTGTTGAATGTGGAAGTACTTGCCGGCAGTAAAGTGCCTTGCAAATGTCAAGAGCAATGACCATGAGCCCTGTACAAAGGTCACTGGACAAGAAATAAAGGGGCCAGCTCTCAGCCCTGATTCTCCTGCCTAATGGCTACACTGTCCTTAGGGTAAAGGACCACGCAGCCGTTTGAAAACAGGCTTATGTCTTTCTTGTGCCCTGATCTCCAGGGCGTGCACTGTCTGCTCAGTATCTGTCTTGATTCGTCTTGGATGAGTGGGTGACGAGAATGAATGATGACAGGAAGGAGAGCAGAGTGGTTAGGAGAGAAACACACGGGCCCAAACTGAGGTTCTGCCTCTAGCTGCCTGCATGGCCTGGGGCAAGTCAGCGCCTCTGAGCTTCAGGTTCACGTGAGCAAACAGAAGTAATGAGGTCTTTTTTTTGATGGAGAAAGGCTCAAATGAATGCAACAGAGACAGATCCCTGTGCAAACTATAAGGTGCATCACACAGCGAGGGAGCGGTGCATGGGTCACTTCCCTCAGCCAAGGCAGGATGCCAGGGACCCCTGCTTTCCTTAGGATGTCACAGTCCCTTCCCTTCCCAAGCCCACTGCTTTGGAGGCCAGTTGCCAGGCTAACGGGCGTGCATTTGGAGAACTCTTTACAGCCTGCAAAGCACTGTGCAAGGCAGGAGCGTGTCGTGGGCTCAGGAGGACACACCGTGGTATTGGAGCTCCTCGGTGGCTCCCAGCTCTTCAGGAAGAAGCTTGCTGGAGATGTCGGTGCCCACTGGTAATCCGCAGACTGAATGTGCTCCCCCAGCAAACATTGTCCCAGAGTGCCCTCCCCAGAACTAAATCGCATGGTTGGGCTTTCTTGATTGGAGAATTTCCTAACTGGGTAACTATTTTCCGGAAAACTGTGCACCCATTGTCTGCACAGGAAGCCAGTCTACACTGTGTGTGTGTGTGTGTGTGTGTGTGTGTGTGTGTGTGTGTGTGTGTTTAACCCAAAAACCAGATGTAATTTCTTCATGTATCAGGAAACCTCCCTTCTCACAAATGTTAAGGAACACGGCTCCCTTGGGCATAAAGTCAAAGAACTTTCTTTTTAAGCAATCTCCATTGTAGAACAGCTCTGGCTTTGCGTATGAGCTGAAGTTAGGGAAATTAGAATGAAAATTCCACCCCGAAGAGAACGCGGATGTGTCCTCCTGGGTCCTCCTACCCTAGGTGCCTCCACAGGGACATACGAAGGCTCACAGAATCCTTCTCCACTTACATGGCATCGCTCACATCAGTGACTCATATCAAGTGCCCTCCTACAAAAGAGGTATGACAATGGGCACATGGCCATGGGATCCTGGAATCCTCTTGGGTACCCATTACAGAGAAGCAGTGCCCTATGGCAATGGCGAAATGACCTGTGAAAGGCTGAGCTCAGGTGCCAGCTTGGGGACCACCCCCTGTGGGACTGGAGGATTGTCCTTAGCATGCGGTCTATTTACCTAACCAATAGGCAATAAATGGTGCTGTCTTCCTACCGCTGGAATCCATGGGTCTGGGAAGCCAGGGCTGAACATCCATCTCCTGTTGCTGTCACTCCTAGTGACCCTGTAGCAGGATTTACACTTGCCACAAAACTTAGGTTCTGTGAGGTTAGGGGTTGTGGTCCCCAGGCATCCAACACTTCTGTCGTGGGGTTAATATTTCCTGCAGGTGACACTGTAAAGGTCCCACTGGATTTAAAGCTATGAATGACAGCCACCTATCACTTTAGGTTCCACGTGGACTAGCAGTGATGCAAGGAGTTCCCATACTGGCAGGGTAATTCACCTGAATTATTGTGAAGGGTAAGTCCTGCTGCTGTCTGCAGCAGGGATTCTCTGCAAATCTCTTGGTGCTCTTTTGCCTGACGAAAGGGGCTTGTGAATGACCACTTGCAGCAACAACAGCTCAGGACAGACTAAGGGCGCAGACTCCTTCAGGATGATGGTCTGAGCCATCCTGCCCAGTAAGCAGCACAGAGCAGCCAAATTGCTGGTTGAGGATGAGGGACGTGGAGATTGGGGAATGGTGGGGAGGTCTGATGAGTACCCACGAGGGCCTCAGGACAGGTGCAGGGACTGTGTCTTGTTTTATTAACTTTTTGCCTTAGGTCATCTCAGAGATCCCAAGGAAACTCTGTAGTCATTGAACTTGTACCCACTTCCTGGAGAAAACGGGGACATTCAGTTTTCACCAAAGACGGAGGCCCCAGGTTGTACGGGGACTGGACGTGATGGAAGGGCAGATGCATCTGTGGGTGGTACAGGGTGACACAGAGACACTTCTTACGCTGCCCTCGGAGCCTCTCGACCACCCTTGTCTCCAGGGTCTTAGGCATTTGCCGTCACATTCCACTGCAATGGCCGATTTCATGTGATTCTCACCAAAGGAATATGGGGCCGACCCCAAAGCACGGGGTCTCCTGTCTGTGCACACATCGCTCCTGCTGTGGGGCCTCCGGCTGGTGACGGCTGAAACGCAGCAGGACCCGCTCAGCAGCCACACATCTGCAACCAGGAAGCCTGGGGGAGTGAGCACACCAGGGACAATCCTTGGAGCCACAGGATACTGGACCTATAGGTACACTCCTCTTCTTGTCTCTCCCTGGATGGACTATCTTGAACTGTCTTAAGAAGCAGTTGCCACCTAGCATTTTTTTTGAGATAGAGTCTCGCTCAGTCACCTGGGCTGGAGTGCAATGGTGCGACCTTGGCCCATTGGAACTTCTGCCTCCCATGTTCGAGCGATTCTTATGCCTCAGCGTCCCCGGCAGTTAGGATTACAGGCTCCCACCACCACACCCAGCTAATTTTTGTATTTTTAAGAAGAGACTGGGTTTTGCCATCTTGGCCAGGCTGGTCTCGAACTCCTGACCTCAAGTGATCCTCCCATCTCGGCCTCCCAAAGTGCTGGGATTACAGGCATGAACCACTGCACCCGGCTTACATAGCCTTTTGAGGGACCTTTTCATGAGATCAGGCGCTCAGTTGCCCTCCATGCCACTGAGTGGCTGAATTCTCCTGCATTCTTGCGTTGGCTTTTTCTGTCTCCAGTCTTGCCTATCATTTCCCTCACTCCTGCGGCCCTCGCTTCGCACTGCTTAAAACAGCAGTAGCACACAGGCCTTTACCTCAGGACTTGCTTTGTAGAAAACTTTGGCTAGGGCAAGATGTTCAAGGCCCTTTAATCTTTGCCCCAAAGCAAGACAGTGCCATAATCCTTTCTCATTTTTTGTCTTAGGAAAGTAGAGCAGAAAGAAGTTCAGCCCTTGATCCAGAACAAGATAACCAAGGCACAAAGACACAGCTTGCATCTGGCTCTGATTCCAAGCCTGGGGCTTGTTCTGGGTGGGAGACTGCTGCCTCGGAGCAAGGTGGCATGTGACAGGGAGCTGCGAAGGACAAGGGGAGGGGCTTACCCAGGAAGAGGGGAAGAAGCAAAGGTTGGCTGGGACAATGACCGGGGCCTGGGGAGCGTCGGTGTGGCCAGCACAGGTTTCCTGGCCAAGGAGCGGTAAAGTCAAGTCCCCAAGTTGGATATTGAGTGCCTCTGAACAAGAGCATAGTGACGTTAAGGGGAAGGGCGTGACCCAAGGCTTAAGGCTAAGAGGGTGTCTGCAGAGCGGCCCCCTTCATTTCTTATCTCGTGGACTCACAGAAGTCCCAGAGTGTGACACAGGGGTGACACAGCCCCCATGCCTGCCGGAGTTTCCCATTCTATGCTCCTGGGAACTCTTGTGCTCCAAAGGCCTTGACGAAATTGCCACGAACAAAATCAGCCTCTTAGACGGTCCCAAGGTATGCGTTATAGGAAAGGCCCGAAGCACACATGTCGGCCAACCAATAAATAACAGTAGCAAACTCCTGATTATCTTGAATCCAGCAAACTTATTAGATGCTGTAAACTTCCAAAAAATTGCAACCTCTAATCTGCCTCCCGGGTTCGAGCCATTCTCCTGCTTCAGCCTCCCGAGTAGCTGAGATTATAGTTGTGCGTCTCCCAGATTATGAGCTGTGCATGGAGACGCCCAGCTAACTTTGTATTTTTAGTAGAGAGGGGATTTCATCATGGTGGCCAGGCTGGTTTTGAACTCCTTACCTCAAGTGTTCTGCCCTCCTCCACCTCTCAAAGTGCTGAGATTACAGGCAGGAGCCTCCCCACCTGGCCAAAATAATTCTTTTTTGAATAACAATTATTTTCATCTTTTAGCATACTCTATTCTGCAGAGGGCTTATAGAATCGTGTTTGGAAAAACACGGAGCTAACGCAGTCCCCTCATTTGACTGTGGAGAAAAACTACAGACCAGAGAGGCGACTCAACTTGTCCAGAGACACACAGCAGGAGCTCACATACATCCTGATTCCCCAGCCCGGGCTCTTTCTTCGACCTGGGAGAAATTTCCACTGCGTGATTGTTGCCAAGCTATTAATGAAAATGAGACCTAAATTAGCTTCAGAAAATGAGGTTTTAGCTTTGGAAAGTTTTTGACTATTGAAATTGGGAATGCAAATGAGTCTATGTGCTAGAAATCTGTTAGCAAGTAAGAAAGAAGCTCCACAAATTCTAGCCTTTGGAACCTATGGGGGGGGGCCTTTAGGGGCCTCAGTTTACCCTTTTGTGAGGTGACGTGGGAGGGAATAGGCCAGTCAATTGCCAAGCAAGGCTCATCTCAGATGTAATGAGATTCTGCGATTTCAAAGCCAAGTGTTGAATGGCAGAGAGGCCTGGGGTGCAGGAGTGGGGGAGCCCCACAAGGAGAAAGAGACCAGCTGGCCCAGCCTCTGGCCTCTGGCAGGCTTCTGAGCTGCCCACCGAGGAAGGCCCTTTCTCCAGATGCAAAGTGTGCATCTCACATTAGCTTGCAAGGCAGCGCTGATTAGTAATTAAATGGTTTAAAAAAAAATAAAGCCATTAAAGCTAATGCCATCAAAATCAGAACCTCAGACGCTGGCTCCTAATGATGAGTGTACCTCGAGACTCACAGGAGAGGACATTTACATTTTAACATGCACACTGCACATGAATTAATATCTCCCCCACCCACCCCTCCTCCCACCGTTATGGGACCTGCTGATGAATTCATTTGTTTTCCGGCTTTACTCTGATCCTGGAAAAAGCAGGTCAGCCTGCAAGAAGGCAGTGAGGAGGGATAGAGAGAGGCTTTGCGTGAAAATGGCTTTAGCCCTGCCCTGCCTCACTGTCTGACTTTGAATAAGTGACCAGATCACCTTGGCAAACCTCATTTTGCTCATCTTTTAAATGAGGATAAGAACACCCGTCTGTGGTGCTGTGCCAAGCCTGCGTCACACAGACTCGACCCAAGGACCGAATGGGTCAGCGCATTCTCAAATGCAACACATAGTCAATTCTTGAAAATGAGTAGCCATTATCAGGCCTGGTCCTTGGCATACAGTAGGCACTTATCCAATGTGTCCTTAATTGAGCATGTACAGTGTGGGCAGTCCTATTGTGGAACACTGCCGGGGACCAGGGCCTTGGAGAAGATTCATTCTTCCTGGAGATAGTTGTAATCACTGGGGTCATCTCAGCCAGGGGCTCAGGGTCGTCTCACTGGCCTGCAGTGAGGGGTAGTCACAGTTACAAGGCTGTGGACTAGGGAAGACACGTTTGCAGCCCTGGAGGGACGGGTGACATTCATAGCACCCGGCACGAGCCTGGCTTCATCTCGGGGGCTCAACACACTATCTCACTTAATCCTCACGACCATCCCCATTTAACAGACGGAAAGCACCAAGGCTAAGAGAAGCCAATCAGCTTGTTCAGCACCACAGAGCTGGGGATGGTGGAGCCCTTGGTCAGGTGGGGTCTGTGGGGCCAGCAGCTCATGATCTTCTCATGGTGTCAGGCTTCCTGCCACGCAGGAGGAACAGTAAGTGTCTATATAGGCCCTTAGCTGTCAGGTGGCAGAGGAAGAAAGGGCAGGTTCCCAAGGTTCCTGATGGCAGGCTGCGATGCACACTCGGCCCAGGAGGTCTGAGAGGGAAAAGTTGGCCTCCGTGGTTCGCCAGTCCTCACGGTCTTGCCTCTGAGACATGGCGGCTCCCTTCATCCAGGGACTGGACCTCCACTGGAGGTAAATCTCCTCGTCAGTCTCCCTGGTGAGTTCCTCTTGGCTGTAGAACCTGGCATCTCCAGGCTCTCCCTCGACCTTTGCAGGCAGCCGCTTGGAGAAGAGAGCCAGCCTGGTGAATCTGGAAGGCCTGTGTTCTAGACTCCTAGAACAGAGACCATTGCTGTGTGACTTTGGGTCAGTTGCTTCCCTTCTCTGGGCCACCAATTCCTATTCTGTAAAATGAGAGGGTGGGATGAGACAAGCCCAGCCACCCCCCCCAGTCCTGACTCTCTTATTCAACAGGAGCCTTTGCATCTTCTAGATTTTTTGTTTTTGTTTTTGTAAATGAAGCACCTGAGATTGGTGCATTGGTTCACTGAGACTTCCAACTCTCATTATTTCCCCCTAAGACTTAACTGTCCAAGGGTTAAGAAACAAAAGTTTGGGCGCCTTTTAAAAAAAATGTAAAATATCAGGGCCAGACGGGCCATTTTCAGACAGTCCCTGGGGCCTAGTCAGCTATTAAAGATGGAAATTATATATTCATAACACAGGATATTGCTGCTTGCTTATTTATAACTTGCTCCATTTCAAGAATATTTATTCTAGACGAGGAGGCTTGATAATTTTTTCATCCAATCTACTCCTCATCGCTTAGGGCAAAAGAAGGAAACAGCTCAATCGAAGGTGCAGCTTTCTATTACAAGCAGGTAAGGAAGGAACCCAGCCAGGTTGGGGCTCTCAGCCCTGCTGCCCCTCAATCTACACCAGCCCCTGGGATGCCCCAACCAGGACCTCATCACCCCTGGGCACAGCCTTCTCAGACAAGGCAAAGCTGCACACGGGAACAGGTAAAACACACAGACTCCAGGCCACTCCTTTGACTCAGGAAGAGGCTAAGGCCCAGCAAAAGCATATATGCTTGCTCAGTGTCACAGGGACCGGAATACACATCCACAGAGCTGGAGTGTCAGCCCGTGTACCCTGGTCTCAGGACAGCCGTCTCCAGGAGGGAAAGGGAGCTACTGAGTACCTACTATGAGACAATCTCTGGACTAGGTGATACAACAAGATTTTATTGAGCACCTACTGTGCTACACAGTGTACTGGGGATTAAGGAAGAGGGAACAGGTGCTTCAAGGAAGGTACTCCTTGAGAAGGCAACAGCAAAGCATGCTGCATCCCCAATTTTCACACCCCTCTCCCCAATAGGTTCATCACGATTATTCCTACTGAACTGAGGACAATGAGGAATGGAGGCAACGTCACACAGCTGGCAAGGAAAGGACGGAGCCTGGATTTGAACCCAACCTGGTCAGATTCAGGAGCCATGCTCTTTCTGCGACCCCCGAGCCCTCTCCTAGTGGAATCCCATACAACTAAGGATCCCTCTCCCCAACTTCCCCTGGACACTCGGGCTGTGAGCACTGCCACCCCCTGCAGGTACCCGGAGTAAGGGCCCTAATGCAGAGTGAAAAACCAGACTCCCAGGAGCCACTTTGTGACTGTTGGAAAAAGGTTATGGGCTGAGATGTCGCTAAGTTCAATCTAAACATGACCTCTAACTCCCACAGACCACACACATGCATACTCACACACATAACACACACATGCATGCTGGCACACACACACATATACATGCTGGCACACACACATGCACACACACATGCTTGCACACATGCACATGCACACACATGCATGCTGGCACACACACATGCTGGCACAAATGCACATACACACACATGCATGCACACACATGCTGGCACACATGCACATGCACACACGCATGCTGGCACACACACATACACACACATGCTGGCACACATGCACACACACATGCATGCACACACATGCATGCAAACA
>NW_016107359.1:3222967-3224080 GCF_001604975.1 Cebus imitator
GCACACACATGCACATACACACATGCTGGCACACATGCACATGCACACACATGCATGCTGGCACACACACATACACACATGCTGGCACACACATGCTGACACACATGCACACATACACATGCTGGCACACACATGCACACACACACGCTGGCACAAATGCACGTGCACACACACATGCATGCACACACATACATGCACACACATGCTGGCACACATGCAGATGCACACACATGCATGCTGGCACACACACATACATACACATGCACACATACATGCTGGCACACATGCACATGCACACACATGCATGCTAGCACACACGCACACACCTGCTGGCACACACATGCACATACACACACATGCTGGCACACACATGCACACATGCTGGCACACATGCACACACACATGCACATACACACAGGCATGCACATACACACCTGCATGCACACACATGCACACACACATGCTGACACACATACACATGCTGGCACACACATGCACACATGCATGCACACACACATGCAAGGCCTGCCTGCCATGCTGCACTATCTGAACATCCTCAGTTACACATCCCCTCACCTGCTCCTCGAGGCTGGGAAATCTATTCAGAGTAAGAATCACTGAAACTGAAAAAGTGTGTGTTTTGTGCCATTTATTCATTCTGCAAATATTTACTGAGCACTTATTACAAGGCAGACCCCAGGCAGACACGTGGGTTACGGTGTTAAATTGGGAGCAAAACTGACCCGGTTGCTGCCCTCTTGGAGAGTGTGGATTGGCAGATGATCCATGCCTGGGGCTGTGGGATCTGTGGGAGGTGGCGACTGGTGAACTGGGCTTGTGAAGGGTCAAGAGAGCTCTAAGCGGTGAACAGGAGTTTAGCGTGACTGCCTGGGGAGCTGAGCAGAGAGAGTTGCACCTGCAGAGGCCCTACAGCCAGGAAGAGGGCTCAAGGGGAGGGCCCAGGCCAGACCAGACCTACAGGTCCTCCCATGCCACATTAGGGGTTAACGTCTTTGTCATTAAGGCAATGGGAAGTGATTGGATGAAGAAAGAAACAAAATTATATGTGTGTGTGTGTATCTGTGTGTGTGTGTGTGTGTGTGTGTGTGTGTG
>NW_016107359.1:3224470-3275154 GCF_001604975.1 Cebus imitator
CTGCCTCGGCCTCCCAAAGTGCTGGGATTACAGGCATGAGCCACCACACCTGGCCTAGATTGGTTTTTATTATTATTATTAATTTTTAAAGATGGGGCTTCACTATGTTGGTCAGGCTGGTCTTGAACTCTCGACCTCAGGTGATCCGCCCGCCTTGGCCTCCAAAGTGCTTGGATTACAGGCGTGAGCTACCACTCCTGGCCTGGATTTGTTTTTAAACAATGTCTGAAGGTTGAGGAGGAGGGTGCTAGGGTGCCCTAACATGGATGACGTTTATTCTAAAGCAGCCTATGACATGTGTGAGACTGAGGGATCCACTCGTTTCTATGTAGCCTGGCTACGAAGCCTCCCGGAGCTGGTTAAAGAAGGGCCAAGGACCACTTACCTCAGAACCAGGCATCTGGGAGCTGATTTTAAATGTGCATTTCCAGGTCCAGGATACACCTTCAGAATCGGAAGCTCTGGGGATGTCCCCAGATCTGTATTTTAGGAGCTCAGCAGGAAACTTGGAAGTAGAGTGAAAGCTGAGACCTTTCCTTTGGTCTCTATGAGATTTAGTCTGTCAAGAGAGCCTGAGTTTCTCTGGCTTCTAGGGAGGAGTTTCTCAACCTACACTGTTCATTAGAACTTCAGATGGCAGAGCTTCATGCTCAGAGATTCTGATTTACTTGGTCTTGCACAGGTCTGGACCCTATTACTTCTCCTTAGGTGATTCTGTGACATAGCCAAGGCAGAAGAGCAAGAGAGGAAGAGAGAGAGGGATGTGGGGCGCTCCGAGTCTTAAATCAGGGCATGATGGGCGGGGATGGAGAGTGAAGAGGCAGGAGGCTGCAAGAGCACTGTTTCAGCTGCTTCAGCCTCCCCTCTCCCACACACTCCTCCTTCTGCACATGCTCCCACAGCACCTGCTCCATGCCACACCCTGTGCTGGACACTGGGACACGGATAGGCGTATTGCTGGAGTGTGCAGTCCCGAGGGAAGCTTGGCATGTATGTCCTTTCCTAGACCACTTCCCAGCTCACCGGGGTCAGGAAATGTGCATGTTGAGAATGGCCAAGCCAGAGGAGTCTCTCACCACCTCATTTTCCTGCCTGAGGTCCAGGGATGAGAAATGATTCGCCCACGGTCACACAGGTGTTAGGGCTAGAGACGGCTGAGCACATGATGCAGGTGAAGGTCCCCAGCCTTTCCCAGGTGCCTGGGCAGCAGGAAGAACTGGACGCTGCACAAGCGTTTAGGGACAGGGAGGGGTCAGGGGGTGAACTTGCAGCAGAGAAGGGGGAGGATGGAACCCATCACAGCCCCGACTGCATAGCTGAGCATCCACTGTCGCCAGAAATGAGGGTCTGATTAGTGCTCACCCCCTGTGTTAGCTGGTTTAGCATTCCTACCGGAGACTGGGTAATTTATAAAGAAAAAAGGTTTGATTGGCTCACAGTTCTGCAGGCTGGACAAGAAGCATGGCACCAGCATCTGCTCAACTTCTGGGAAGGGCTCGGGGAGCTTTTATGCAGGGCACAAGGTAGAGGGATGGCAGGCGTGTCACATGGTAAAAGAGGGAGCAAGAGCGATGCCAGGCTCCTTTAAACAACCAGCTCTCAGGTGAACTCATAGAGTGAGACCTTGCTCATTGCCATGAGGATGCACCAAACCATTCATGAGGAATCCACCCCTGCAACCCAAACACCTCCCCAGGCCCCAACTCCAACACTGGAGGCCACATTTCTACAGGAGATTTGGAGGGGACACATAGCCAAAGCATATCACCCTCATTGCACAAATGTGGGAGCTGAGGCCCAGGTGCAGTGGGACATGTCCAGGGTCACATTCACACTCAGACATGCACAGATGCACACACAACATGCATGCACATATGCACAGGCACATACGCAGGCACACACTCACATGCAGATACACACACAGTCACACACAGACACTCATACCATTAAATGAACACACACAAGTGCACACATATACACACACTCACCCACAAGCACAGACACACACAACATGCACACCTTCACGTATAGACACACACAGACATGCATAAACACAGGCACAGACACAAATGCATACATATGCACGCAGACATGCATGTATATGAACACACACAAACACACACATGAATCATACACACAGACACACGCAGCTTAGACACCTGTGACCTTCAGAGTTCTTTCCAGGCACAGCTTCGTACCCCGCCTAAGTGAAGTTTATTGATTCTTTGGCATTGAAAAATTTATTTCTGCATTTTTTAAACCACAGCTCTTGCTGAGGATACCCTAAACCTTAATATCAAATGAATCTTAGTGATGTGAGGTTTTGGGGGGTGATTGTCTTTTCTATTTCTCTGAATCAATAAATCATTTGTAAATGCCTTTAATAGAGAAAAATGAAAACCCACCTTTACCTTATTATAAAATTGGTATTTTCAATCTTTAAATATAGAGTTTGTCAGCCCAGGAGTCTACAGATTCTGTAAAAACAGGAAGCTTCTCTTCCAGGAATCTGAAATTGCTTCAACCTTCTCATTGACCGATATGGCCAGGCTCCTCTGTGCACCTGGCTAAGGCTCTAGAACCCAAGCAGGCCCTCTTCCTGCCCGCTAGGGGATCCCCTGGCATGCACCCATGCCATGGCAACATGGGCTGAAGCCAGCCCCTTCCCCCACAGGGATACTCTCACATGTGCTACAGACAGTCATCTGCATGCACGCACATTTATCCACACCAAGTTACAAAGAGAAAGGCACACACACGCACCCACATGGATACATGTGTGCTGAGACACACACACGTATGCTTTCATCACACACATGTGGACCTCCTCTACACATACTCCAAGGCTCCTTATTGCCTATAAATATAGAAGGGTGTGTGTGTGTGTGTGTGTGTGTGTGAGAGAGAGAGAGAGAGAGAGAGACAGACAGACAGAGAGAGAGAGACAGAGAGAGAGAATAAGAGAGACAGAGACTTTATTTTATAGGAAGGTGAGGAACAATAATTTGGAGCTCTAGATTTTAAACTCTAAGGCCTAAAATTTAAAACAAAGTATTCTCAGTTCTTACTGTCTTCTCTCTGCCACCCTGACCGCCATGCTTCATTTTCTAGAAAATCAACAGGTGAGATGCTGAGGACCTGGGGTGACATCAGCAGGTGACACAGGGCAGGATCAGGGGCTTCCTCATCACTTGCTGTTCAGAGAGGAGCAGCCAAGGATCTGCAAGCCGAAGAGGCTGCCTCAACCCACGGACAGGCAGAAGTCAAAGCAGGTGGTGGGTTCAAAGGTGTTGCTGCTTTCTGCAAAGCCCACTGTGAATATCTCCTCCAAGGCCAAGAACAATTCTGTTACAGAAAGGCGCACAGCACTCCCAAGACAGCCTCCTGGAAAATAACCACTCACGGGGCATCTCGTGGGAGGAACCGTTCACAGAAAACGAATCTCACAGGAGGTGAAGGGCACAGCCTTTGCCTATCGGCGACCCATGCGAAGCCTAGGGCACACTCCCTAGATGAAGCCATGCTTCCATCATCGGACTTATTGAAATATCTGCTCCTGCAGGGCCTGGGTCTGTCCACCATGGCACCCATCTGCTTCCACTCCTGCCCACTCCTGGCCTTCCAGCCTGTTGGGATCCCTGGCCCCCGGCAGCTGGTCAGTCATTACTCTGACCCTATCTGACCTAGGTGGCTCACGGGGGCCAGGCCCTGGCTGTGTTTCCCTGCTTCCCACCCAGCACAGTCTCCTCTGTTGTCAGACACCTAGGGCCACAGCAAGTACAGCTGCTGGATTTCAAGCTTCTAGAATCCAGGCAAAGGGGATAAGTGTGCTCTCGGGGAGGCCTTCCCTGTGACTGGCATCAGGTATCAGGAGAGAAAGAGAGGAAGATCCCTGCCTGTCTCCTCTCTTTCTCACCTCCAACTCTCCAAGAAAGGTGCTGTACAATGAAAAGGACCCATTTTCTCAGCCAGGATGCTTTCTCTTGCTTGAAACAAGGAACCCCTACCCAACTGGCTTCAGTAATAAGAAAGTTGGGCCAGGTGCAGTGGCTCACGCCTGTAATCCCAGCACTTAGGGAGGCCAAGGCAGGAGGATCACTTGAGGTCAGGAGTTTGAGACCAGCCTAACTAACATGGTGAAACCACATCTCTACTAAAGATACAACAAAAAACTTAGCCAGTCATGGTGGCAGGTGCCTGTATTCGCTGCTCGGGAGGCTGAGGCAGGAGAATCACTTGAACCTGGGAGGCGGAGGTTGCAGTGAGCTGAGATTGTGCCACTGCACTCCAGCCTGGGTGAGAAAATTAGACTTCATCTCAAAACAATTAATAATAAAATAAAAATGAAGTAATAAGAAAGCCGTGAGAGAACAAAAGAGCCAGAGGTAGAGCTGAGCCAGGGAGATCCCCACTTGGGTGGCAGGATGGCTGCTGAGACTTCATCCAGCCTCCATGCGTCAATGCAGATGTGACAGAGGCAAGCACAGGGAGGGGGAGGCTACCCATCCGTAAGAAAAACCTTCCCCAGAAGAAACTCCCTCTTTCATTCACAAACTCAGGTCTCACAACCCTGCACCAGGCTGGCTGGATTCCAGGAGGCTCCCTGCTTTGAGGCGTCTGTGGCCCCAGCTTGACCTGGGCCACAGGCCTTAGGTAAGGACCCCAGAGCCCTACTCTCCTCCATAAAGGTAATGTAGTCACTTCATTATTCGCTCAATATGTCCTTTGATGGGGACAGACCTGCTGGGCTGGCCTGGAATATTAGCTGGGTTAATTGTCCCTTCAGATGAACAACCAGTTTAATCAAGGACTTGATGCCCTCAGCCATTCAATTATGCCTGCCTCTGGACATGCAGACTCCATTACCGCCCAAGCACCTTGCGTGCAGGGAGAATGAGATTGTCTGGTGCGTGTGTGTGTGTGTGTGTGTGTGTGTGTGTGTGTGTATTGTCACTGCCTACAGGCATTTGTTAAGAACAAACTGTGGGCCTAGCGCCCAAGCTGGCATGCAGCACCTGACCTTGGCTGTTGGCGGCATGACCTCATCAGGTAGCTCTGCCTGGTTCTGCTCAAGAGGGTTTTGCAACCACAGCTCACTTGCAAATGGTGTGTGTGTGTGTGTGTGTGTGTGTGTGTGTATGTGTGTGTGTGTGTGAGAGAGAGAGCGCGAGAGAGAAAGAGAGAGAGAGAGAGGGGCTTGATAAGATCTCTGTGGGCTGTGGGGTTAACCATCTTTAAATTAAATTACGTAAATCAAGTTCAACCCATGAAAACCCATATTTATATACACAGACTCACACATACACACATTCATATTCAGCCAATGTTCACTCTTCCAAAAAAATCCCTAAAGCAAACAAAAAACACCTTAACTCTAAAAAGAAAAACAAAAAAGAAGAAAAAAAAAAGAAACTTAACTTTAGAGTTTTTCCTAGGACTATACTGGAATCTTCATTTTCCAACACATTCATGACAAGATGTGGTTAGAAATAACCTACGTGTCCATCAAAGGGAGAGTGGCTAAATATTTTATGGCATATCTATACGATAGTATGTGGCCATTCCAGGACTGACATGTATTTCTATTCATTGACATGCATGTTACACATTGAGTTTAAAAAGAAGGTTGCACACTGCATGCTTCCGGCATGATCCGTGAATGGGAAATTATGTTTATCCAGCTCTATATGAGTCCTGATGAACAAGGACTTATCTGAAAGAGTGGTTCTCGCCATTTTCCCACTGTTTACCTCTGGGCGGTGAGATATTAAGTTCTTCTGTTTCATTTTTCTTTTATATCCTGGCTATTCTACAAGAACATATTGAGTCAGATGAAGACACTGCAGCGAGTTTTGCTTGCGGACATTTTCTTACACCTTTCCAGAGCCGCATCCTACGAGCAAAGATCACACCTGCCTCGTCTCCCAGGAGGTCTCAAGTGTTGCATTGGGACTCAGGAGACAAGTGTAACCCTAATTCTGTCATCACCTGCTTTGGACAGTCTGGGACTCAACTGGCTCCGTTAGAAAATGATTCTGTTGTTTATTTCAACAACCTGAAAGGACTTTCGTTTGCCCGTGAGTATTGGCAAAGACGTGATCGTGAGTAAAAATGTGAAAAATGCAGAAAAGCATAAAGAAGAAAACGACATCCATAATTACATCAGCCAAAGAGATCCATGGATACCATTCTGTTGTATTTCCTTCTAGTCTTTTTTTCTAGACAAAATGGGGGGTTAGGACTTGGAGGTAGGCTCTAGTGTGGGTGCTGACTCTTCGGAGGCAGCCAGTGTCCTGGACCTAGTGCTGCCAGTGACCAGCTGGGTGACCTTGGCTGGGGACCCACCCCCTCAGCCCAGTTCCTTATTTGTAACATGGGAATGATCATCACAATGCCTTTCTCATGTGGTATTAATGGAAATAGAGACTAGAAAGCTTCAGCACTTTTCCCGGCACAGAGCAGAATGTTACTGTTAGGCTATAAACACTGTGTTAGAACCCTTTCCCCCGGTCCCCGTCCACCATTTCTCCTATTCCAAGGAGTTGCCGTGAGGATGACAGAAGATGAGGCAGTCAGTGGCTCCTGGCTCTGGTTTCACACCAGAATTATCCGGGAGGCTTAGAAAACACTGGTGCTTGGGCCCCACCCCAGCCTAATTAAATAAGAATTGTGGGGGTGGGACCCTGGCATTGGTTTTTCTGGAAAGCTCCCCCGAGGATCCTAATGGGAGCCCTGGCTGAGCACCACTGGTGCATGTCAAAGCACCTTAGAAAGGCCAGAGAAGCTACAGAAAAGAATGGGTGATTATTATTCATTAAGGATATTACTCTGCGGGTGGAAATGAGTTCACTGACTCCTCCTCACTCTCACCTGATCCATCTAGTGGGACGTGTTGGCAGCATCACAATCTCGTGCTCAGAGTGGGGCTTTCGGGCTCCTAAGGCACTAGTATCACTTCTGGAGCTGAGGGCTGCATGGCTTTCTGGAGAGTCGCTGCTGTCCCAGGCACCACGCTAAGCTGAGCACTTCACACGCAGAGCAAGGGAACGGGCGCCTCTCCACATTGCACCAGCCTCTGCAGAGGGCACCTGGTAACATCCATCAAAAATGTAATATGTACACGCTAATGCTACTCCCAGATGTAACTAATGGAAATGAGCTTTAATTAATGTTCCCCCAAAGAATGTACATGGCAGCATTGTTTACAATCCCCTAAAACTGGGAGCAACCCAAATGTCCGTCAAGGTTCAATGAGTAAATAAGTTGTAATATAGTACACAATGGAACACTAGCCAGCAATGGAGGAAAAAAAAGAGCTCTTTCTAAACACAACACGGGACATGCACGAGTTTCACTGATGACATCTTTTTTTTTTTTTTTTTTTTGAGACAGGGTCTCACTCTGTTGCCCGGCTGGCGGAGTGCAATGGCACAATCTTGGCTCACTGCAACCTGCACCTCCCAGGTTCAGGAGATTCTCCTGCCTCAGCCTCCTGAGTCTGGGATTACAGGCACCTGCCACCACACCCCACTAATTTTTGTATTTTTAGTAGAGATGGGGTTTCACCACGTTGGCCTGGCTGGTCTCGGAACTACTGACCTCAGGTGATCCACCTGCCTCGGCCTCCCAAAGTGCTGAGATTATAGGCATGAGCCACTGTGCCCTGCCCACAGACGTCATCTTGCACAAGAGAAACCAGATACAAAGAGTACATACATTCTTTGTGATTCCATTTATACAAGATTTAGAAACAGGCAAAACCAATCCATAGTGGTAGAGATCAGATTAATAAATTGCCTTGGTATTAATAAACCATCCTGGATATCCACCAAGATGAGCCATGAGGTAGGGCTGGGAACATTCTATAGTAACCTACACCTCCATGTGGGTGGTGATGGCACAGGTGCATACACAGCCTGTGAGTCACATTTATCGAATTTATTCGGCTGTACACTCTGCTTTTGGTAAGTTAAATTTCAAATACAATTTTTTAAAATGCAAATAAAATTGCATATATCCTTGACCCTCATGGCTCCACATCTAGAATTTCTTTTTGCATAGGCATATTTGAACACAGAGGATACTACGTGGGTACAAGATTATTTATTGCAACATTTATTGTAAGAGCAAAAAACTAGCAAAAAACCAAGATGTCCCGTAATAGGGGCAGGTTAGATAAAGTACAACTCTTAACCGTGCAGCGTGACACTGCCATGCAAAAAAGAAATGATCACCAGCGTATATTCTTAAAGGGGAAAAAAAAAGCAATGTGCAGAGATGCAGACACAATGGGCTATCCTTGGGGCTAAAAAATGTAAAAAGAGAGAGAGAGAGAGAGAGAGAGAGAGCTTAGTATATGTAAGTGTAAAATAAAAACGTTCTGGGACGACTCATAAGAAACTAGAGATTAGTTGACCATGAAGAAAGGACCTGGGTGGCAGGATAGGGTTGAAGGAAACTTTTCACTGTATATTATTTATGCATTTTGAATCTCGAACCTACTAAAATTTCTTTTAAAAAAAGTCTAATACAGCCAGCCCCACACTCACCTACTTCAAGGCCTATTGCTGTGACACAATTCCAACGTTCACCTTGGCTAATAAAATCCCAAACCTAACCCATTGCCCCTGCCCTGCCATCCCTGCAACACTCTACTTCCCAATGCCTTGAACATGTGACATGATTATCACACCTTCTCTAGCCATTTCCACCTGCCATTCTCACCTTGGGATATGCCCCTTCTCTGCCTGGTGTTGCCTCCTCTGGAAAGTCTTCCCAGGCTTTCCTGGACACCTCCGGGTCCCTGGAGCCCGAATTTTTCAGATATAATTTCTCATATGTCATTTGTCATATACTTCACGGTAACTGGTTTCCAGGCCTCTGTGCCTTTCTGTAATGTCAGCACCCAGCACAGTGCCTGAAAGTAGGGATTGGGGAATGAATGAATGGATGGTTTTTACCAGGCTGGGAGCTGAGGAACAGCTTTTGTCTTTTATACATTCTGTTGAGTTTCCAAATTCTGTGTAAGCATGAACTGGGCCTCAGTTATCTCATCTGTAAAATGGGAATAATAACACCACCTACCTCAAAGAATTACATAGTGAGGATTAAATAGGTAAAACAAACATGTAGCAGTTATTATTATTTCTAAATCAATATATTGTGATAAAGAAAGAAAATATATTCTAGTGAGTCTGAATCCAGGCCCCCAAGGCGGTGTCTCCATGACTAACTTTTCCTTCCTGTGAGTTTTTACAAGACTGGGGCAGGCATTGTAGTTGAGAGCCGGCAAGGTTGTCAAAGGCCCCTGATCCCCTAGACTTCAGAATCCCTTCTCAGGCCTCTTCCTCCCATCAGTGACCGATACCCTGGGAGATCCTCTATCTCCTCCTTCATGGTGGAGAGTGAGCAATGGGCTATGCTCACATGCAGTGGAAGGGAATTTGTGATTTGGAGGAGGATCATTTAAATGAGAAGCCCAAGTCAGAGCCCGGCACAGTCCCAATGGCTGAGTTGGGCAGTTGTATGTCAACCTCCAAATCCGATCACAGGGGAAGAACTGGGGACACAGACCTTTCTCTGAGTGTCTTCAAGCCGCCCCTATAAATCCCTGCCTGGAATGAATCAGGGAAATGTCTTCACTTCGCTAAGGCCCAGTGTCCTCATCTGCCAAATGGGGTCATGACTGTAAGGGGGAAAGGAAATGACAATTCAACGAAACCTTATGGATAAGAGCTTTGGAACCAGTTATGCATTGGCAGAGGTTGGCAAAGGGTCAGCTTGAGGGCCAGAACACTGATTTTCATTTGAATTACATCAGGTGCATCAGGACTTTCCAGTTGCCCCAGTCCCCACCACTCCCTATTGCTTACTCCAGCCTGCTCCACACTCTCACTCCTGAAGGCATGTGAGTTTGTCACCCTTGCTACACAATATTAATTACCAAAGTTCCTGCTCTTCAGTCAGCTGCCTGTGTAGAAGAGGCACCCAGCAGGGGAGAGAGGAGGTGTGGCTCTTTGAATGCCTGGGGCCACTCTGTTCCACCCAGGTCTTCGCCCTCCACTGAGGTCCACGCCAAAGCCCCATGAGTCTCAGCCCCAGTAGTTTTCCATGAGCTGAGAAGCTGCCAAACCTGCATGCTGCCAAGAAGGCATGCCTTCCTTTAGCCTCTAGGTACGGAGAATAAATCTGCAGTCTCCGAAACTGCCAAATTCCTGGTCTTGCTAGAGCCTGAGAGGCTAAATGCTGCTTACAAGTCTGGCTCCCAGATGCCTGAAATTCCACCGTTATCAACACATTCCTCCATGTTAAGCATTGCCCTGCAAAGCTGAGAAATCTAGTGAGAGGGCAGGAGAGTGAGTCCAAACCAGGCTGGAGCAGATCTTTAAGGATAAGCTGCAGAATGGAGGGAGGCAGATGCCATAAGCTGAAGGCAGAGCCACTGGAGGAGGGGGAGAGGGAGAGAGAGACCGAGAGGTGCTCCAAGAGGAAGTTTCCAATCTTTTCAAGGGCCAGGGTGAGCGAGGAAGGGAAGTGGAGGAGGAGAAGAGCTAAGAAGCAGGGTGGGCACCGAGGGACAACCAGTCCCGTGGTGGGAGGCGGCAGACTTTGCTCTGTTGTTTGCTAAGTGACCAAAAGACCTCCTGCAGGAACGGAGGTGTCCCCAACCCCTTCTCCTGCTTTCTTCCATCCAACCCACATACACACAAAGGCATATGAAATGTCCCCCTGCTGCAAGGATTCTACTTCTATTGGGGTAGAAAGACAATATATGGGACCCCTGGCTCAGAACATATCATCTGCTGTCTCATCAAAGGCAGGGGACAGGCATACGGGCCCCAGGAAGTCACCCCAGAGCTGAGGACCTCATCCGCAACCCCCACCCCAGGAGGAGCCAGCTTCCTTAGGGTCAGTTCTGACAGCAGACCCTGACACCTTCCCTTTCGCCCTCAGGGAGAAAGAGTCTTCAGGAGTAGAAGGGGAGTGAGGTGGAGAGACTCAGCTGCCTCCAGATTCCTTGACTTTGCTGTGTGGATCCGGGCAAGACACTCAACCTCCATCCCCAGTTCCCTCATCTGCAAAATGTGTACAGCTATAGTATCTGCTTCATGGGGCTGCGGAGGATTCAAGGAAGGGGCTCCAGGGTAGGGATTTGAATTGAACCTGATAGGATGGGCCAGATTTTGATGGGTATTCCAGGTAGGGAGCCAAGGGTGAGGGCAGGGGCTGGGGAATACAAGGCATGTCTGGGGCGCAGCCTGTGGTCAGGGAAGAGAATTCTGGAAAGGCAGCTATGGCTTGATTACCGAGGATCTTCACCGCCCAGTTAATGACCTTGAACTTTTTATTCCATAAGCAGCGGAGAGCTGTTGAGGGGTCCTGGCATCTAACGGAGGCTATCAATGCCCGAAGGCATGGTTTGCTTCCGGCCCGCAGGATGCCTGGTGGCAGCTTTAGCTGTCAAATCAGTCAGACGGAGTCCCCTCCATTAGGGTCAGCAGTGGCCCCCAATCCCTTCCCTTCCTCCCCTTCTGTTTCTAGGACCCGACCGTGTCACCAGATAGAACTGGTCTCAGACATTTGTTCTGTCACATCAGTAGGTGACTGGACCAGACCCTTAATCACAGGAACCTCAGATTCCTCATCAGAAATAGGAAGGAATAACTTTGTCCTCACAGGGTCATGAGAATGGTCAGAACTGGCGCATGTGGGGTCTCCGGCCCAGCCAGCCCCTGGCGGATGCTGCTGGGACCAGAGATGTCCCCTTCCCGCTGGCTGGCGGGGCTGCAGCAGCTTTCATCTCTAATTGCCCACACTCTTCTCCTCCATGGCTCTGCGAGCAGCAAGAGAGAGAATGGCCCGTGACTGTAAACCTCGAGGCCAGGCTTAGGCCTATTGGAAAAATATGGAACAATTATGAATGGCAGGAAAATGGTTTTTCTCTGTTTGCTTTGGCAGAGAGTAGAAAACCCGCCTAGAGGCTGGATTTAAGGGAGGGAGAAGACCGGGAGGAAACTGTAGTGGTGCTAAGTGTCCTGAGAAGAAAACTCGTGTCTTCTGTGGTCCTACTAAGGCACGGTGCTAGACACCTTCGTCGATGCAGCAGGGGCACCCCCAAGCGCCTTCTTCGTGCCCAGTGCTGATCTGGGGGCGGGGGTTTGCCCCAAATCTGGGTTAGTGCAGAGTTAGAGCAGGCAGACAAGGTCCCCGCCCTCAGGGAGGAGGACAGGTGAGATGAAGTAAAGGCAGACAATAGAAGAATCTCAGCGCTGACTGCTATGAGAAAGTGGAGCCAGGTAAGCTATGAGGGAGGGGCATGTGCTAGGAGGCAGCTTGGGGACGTGAGAGAGGAGATCCAGCCTGCCATTCAAAATGGGAAGAGCGTTTTGGGCAGCAGGAAATCTGCCAGAATGCTCACTTGTGCCCTGGCCTCTTGGCCTCACCAGGAGCCCAGGCTCTGAATACTGTTTTCCCCATCGTACAGGTGAGGAGACTGAGGCTTGGAGAGAGAAAGTGCCTTGCCAAGGCCCAGGACAGTGGGAGGACTGGAGCCAGCACTCCGAGGCCCCCACTCCTTTCTGCATGCTCATCTTGGTGCCCTGGATCCAGGTGAAAGGATGAGGTAATTCACACATCACTTCTTCCCAGGCCCAGTGAAGGGGGAAAGTTGGTGGGACTTTTTCCAGATCCTCCATGAGAATGGCCCACAGGACCCAGAGCCTGGCAAACTGCAGGGCAGTGCCCCAAATTGCCACCCCAGGAGCAGAGGCCACTGATGTGTAGCAGTTCCAACATTTCCCTGGAAGGTGCTTCTCCGGGACTTCCCCTGAGAGCCTGTGTGGCGGGATACACATCAGGATAAGGGCAGGTGTCTGTCTGCCTGAGCAGCATAACCTAGGAAACCTTCCAGCGTGCACAGATTTGTCTACAGGGGGGCTCCTGGCCCAAGGACAGACTGGCCAGGCTCCCAGGAGATCCCCAAGCACCCAGTCTCTGTGGTCTGAGAGGGACAGGAATTTTTGGGAGTGGTGAGTTCCCCCTCCCTGGAGGGAAAACCCCAAGCTGAAGGGGAACCCTGCATAGCTAATAGCCACCCTGGGCCCTCAGCCCTCTTTACAGGGTTAGCCCAGAGTTGGAAGCATGTGAGCCCATGGGGCATGGAAATGTACAGAGGTCTCTGCAGACCTGTGGGATTCACACAGACGATTAGGTGGTAGGACCCTGGGAGGTGCTGGGATCCAAGGCCAGGGAGGTCCTGGCCAGTTTCTGATAAGTTACTTATCCGAGGACAGCATGTTACAACATAATTCCACCAAAAAACCAAAAATCTCTAACATTCCTTATGCTAATGAATCAAACCTAAGGTATAGATAATTATTTATTTATTCAGACACATTATATCACTATTTTAAGATGAATTATCACAAGAACAGTTTAACACCTAAGTGGCATCCATGGGCCGACAGCATGGACATCACCTGGGAGCTTGCAGAAAGATTCTCAAATCCTACTCTGGACCTTGAATCAGAATTTGTGCTTCCGCAAGATCTTCAGGTAATTTATATGCGCGTGGAAAAAATTCAAAAGGAGATATAATCATGATTCTCATACAGATACAGAATGAGCCTGGGTCAGAAGTTTTATTTCACTCATTCATTAATGAGGAAACCACTAAGATGTTACAATCATTTCAAAGGAGAATGCAAAAGTAGACATATAATGTAGCTCGGCAGAAATCTGAAGTGAATTTACAAATCGTTGCAAAACTGGCCAAAAATCTGTAGGGCAATACTCGGTCGCATTGCTTTGGACGGAATTGATATTTATATGGACAAGAATCATTTGGATTACCATCAGGTTTTTACAATTTGCAGAATTGTAAAATAGCTCAGATAACTTAAAGACTGAGAAAAAACGAAACCCAGGAGGGTACCCTGGGAACTGCAGTAATCTATATCTTTTTCCCTTTCTTCTTCCCCCCATTTTAGTCTTTGACAATTTTTCTTGACAGGTATTACAGCGTGGCAAGCACCTCTTAGATCCCTTCTGGTCTCTGGCATGCCCGAACCCGGAGAATCTCCAGACTATGACTAGAGCAAACGTTTGACCAAATCCCAGTGCCTGTCATGCTCTGCTTGGGAATGAGCCTGGGGATGGGGTGGGGCAGGGGCAGGCCAGGCCTACTGACGCAGTATATTCTCAGTTGCCTGTCTCTATTACCACTATTACTATTGCACGCTGGGCCTAAGTGGAACTTTCATTCAAGATGCTATCAAAACATCTAAAAGGACAGAGACCCAGGTCTTCATCGAGCTTGGGTTGCTTGGGCCTGCTTGCAGTAATTGCCAGGACATGAAACTTGATTCTGTCTGTGCTTTGATATCACAGTGCCTGGTGATATCTCTCTGTGGGAGAAGATCCAAGCTCTCATTGGCCCCATAACTACGGGTTATCAGTATTTATCAAAAGGAACTACTAGTTGTGTGTAAACAGGGTGGCTTCGGGGGCTAGAGAATGAACAACTGTTTAGGACCTTCATGTCTGGTCTGGGTCATTGCTTTTCTGGGACACTTCACCATGGAGGTTGAGAAGCAGATCTGGTATCAGACAGGTCTGGGGTTGAATCCTGGCTCTGCTCCCCTCTGGTAACTGGGCTGCTTTCTAACCCCTGCCAGGAGTTGTGAGCATGGACCAGGAGTTGCGAGCAACCCAGTGGACACAATGGGCACGAGGCTTACACTGTAGCAAGGAAAAGACATGAAAGAAAACATCACACGTGCTGTTTTGTAAGTTACCATTGTAGTAAGCGCCACAGAGGAAGAGCCTACTGTGCAAAGGAGTGTGTAGTGGGAAGACCCTTCCTTGTCGAAAGAATCAAAAGACTTCCCAGGGAAAGCTTAGACTTACCAGTGAGTTGCAGGTGAGGCTGTTCAGCAGGCAGAGGAAACAGTAGCGGCAAAGGCCCCGGGGTGGGAGGGGTTGGGTTGCTCAAGATTGCAAAGAAGGCTCCTGGGAGTGGTGACTCTCAATTGTTTATGGGCTTAAGAACATTGGTTAAAATGTAACTTCTCCTAAGTCCAGAAATTCTGATTCCACAGGTCTGGGGTGTAGCCCAGGAATCTGCATTTTTAATAGGCATCCAAGGAAATGCAGAGAAAAATATTGCTTAGAGCCACATGTTGAGAAATACTGGGTTAAGCCTAATGAGAATGGCACAAAATAAGGTGAGTCATTTAACTTCTCTAAGCAGCTCTTAGCTAAAGCATCACGTAGGATTTGCAGGGTGACAGGATGGTTAAAGGATAGAAGCTGCACACAGCACCTAGCATAGGGCCTAGCAGGTAGTGGGTGCCCAGCAGACCCCTGCACGTGTAATACTGTCATTCCCAAGCAAGCCTATGGAACTCTTGAGGTGTGAAGGAGTGAGCACAAGTTCAGGAATCAGATGGCCCATGTTCTAGCCCAGCCAGGCCACTGACTTGCCTCCACACCTTGGGCAAGATCCTTCCCCTCACTGGGCCAGTTTCCCCATGTAAAAGGAGAAGGTGTAATTAGGTGACTCCTACCCCTTACCCATCCACTACCTGCCATCTTGAATTCTCACGCCTTGCCCAGGGCCCCCTCACCAAATTCAGTAGTCCTCAGCTTGGCTGCTGCCCATTAGAGCCACCAAGAAGACTTTTTCAAACCCCAATTAAATCAGGATCTATTTGGGGTAGATCCCAGTGTTGGTAACTTTTTTCGCTCCTGCGGCGAATGTAGTAAGAACCAGCACTCTAATTCCGCAAATATTGCTTTTGTCCATAAGAGTAAAATGGGGCCTCAGAGGAAACATCCTGCTCCTCCATTCTGACCTGAAATCTCAGGAAGCACCCAAGCCAGTAGAGCCTTAGGCTCCATCCAGCACCATACCCCCACACAACACTGCCCCTTCACAGGCAGGGTCTCACTCTGTCGCCCAGGCTAGAAGGCAGTGGCACAATCATAGCTCACTGCAGCCTTGAACTCCTGGACTCAAGCAATGCTCCCACCTCAGCTTCCCTAGTAGCTAGGTTCATGCCACTATGCAGAGCTAATTTATTTATTTTTATTTTTTTGTAGAGATAGGGTCTCTCTATGTTACCCGGGCTGGTCTCAGACTCCTGGCCTCCAGCGATCTTCCTGCCTCAGCCTCACAAATGTTGGGATTATAGGCATGATCCTCCATGCCTGGCCAAAACTCTGTTTTTTAATATAGTTTTAAATATAAATTTAAAAAATATTGGTAAAGTAAAAACCCATATTTAAACAAAATAAAACAATAAAAGGTGGCTTCTCATTCACCCCTGCTCTCCCCAAAGGCTACCATATTTGGATTAACCAACTTTATTGAGGTGTAATTTACATACTATAACATGCACACATTTAATAGAGTTGGTGAGTTTTGACAAATGTCTACTGCTGTGCTCCCACCCACGGTGAGACATCACTTTTCACAGTTTCTGGTTTTTTTCCTTTGGCGGTTTCTCTCCTCTGGTGTTTTTTCCATGTCATATATTAATGCTGATGTTTTTCATTTATCAACTTTAGATCAGGTAGCATGTAATTAATCCTTCAACCAGGAAACTGTTGAAAGTGAAAGGCACAGAATGAATAATCACAGGACAACAGTGTAAAATAAGCCTGACCTGGGCAACTCAGGGTGTGTGGTCAACCTCACATTATCTATTTATGACCAGCTGTGGTGGAGAAGGATTTAATTCATATACCCCTTCTTCTGCCCAATCTGTGCTATTTTTGTGCCTATTTTAATTTCTCTATTGCTTAACTTGGCAAATTTAAACAATGTTTCTAGGCCTCTATTTCTGGAGCCATTTGGTAAGATAAGAATATTAGTATCCCTATTCCCCCCATCTTTGTCCACTTCTATCTCCCTATTTCTAATTTCATTCATCTTTGTCTTGTCAAGGTTGATAACCTTTGCTTCTATTTTGCCCTTGTTACTAAGCCTGTCCTATGTTGTCTATGAAAGCAAGGCTCGGTGTTTATGTTACGGTGATGATGTGGCTTTGCTCCCCAAGGACTGTATCATGAGTGATTCCTTCTCTATGAGTGTTCCTTCTCTATGGTTACAATACCATTACTCCTGTGTCTCCAGCAGGCAAATGCTTCCAGCATCAACATAAGAGAATCTTCCTTTCTTACTCTCTACCGACTCTTCCAAATTACGTCAAATTTTAGTTTGCTTTATATTTGAACCATTAACTTCTTTTTTTGTTTGTTTTTGAGTAAGAGAGAGGTTCTCATTCTGTTGCCTAGGTTGGAGGGCAGGGGTGCAATCACAGCTCACTGCAGCCTTGACGTCCCAGGCTCAAGCAATCCTCCCACCCCGGTCTCCGTAGCTGAGACTACAGGTGCGTGTTACCACCGTCGGCTAATTTTTGTATTTTTTGTAGAAACAGGGTTTCGCCGTGTTGCCCAGGCTGCATTAACTTCTTAAGAAAGGATTTTTTTCTTCTTCCTCCTTTGGTGTCTCCCATTGTTTCAATTGCTTTGAAAAGATGCACAGACCTCTTCACCATATTCCTAATATCTTCCAGCCTCCTTTTGTATATTTCTCGGAATCTATTCCTCTCTTCCTTCTGATTCTCTATTCTTGTTTGTTCAAAGGGTTTTCTGGACCTGCTGTACAGAGGTCGTTCTGGAATTCCTTTACAATTACACCCCTGAGTGGATTCTACCAGTTTTTCTCCCTTAACATTATGCTTCATGGTTTCTAAGCTGAAATATACATTCAATAACTTCTCAGAAAGGAAGCATGGGAGGTAAATTTTTGAGTCCCAGAATGTGTGAATATAACTTTATTTATTTATTTGTTGTTTGCCTTCACCCTTGACTGATAGTTTGGCCGTTTGTAGAATTTCAGGTTCAAAGACATTTAGGCTTAGCACTTAGAGATGGAATATAGTGATGACTTTAAAACCTCTATCTCTGGCATAAGGCTGCCAGGGTTTAAATCTTAACTTCACATTTCCTAGAACCCACCAAGTCTCTCTGTGCTTGTTTTCCCATAAATAAGTCGATAAAAATAGCACTTACCTCATGGAGTTGTGATGAGGGTTGACCAGTTTACATATGTAAAATGCTCAGAACAGAGTCCGCACATGGTGGGCGTAAGAACTGGCTGTTATTCTCTGGACCTCCATTGTTGCTACAGAGGATTATGATGTCACTCTTATTCCTGTTTATTTGTCAGAGTCAATGTTCTGGCTTTTGTGAGCTGATGTTCTTGTTTCCATAGAAATACCCAGGATCTGCTTTAATCTTTAATATTCTTAAATTGCTCAATTCTGTGTCCGCTTGGTATTCTCTTAGCTCTTTCCATTTAAAGACTCAGTGTCCTTTTTTGGCTCTGGGGACTTTTAAAATGTAATTATTTCTGCAATAATTTCCCTTCCTCCATCTTCTTTCTTTTCTTGTTCTGGAGCTCCTACTGTTAGTTAGATATTGGACCCCCTGAATTGATCTGTGTGAATATTTTTTTTCCTCCCATACTTTTGCCATTGGCTCTCTGTTCTGGGAGATTTTCTTTACTTTGCATTTGAAGCTTCAATTGATTCTTTTTTTTACAATTTTTAGCAACAGTCGTTTCCAGGAGGTCCTTCTCTTTTGCTGATTGCTCCTTTTCTGTGGCACTGTCTTGGGACTTTTAGAGCACTGACACTCTGCCTTCCTATCAACTTGTGGGGACTCCAGAGATGTTTCTGCAGAGTTCTTGGGCTTTTGAAAACATGATTTGAAAATCTCTGACCTATGCATTTGATCAATAAGCTTTATGGGTTTGTTGAGCCATTACCAAGAGAAGGAGTTAGAGTCCATCACTCCAGCCCTCAACAAACTACTCTCATGCAGAGACAAACATGAAAAAAAATAATGACAGTATGACAGGTGCACAGGAGGTCCTTCCAGAGGGAAAGTAACCAACAGCCTGTTGGAGATGAAGAAAGAGGAAGCCCTTGAACTCATCTTAAGGTAGTGTGTAGAAGACTCTCCTACAGGTTCACGAGCAGACTGGTAACATTTCAGGAATTTCGTGAGCTGGCTGTCAAACAGGTATTTAAAAATTAACTTAGACAAATTTGTAATTAAATACATTATAGCAAAAACAAAGCTAATGAATGCCAAAAACTCATCACTTCCTATTTAACACATCTTACGATTATGTGTTGAGGTTGTTTACATCCATAGTATATGTATGGCAGAAATACTATATCAAAGTGTGCTTCTGAGCATCTCTGTTCAACTCCTCCTGCAGTAACTGATGTTGGTGGCTTGAAATCAGCTATGGTGGGAATATTTACATCACAGAAATTGACAAATGCGACAGATCAGGGCCTGGCTACTGTTTTGTTGATGGTCTAGAGTTAAGAAAATAATGGAGGCCGGGCACGGTGGCTCAAGCCTGTAATCCCAGCACTTTGGGAGGCCGAGGCAGGTGGATCACGAGGTCAAGAGATCGAGACCATCCTGGTCAACATGGTGAAACCCCGTCTCTACTAAAAATACAAAAAATTAGCTGGGCATGGTGGTGCGTGCCTGTAGTCCCAGCTACTCAGGAGGCTGAGGCAGGAGAATTGCCTGAACCCAGGAGGCGGAGGTTGCGGTGAGCCGAGATTGCACCATTGCACTCTAGCCTGGGTAACATGAGTGAAACTCTGTCTCAAAAAAAAAAAAAAAAAAAAAAAAGAAAAGAAAAGAATGGAGAAAATGTTAATGTAGCTTAACCTTAAAAAGTATGTTGTGCTGGTAGCCTATACGTTGTAAACAGCATGACAAAGAATTGAGGACATATTCTTCCGGTATTCAGAAACTATTATTTAATTCAGCAAAGAAGTCACTCATGCCATTGCCATATGAATAAAATCCATGCGTCCATTGTTTCATTTCCATCAAACTTATTAATGTAAAAGAAAATAGCAAACAACATTCACACAGGAGATATACTTATTTGGTAATTGTAATAATAATTTACGGATACAAAAGTTTAGGAAGTATCAACAAGAGTGTTCTATGCGAATCAATTTACTAGATAAAATTGATAAAAAATACTGCAATAAAAATACTGCATATTTTATTATAAGTTGTAAATGGTGTGCTACAATCCTTGATGGCAATAAAATTTATATTAACTTATGTGTATATATATGTATACATGTATTTGTTTCTGGAGAGCCGGTTGATAGCACTTACCGGCACACCACTGTTAATAGTGGAGCATGCTCAGACCCTGTAATCAGACAGACCTGCACTGGAGTTCCAGCATGTCCATTTATAAGCTGTATGACCTTGGGCAAGTTATTTTACACTGTACCCTTTCTAAGTCTCATCAACAAAATGAAACTGTGGATGTAATGTGCTAATATTGATTAAAAAATAGTATGGTCTAGGCTGGTCATGGTGGCTCACGCCCGTAATCCCAGCACTTTGGGAGGCCAAGGCAAGCAGATCACAAGGTCAGGAGTTTGAGACCAGCCTGGCCAACAGGATGAAACCCCATCTCTACTAAAAATACAAAAATTAGCCAGGTGTGGTGGCAGGTGCCTGTAATCCCAGCTACCAGGGAGGCTGAGGCAAGAGAATTGCTTGAACCCGGAGGCAGAGGTTGCAGTGAGCTGAGACCGTGCTACTGCACTCCATCCTGGGTGACAGAGCAAGACTGTGTCTCAGGAAAAAAATAAAATGAAATAGTATGATCTGCAGGTTAAGAATCCATGCTCAGAAACTGAGCTGCCTCCCTGTGAACGCTGGCTCCCCACTTACTAATTGTGTGGTATTGGCTGAGTTGCTCTTAGATGGTATATTAGTCAACGTTCTATCAGAGAAAGAGAAGCAGTGCTAGATGATATACACAAAGGAACTGACTTACATAATCATGGGATCCAGCAAATCTAGTCTGTAGGGCAGGCCATCAGTCTGGAAACTCTTGAGCAGAAGCTAATGCTGTGGGTCACAGGTAGGGTTTCTTCCTCCTCAGGAAAACCTCAATTTTGTTCTTAAGGCCTTTCAACTGATTGGATCAGGCCCACCTAGATCAGAGAGGATAAACTCTTTTACTTAAAGTCAAGTGATTGCAGGCGTTAACCACATCTATGAAATCCTTTACAGCGACACCTACATTCGTGTTTGATTGAGTATCTGTGGACTCTAGCCTGGCCATGTGGACGCATAACACTAGCCTTATAGATAGGAATAGTGAAAGCAGACACCTTACGGGGTTTTTACAAGGACAGAACAGAGCAGTACTCAGGAACAGCTCAGACAGCACCTGGCCAGAGTAAGTGCTCATTATGTTACTAACCTCTGTTCTTGCTAGGACTAAAATGTGTTTCTCAGGCAACCACGGCACAAGGAAGGGCCAGGGACCTTGCAGAGGAAGATGTGGTTGAGGCCCCAGCACATCACTGAGGCTCTGGAGATGGCTGCCTGAGGCCTTGCCCAGGGGAAGCTGAGAGAGACGGAAAGGAGCCCACGGCTGTGGGACCCAGCAGAGCACATTCAAATGGAAACCAGCTATGACAGGTGACACTTACGGGGGCTCCTTGTGGGGCAGGACTGTTTGGCTCAGTGGTGAGAGGCCCGTGGCCGGAAGATGAAGTGGTTGCAGGTGTCAGACAGGAGGCCTTGCTGGCGGGGGCTGGCCACCATGGCGGATGTCTCATTAGCTGCTGACTGAGGATTTCTGCTGCTTTCATTTGCTACCTCAGCCAGTAGCTAGGTTTAAAATAAATTTCAGGAGATCAAACTCAAATCCCCAAACCAGCATCCCTAGGCCCCAGGAGGGTCTCTGGCACAACTGTACAATCTGCAGAGTTTATCTCGGGCAGCTTCAACGGATGTCACCTTAATGCCCCTCTCCCCTCCCTGGGAGCCGTCTCCTCCAGTTCTGAGACCTCTGGCTCTTCCTCAGATTCCCCACCTCATGTCTCTGTCCCAGCAAACCCCGGTCCCTCTGGAGCCTGATCAGCCTCCCACAAGCAGAGCTATGCAGAGCTAAGGGGGCGACAGGCAGAACTGACTATCTCTTGGCTTCGTGGGTTAAGGTGTCACCATTCCCAAGAAGAGCTGGGGGCCCAGGAGAGAATCCTGCCAGAAGAAGGGTGTCATATCCAGTGGGGAGGGGGGATGCCCGACACCTGAGACCCTGAGAAAGGAAAGCTTTGAGCACAAAACACACTTGCACACAAGTGTCAGTCCCCTAGGAAATGCCATGTCTCCTCACTCCTGTCATTTTCACAGATGAGGAAAGCAAAGCTCAGGGAAGCAACATGCCCTCCCTCACACAGCTAGGAAGCCACTGGGTAACTGAGCCCACACCCAATTTCCTGGGGCATGAGCCCTGCCCTGCCACAGTCAGCAAGTGAGCAGGGGCAGCTTCCCAAGGTAGGTAACCACCAAGAGTTACAAGCAGGCCACACAAATCCCCGAGTTCTGCCTTCCCTGGGCAGCCCCACCCTGGCCAGACCTGGTGGCCTTGGCAGACTCCCAGCCAACCCTGCATTCCAACTTGGAGCTGAGCTGTCTGGGCCTCCAATCACTCCAGACACATGAGGACTGAGCAGTTTTACTCTGGCTTACCAGGGGGTGGGAGAGTTGGAGCCAAGCTGTGCTCCTCCAGGGACAGAGGAACAGCCTGGAAGGGCAAGGCTGAGGCTGGTCAGACAAGTCCTGCCTATGGTGACCTCAGGCCTCACGTGCCTTGCACATGGCTGCCCCACCAGCCCCACCAGCCCAACCAGCCCCTTACCGTGTCCTCTCCAGTGGCACCTTCCCTATTCCCCAGGCCAGATGTAAACATGCGGCCATGGCTCCCTTGGTCTGCAACCTATTCTTTTGCTCTCCCTCCAGCTTTCCTTTTCAGGTCACTAAATGTAGTGGTGCTGCCCCCATGCCAACTTCCGCCTCTAGTTCCAACAGCACCTTGTCTATTCTTCATAGCAGCTCTTGGTGTATTGTTTTAGTTTACACTTTCTGTTCTTGTAGACTGTGAGCTACTAGTCTCATTTGGATCTATTTGTCATTGAATGCCAGAATCAAGCCAGGTGTTTCTGGTACCAACTAGTGCTCAACATACTGTTCTGTGAATAAGAAAAAGGATGGGCAGAGAGATAGATGGATGTTAAATAAATGAATTGATGGATGACTGTTGTATGGCTGGATGCAAGGATAACAGAAGGATGCTGAAGAGATAGATGGGTGGATAGATGTTGGATGAAAGGATGGATAGATAGAAGGAAATAAAGATGAATGGGTAGATGAGTGGATGGGTGGATATGAGATAACTGGGTAGATGAGTGGATGGATAGATATGAGATGGATGGGAAGATGAGTGGATGAGTGAATCTGAGATGGATGGATAGATGAGTGGATGGGTGGACATGAGATGGATGGGTAGATGAGTGGATGGGTGAATATGAGATGGATGGGTAGACGAGTGGATAAGTGAATATGAGATGGATGGGAAGATGAGTGGATAAGTGAATATGAGATGGATGGGAAGATGAGTGGATGAGTGAATATGAGATGGATGGATAGATGAGTGGATAAGTGAATATGAGATGGATGGGAAGATGAGTGGATGGGTGAATCTGAGATGGATGGGTAGATGAGTGGATGAGTGAATATGAGATGGATGGATAGATGAGTGGATGGGTGAATATGAGATGGATGGGTACATGAGTGGATGGGGGGACATGAGATGGATGGGCAGATGAGTGGATGAGTGAATATGAGATGGATGGGAAGATGAGTGGATGAGTGAATCTGAGATGGATGGGTAGATGAGTGGATGGGTGAATCTGAGATGGATGCGTACATGAGTGGATGGGTGGACATGAGATGGATGGATAGATGAGTGGATGGGTGGATATGAGATGGTTCAGTAGATGAGTGGATGAGTGAATTGGTGAATGAGTCAGAGGACAACCAAAGTGACCTTTTACCTCTGTGGAGCTTCTGTTTTCCCTGCTCATTTGAAGGCCCAGAGTATGACTTTACTATATTATTTTTCCGGAGAACCACCCAACCACCACCCATTCCTCAGGTCCTACTGAGCTACCTCTAACAGAAGGCAAAGAATGAAATGTTGGTCCCACTTGATGAGTCAGGAAGCTGAGATCTAGAGCCATTAAGGCTTTTTTCTGTTCATGGACACCCAGCAAGTGCAAAGCAGAGTGAAAATCAGACTGCTGGCTTCTCGCCTCCACTCCATCACAGGCCTCCATTGCCTCTCTCTGAGGACTGCACCTCGCCAAGTTGACCCCGCACACCTGTCCCCGCTGTGGCCCGGGGCCCTCTTTGGTGCCCAGTTGGCTGCATGTTTGTCATGACTCATGAGAGAGAGGTCAGCACCATCTTTTCACACAGGCCCTGTCTGATTGGGCTCTTTGGTTCCTCCAGGAAGGAAGTATATTGAGAGAAAAATTAGGAGAGATTAGGCCCCTCCTCCCATCCCCACTGGACCAAAGCTGGCCCCATAAGTCCACAACACACTGAAGAGGCAGGCGGGGACACCACTGTGCCTTTCTTCTCTAACCCTTAACCTTGACAGCCATGTGCAGGCCTCACCATGACCCTGCAGGAGGGCAGCTCTAATGAGAAAGCCAATACAAAGTCCTTTTGAACTACCCATTAGAGAAGTACAGCCAGTTCTCACATGTAAAAAGTCCTAATAACTTTTTTCCTATCAATTTTAATATTTTAAACTTTATAAGAAATGCTTTCAGATGTATATATTGTAAAAATTTACAAAGAGATCCTCAAACGTTAGCATTTTACCATACTTGCTTAATAATTTTCCTTTATAATTTTCTTTCTACTATCTATGTATGTGTATGTGTATGTATATGTCTACCTATACAAATACGTATATATACATAGATGCATGTATACATGTGTGTTCCTGAAGTATTTAAAAGTAAATTGCAGAAGTCTTTTTGCCTCTAAGTACTTCAACATGTTTTTATTTGAAAAAGGACATTCTCTTATATAATCACAGTACAATTGTCAAAGTCAAGTAATTAACATTGCTGCAATAGTAACTACCGACCTTATTCAGATTTCACCAACTGACCCACTAATAACCTTTTGCTAATCCGGAATCCAACCTAGGATCACACTTGCATTTGGTTTCTGTGCCTCTTTAGTCCTTTTTAACTGGGAATAGTTTCTCAGCCTTCCTTTGTTTTTCATGGCCTTAACATGTTTGAAGAGAACCAGCCAGTTATCTTGTAAAATGTTCCTCAACATGGATTCGTGTGATGATGTTTCCTCTAAATTATTTTCAGAATTGCGGGTTATGCAAATTTGGCAGGTTGCCATAGAAATGATGCTGTGTCCTTCTCAGTGCATCATATCAGGAAGGGCACCATGTTGCTCTGTCTTCTTGCGAGGGATGTTAAGTTGGATCACTTGGTTAAGGGTATTGCCAGGTTTCTCCACTGCTCTCTTTTTTGCTCTCTTTCCTTTTGTAAGATAATGAGTGTCTCGTGAGAAGATACTTCGAGATTATATAAATATTCTGTTTCTCATCATGCATTTCCCCACCAATTTTAGCATCCATTGATAATTCTTGCCTGAAACAGTTATTGCTATGGTGGTTGCCAAATGGTGATTTTTCCAATTCCAACATTCCTTCTATATTTATTAGTTGGAATCCTTCTATAGGTAGAGGCTTCTCTTCCTCTCTGTTTACATATGTATTTATTTATATCAGTATAGACTCAAGGATTTTTCTTTTGATGGTGAGTAATAATCTGATACTATTGGTATTAATTAATTTTCATGCTTTCTTTTGAAATAATTATAGATTGTTAAGGAGTTGCAACATTAGTGCAGAGAAGTCCTGTGTACCCTTCACCCAGTTTCATCCAATGGTTGTGTCTTATGTAACCACAGTACAATAAAACCAGGAAAATGACACTGGGGCAATGTACATGCATGGTTCTGTCATTTTATCACCTGTGTAAATTTGTGTAACCACTGCCATAAAGATACAGAACAATTCTGTTACTGCAAAGATCTCCCTCATGCTATTTCCATCATCCCGAATCCCTGGCAACCACTAATTTGTTCAGCATCTCTGTATTTTTGTAATTTCAAGAATGTTTTAGAAATGGAATTATACAGTATGTGACCTTTGAGATTGAATTTTTTTTTTTTTTGCTCCGTATAATGCCCATGAGAGTCATCTGAGTTCTTGTGTGTCTAATATTTCATTCATTGACAAAAAGGAAATACTCAGCAATAAAGCTGAATGGTATTCCATGGTGTAGATATACTAAGTTCGTTTCACCATTTACCTATTGTAAGACATTTGGAATGTTTCCAGTTTGGGGCTATTACAAATAAAGCTGCTATGAACAGTAACGTACAGGTTTTTGTGTGGACATGTTTGCATTTCTCTGGGCTGAATGCCCAGGAGTGCGATTGCTGGGTCATATGGTAAGTGTATGTTTAGACTTTTAAGAAACCACTGAACTGTTTTCCAGAGGAGCTGCACCATTTCACATTCCCATCAGCAGTGTATGGGATCCAGTTTCTCTGTATCCTACTCAATATTTATATTGTCACTATTTTTTATTTTAGCCATTCTGATAGGTGTGTAGCGATGGTTCATGGTGGCTTTAATTTGCATTTCCTTTTTAAAAATTATTTTTATCTGCTTAGAGACACGGTTTTGCTCTGCTGTCCAGGCTGGAGCGCCATGACATGATTATAGCTCACTGCAGTCTTGAACTTCTGGGCTCAGCCAATCCTCTTAGCTCAGTCTCCCAAGTAGCTAGGACTACAGGTATGCACCACTATCCCCATAGAGATGGGGCCTCACTATGTTGCACAGGCTGATCTTGAACTTTCTGCCTGAAGTAACTCTCCTGCTTTGGCCTCCCAAACCACTGGGGTTACAAGCGTGAGCCACCGTGCTTGGCTTGCGTTTCCTTAATGGCTAATGATGTAGAACATCTCTTCATGTGCTTATTTGCCATCCATATACCCTCTTTGGTGAAATGTCTCTTCATGTCTTTTGCCCACTTTCTAATTGGATTGCTTGCCTTCTTACTGTTGAGCTTTGAGGATCAGATAGGTGGTGTGCTAACAGTTTTCTCTCGTTATTTATTCCAATGATCACATTGTCACTGTTGGCCCTTAAAAGAAGGTTTTCATTTGTTCATCTGACAGATTGTTTCCTAGAGCCCACTGGGTGCTGAGCACTTGTCTAGGAGCTGGAAACGGATCAGACAGAGAGGGCAGGGCCCTGGCCCATGGAGGCTTACAGTCTGGGGTCAGGATGTGGAGCAGAAAAAGAAACAGATGGTTTCAACATCATGCAGTCACAGCAAAAAGAGGGAGGAATGGGCTGTGTGGGAACACAGGAGTGAGGAAGATTGGCCAAAGTCTGAAGGATGGGTCTGTACCTGTGAGATGGGTGAGAACAAAGGCATTCCAAGAAGATGCAAGAGTTCATGATGCAGATGTGCCTGAGTGTTCGAAGTTCATGGCAGCAAAGATTTGGAGGCAAGAGGGCCCTGTGGGGCTTGCTTTGGAGGATTCCTCGAAGTTAGGTTGGAATCTTGGAAGGCACTTGCTGTCTGTATAACCAGCACACATGTATACGTGGTTACACGGACTAGATATTTCACCTTTCTCAGACTCGGCTTCTCACGGGCAAGATGAGCTTGGTAATGCCTACTTCCCAGAGACTACAGGAGGATTAGAAATAACAGACATACAGCATCTAGAACAGTGCTGGGGATGGCATTAGGTGCTTGACAAACACTAACCTTGGAAAATCAGGATAGACAAACAGAGCACATCTACAGATTGGCTTGTAGGAGGGAATGTCCATCAAAGCTGTGCTTGCTTTCAAGGGTGTCTCTCAGGCCCATCCCTACAGTGGTTCCTCTGGCCCTTGGGAGGGAAGGAACCTCCTCTTATCAAGTCAAATCTATTTCCCCGTACTCCGCACCACAGCCTTCCACCTCGCTGGAACTGGGGATGTCCTTCTTCAATTAAAACATGCTTCTTTTGCTTCCTTCCCAGCAAGGTCTAAATGTCCTTTGGTCACCAGTCTACCGCCACTCTCCTTCCTTTCTCAGCCACATTTCTTGGAAGAGTTGTTTGTTTTCACCATCTCCACTTCCTCCCCAACTCACTCTCTAACTCAGTGTGGTCTACCCCCGGCCCCAACCCCAACCCCAGAACTTCCCTGGTCAAGGTCACCCGTGGCCTCTGTGACACTGACATGAGTCATTATCTCAATGATCGCTATGCAGCATTTGAGAAGGTAACCACTTCCTCCTTCTTGAGACATTCTCCTGGCTTGGCTCTCAAGGTGGTGCCTTTGCAGGTCTTTTCCTGCTGTGCCCGGGGGGGCCTCTCGGGAGCGCCTTGGCAGGCTCCTCTTCCTGCACCCACCTCAACGTGACAGGCTCCCCAGGGTTCATTCCTCAGTTTTCTGTTCTTCTCACTCAGCCTGCCCATGTCCCCTTCCTAGAGTACTACCTGACTGCCTTCTGTGCCTTCTGTGCTTTCTTAGGTTGGAAGACTCTCAGGTCTCTATCCAAGCCACCCGCAGGCCTCACTCCTGAACCGCAGATCATTAGATCCAAATGTCTACTGAATATGAATCTACAACTCAAATTCAACATGAGTAAAGTCGAGCTCACCCCCTCCGGAGACCAGACACTCCTCCTTGTATCTCATCTTTCACAGAACAGATCCTCACTCTTCCAGCTGCTGAGAGCACAACGGGAAGACACAGGGAAAGGAGTAGTTGGAGAAGTGAGTGACGAGGTCAAAGTTCACTTAGGCCCCAGGGGAAACTGAGGCAGGGGTGTCAGGGAGCAGCTGTTCACAGGTGGCTGGAGCTTGGGGGAGGGATAAGGGGAGGAGATGTGATTTTGCTGATGTTCCAGCTGCTTCGGTGCAGACCTAAAGGCCTGGCTGGAAAACACAGCGTCTCTCCCAGGAGCTTCTCAGCCAGATTGGGCTTGTGGGATGCCAATGCAATGATCTACAAGGGCAGGAAAGGAACGAGGGAAGAAGGAAAGGAACGAGGGAAGAAGGAAAGGAACGAGGGAAGAAGGAAAGGAACGAGGGAAGAAGGAAAGGAGCAGGGCAGGAAGGAAGTGTGAACCCTGAATATCTGAGACAGGTCTCAGGCAATTTAGGAAGTTTATTTTGCCTAAGTTAAGGACGCACACCAGCAACACAACCTCAGGAGGTCCTGGTGACAGGAGCCCAAGGAAGTCCAAACACAGCTGGTTTTATACATTCTAGGGAGACGGGAGACATCAATCAGCATATGTAAGCTGAAACATCGGTCTGGTCTGGAAAGGAGGGACAACTCAAAGCGGGGAGGGGCTTCCAGGCCATAGGTAGATAAGAGGCAGATTGTTGCACTGGGTCGTTGATTAGCCTTTCCAAAGGAGGCAATCAGACATGAATGCATAGGAATGACCTTGAATAGAATGGGAGGCAGGTTTGTCCTAAGCAGTTCCCAGCTGGACTTTTTCTTTAGCTTAGTGATTTTGGGGCTCCAAGATTTATTTTCCTTTTGAGGAAGGAAGGAGGGAGAGAAGGAGGGAAGGAGGGAAGGAAGGAGGGAGGAAGGGAGGACACTGCTTGGTTCAGTGAGGGGAAAGGAGTTGGCCAAGGGAGAACTGAAAGGCCAGAAGTGAAAGTGGCCATGGGGGAGCAGGACGGGGGATGCACAGGATTAGAGACCAAAACAAGAAGTGACCTTAGGCTGGGCGCGGAGGCTCACACCGCAATCCCAGCACTTTGGGAAGCCGAGGCAGGTGGATCACAAGATCAGGAGTTCAAGACCAGCCTGGTCAAGATGGTGAAACCCTGTCTCTACTAAAAATGCAAAAATTAGCTGGGTGTGGTGCCATGCACCTGTAATCCCAGCTACTCGGGAGGCTGAGACAGAGAATGGCTTGAATCCAGGAAGCAGAGGTTGCAGTGAGCCAAGATTGAGCCACTGCACTGCAGCCTGGGCGACAGAGAGAAAATCTGTCTCCAAAAAAAAAAAAAAAAAAAAAGGGACCTTGATGTGTTGATGAGGTTTGGAGAGAAAAGGTTGAGTTACCCTTCTCCCCAGTTCTCACTGAGAATGGGTGAATTTGTGAATTTGTACTTCCTGCCTTAATCTGGGCGGGGTGAGGTGGGAGAATCACTAATGGCAACAGCAAGATAAACAAAAAATAAATAAAAACTACCTCTGACAGGTGTAGAGTGGAGAAGGGACATTTGTGGGGCAAAAAAAAGGAAGCAAATCATTGTCTTGTTTTGACCGACAGTCAGCAAACATTTACTGAAAACACACTAGTTCTCAGCACTTTAGATACTTACCACATTTTATCTTCAGAGACATCATGTGCAGTAAATGCTCTTATCCTCATTTTACAGATGAGGAAACTGAGGCTCAGCGACATTACTCAACGTGTTTGCGCCCACACAGTAATAGGTGGTGGTGTCTGATTCCGATGCCTATGCCCTTGTTGTCATCAGTTTGTGAAGTCTTTATTTTACATTAAAAAAAAAATTAAAGTGATACAAGCATGTAGCTTAACAAGTCAACCTGTTCTGCGAAATTCATAAAGGAAATCAACATTCATCAGACTTCCTCATAGAGGATCACTTGTACTTTTTAAAATGAATTCATTTAATACTTACTTTCAGATCCTTATACATCTATATTGCTACTTATTGATATTTCTATTTGAAGCATTGTTTATTGACTTTCTATGATGGAAGAATGAGTTTTAGTGTTTTCTCTCTCTCTCTCTCTCAATACATATATTCACATTTCCTAATCCCTATCCTTCCAATGCAGTCATATAATTAATTTTCTTTTTTTTTTTTTTTTCACTCATGTTACCCAGGCTAGAGTGCAATGGCGCGATCTCGGCTCACCGCAACCTCCGCCTCCTGGGTTCAGGCAATTCTCCTGCCTCAGCCTCCTGAGTAGCTGGGATTACAGGCACGCACCACCATGCCCAGCTGATTTTTTGTATTTTTAGTAGAAACGGGGTTTCACCATGTTGACCAGCATGGTCTCGATCTCTTGACCTCGTGATCCACCCGCCTCGGCCTCCCACAGTGCTGGGATTACAGGCTTGAGCCACCGCGCCCGGCCTATATAATTAATTTTCTTAAGCAGTAGTCGCTGGTGGCCAGGCATGGTGGCTCATGCCTGTAATTCCAGCACTTTGGGATTACAGCCAAAGTAGATGGATCACTTGAGTCAAGGAGTTCAAGACCAGCCTGGGTAACATAGCAAAACCCCGTCTCTATTTGTTTTTAAGTTTAAAAAAGGTGTACATATATATATATATATACATATATATGATCAGTCAGTGGTGACATTATTATGGCTAAGTAATTACTACTCCTCAGAGCTGATTAACATAGTAAATTAGGATTTCTTTCCCTTTCCTGCATACCTTTTGTTTTCTTCAGAGCTGACAACTGCTATTGTTTTTCCTGGTGTTTGCATAGTTTTTTATTCACTTGTTAATTCAACATTCAAAATGGCCGCCAGCTGTCTAACCAGACGTAGACACTTTAATACACAGTAATCTATCAGATTCATTTCCATGAACTCACGGAGAAGAGTTTTCTGCTCTTCTCCAGTCGGGACTAGCCGCCATCTCTGCCTGGGTCATGGCTGTCATTCTGGGCTTTTCCACAATCTTCATTTTGGAAATTTCCTTGGGATCTTTCCATTTTATGTCTTTTCTTTTCTTTGTTCATCCCCTCGTTTTGTTTGGTATCTACATCCTTCAGGGATTTTCTGGCAAAAATGTGCGGGAGTATAATTTTGTACCCTTGTGGCTCTTCCTTCCTGGGCTCATTTCCCGCAGAGTGGAGGTTTTTAATGTCTTTTCTAGAGGGTACGAAGCCAGATGCAGCTCACTGGGAGATCACGGGAGACGATGGCCAGGGGACCTCAGCATTAACTATGGAAATGTGCTCTTACTCCTCCTGTTTTCAGCTGTGCCCCATGCCCCTCGTCTCTGAGCTGAGACTTCCCTTTATCTCCAGGTTTTGGCTACGGTAAGGACTGGGGTGGAGACGGGGATGTGGGGTTCTAATGCCCCTGAAAGAACTGCTTTCACTTAGAAATCCTTATTTGTGGCGTATCTTTTTACTCACTTCCAGAAGTACCTGATGCTACCAGTTCCTGAGGCTTCTGAGGGCTCTGCTGTGTAAATCAAGTTGGTTCTCAGCTTTTCTCAATGCCGGCTTAAGAATCCCTACTTCTCCTGCTAAGTTGGTCACCACTTGTCTACCTGCTTTCCAGCTTCCAAAATGTTGTGGCAAGACTCTTATCTCTTCTCTAGTTCTCTCCATCCTATGGCTTTGTGCTCTCTAGATGCTTGTCTTCATTATCATTCCTTGCCTGGGAATTCAAAGCCTCTGCTCCCTCCCCAATCACCGGTATCTCATGCTGAGAGTGGGCAGGCCCTATGTGCATGAGTCATCTCTCAGCCACAGAGCATCTCAGAGAGAAAGAAAATGAGTTTCTGATGTGAAATCAACACGTTTCCAACACCAGAGTCAAGACCTCTGAGATGAAGACTGACTCAGCCACAATCTCCCTGGGCAACCTTGAGCAAGTCATTTCACCTTTGTTGCTGGATGTCAGTGTTCCCATCAGTAAAGCAAAGCACATGCCCCCTGCAACATTCCATGAAGGTAAGGCGAATCAAATGAGATGATGTGGAGATACAACTCTCTAATTTCAGGTACCACATAGCTATCTGGATTAACATTACTGGTCTTGAATCCAGGAAGTGCCAAGTATGTACCTGTGCTGGGTCTTCAAAATTCAAGATCTCCCTTCTCTCTTTTCCTGGGGAAGTTCATGGCATAGCAGAGGAGGCAGATGAATGAACAGAGGTCTACCGTACAGTGAATAAGCAAGATTGTAGATTGCATTGAGGGTATAGAAGAGAGAGACACTACCACTGCCAGCCAGGGTCAGGGAGCAGTAGAGCTTCATGGGAATTGGGCAGGCGTGCATCAGTCAGAGGAGGAGAAAACTTTTCAAGACAGAGAAACTAGTATGATCAAAAGAAAAGATATGTGCATCTTTCATGTAGGAGCAGAGAGCTGCAGCTTCATGGGGCTGGAGCTTGGCAGCTGAGGGACCGCCTTGCACCTGCAAGTCAGAGATGGGGTGTGACCTCGGGATGGCACAGCCAGATCTGCCTGTGGGTAGGTTGTCCCTGACAGTAAGATGAAGGGTGACCTGGAGAAACACCAGTCGAAGCTCACAGTTCTGTCCGGATAGTATTCCCGTAATCACGGGGAAAGCAATGAAGTGTCAAGCAAAGCAAGAACAGGTGAGACAGAGAGAAAGCTGCGGGTTCCTAGAAGTCAAAGCATCGAGACTTGGTAGTTAGCTTGTTGGGGGGATAAGAACAGTTGGAGGATGTAGCTTGACTCTTGGGCATCAGCTCTGATGGCTGGCTGGCTAGGGGGGCTGTTTCCCAAGCCAGGGAATACAGATGAAGGTAGAGGAAGGGCAAAGGGAAAGGAGAGGAGGTCAAGGGCTTGAATGATACAAGAGGGGTTGACAACGAGAAAGGAGAAAGTGTGGCTCACGGGAGAGGCTAGAGGTAGCAGCCGTTTTGGTGTCAGTCATTCAAGCATAACCACTACCACCATCACCTCTACTGTCACGTTCACCGCCATCACTGTCATCCTCGCCGTCGTCATCACTGCCCTCATCATGACCATTGCCACCGCCATCACCATTACTGCCACCGCCATCTGCCATGACTACCTACCATCACCACCACCATCCCCACCCCGCCGCCACTATTCCCACCACCTCCAGCGCCACTGCTGTCACCGCCACCGCCATCCTCATAGAGATTATTTACATTCCCCCGACTTCACAGAAATTTGTCTCTCTTCCAGGTCAGAGAGAAACCACCTGGGCCCATGCCTGCCCCATGCTGGGTATTCGGAGACTATGAATATTACATCCAACTGGTGATAGACATCAGTGTCAAAAACTGAGTCCCTGCCACCCTGCCCAGCTCATCCAGCCAGCCCAAAGTTTCTCTTGAGTGGTTTGTGCGCTCACTCTCAGCCAGGGCAGTCTGCCACCTTCACTTCAGCCAAACATGCTGAGCCAGGGCGCGCCCTTCTCACAGTGGCGAGGCTGTCATGCTTCTCATCCCTGTGTGAACCGGTCAATGCTGAAGCTGCACGTGGCCCCTTCTGCTGTCTCTCCCCTGCCTGCTCTGAACTTCTATCCCCTCTAAAAGCCCGCCTCCTACACCTTCCCTGCCAACCCTTCCCGGGTCTTCCAGACTTCCTGCTTCAGAATCAGTGACTCCCCTTCTTGCTCCTCTGAACTCTCCTTCCACCATCAGCCTCACCCAGAACACGCTTCTGCCCTGAGGCTATGTCCTCCTACAGGGCCCTCCTGCCAGAGGCCCCTTGGTGGTGGCATGTTTGTGTAGTGAGCCCCGGGTCCTCCTGAAGTTTCTCCAGATTCCAGATTTCACAGATATGCTGTGAATCCCTCATAGCTCTTTATCCATAATAGGTGTTCATGAATGTTGGTTAAATGACTGAGTGAATTCATTTCATGGCTGTCCAGCAGCTGTAAATTCTTGTTTATCTGGGAGTTAAGCTCAGAGAAATGGGAAGGTATGTCCTACATCCTTCTGTGTCCTCTTCAGCTGAACTCATCCCTTCCTCATCTTGCCATGGCAGCAGGCTCTCACACCTCCTTTGGAGTCAGGCTTCGACATGCACCAGCTGTGTGACCACAGGCAGGCCACCAGCTCCTCTGAGTCTCAACTTCTTTATCTGTAAAATGGGACTACGTCGCCAACATGAAATGATGTAGCATATACACGTTGACTGGGAAATTGCCTTGCACAAACTCAGTGTGAGGTACATTTTCATTATCTCTTTATTTCTCTACCTCACAACCTATCCCCTACAGGTTTTATAATTGTTATTTATGATCATTCCCAAAACTGGTTTCTCAAGTTTCTTTGGGGTCTCCTTGGCCAAGTGGGGGGGTCCATTCAGTCAGTTAGGGGACTTAGATTTTATTTTTGATTTACAGAGACTGTATCAGTTATGCTGTGAATCTCTCATAGCTCTTTATCCATAATAGGTGCTCAACGAATGTTGGTTAAATGACTGAGTGAATTGATTTCGTGGCTGTCCAGCAGCTGTAAATTCTTTTTCATTTGGGAGTTAAGCTCAGAGAAATGAGAAGGTACATCCTATATCCTTCTGTGTCCTTTTCCACCAATTCACTCTAGGGGGGGATAGTTCACCCCTGTCCCCCTCCAACTGTGTGGATATATCAGGGCTGGCTGAATCAGAAAAGGTGTCAGTTCCACTGGGCTCATAAATGGGGCTCAGCTAATCAGAGGTGGTTTCCTGGAGAAGCTAAGATTCAACCTGCAGTTTTGCAGCCCCACTGCACATAGAATCAATTGGGGGTTTTAAAACCCCAATGTCCATAGGCCACACTCCAGGCCAATGAAATAAAGATCTCTGGGGCTGGGGTGGAGACATCAGCAATTGTTGCAACTCCCAGGTGACTATTGGTGGCTGAGTTTGAAAACCTCTGGGTTGGAGGCTGGTTTTGAAAGACTGGAGTGACCCATGGGAGGGGCAGGAGGGTATCTGCCCTGGGCGGGAGTGCTGCCACTCCTCTCTCGCAGATGCCTGTGTTCTCTTTCTTTCTTTCTCTGTCTCTCTTTTTTTAAACTCACCTCCAGCTCACTTTCCCTGCTGACAAGTGGGAACGTTGCCTTCCGGAGCCTGCATTAATAATGCCGTGTATCCCCAGGGACATTACGAGCATCTCTCTGTTCAGGGCCCCCTTGCCCGCCCATCGAAGGCCACGGGCGCCAGGAGGGGATGGGCGCGGTTTACATGGTAACTTCAATTAAGACGAATGTCAGCTCCTTCTCTGCAGGCTGCCCACACTCACCCAGTCGTGTAGCTCCTGCTCGGCATGGGAGAGCAAGAATGCTTTGCTGTAGCTGTCAGGCTCCCATGGAAGCAGTCAGAAAAAAGCAGAAGGAGTTGGTGAGCAAGAGGGCAGGGCTGGCCCCAGCACCTTGCTGGGAGGAGGCTCGCAGATCCCATTTCTCCTTAGAAAAACCCTATAGGGGTCACACTTAGAAGCTACCTTCAGGGGCTCCGGCAGGTCCTAGTCCCAGAGGCCCCAGGGCTGGCTGTTTTTTTCTCTGAGCCTGCTCGAGGCACATCCACAGGCTGAAGGAAGCCCTCAACCAAAGTGAGGCCCCTGGACCAGCAGCTTTGACCTCTCCTGGAGGATTACCAGAAATGCAGAGCCTCAGGCCTGCCCAGCCCTCCTCAGTTAGAACCTGCATGTGAACGAGACACACATATGGACATTTGAGAAGCGCTGGGAATGTGAAACTAGACTCAGGAAAGATGAACAGCTGCAGCATGCTGGGGACGGGAGCTCACCGTGGTGTCAGGGGGCAAAGCCTAGCTCTGCTCAGTCCCTCCTGGATCGCCATGGGCAGGTCACTTCAGCACCCAGTTGCCCAGTCTGTAGAATGGCGGCATAATGCCTCCATGTAGGGTGAGCAAGTCAAGGACACTCATGAAAACATTTACGAATGTAGATTGCTTTAATGGCACAAGAAAGAAAAGTAATGGTAGGCGGGGCGTGGTGGCTCATGCCCGCAATCTGAGAACTTTGGGAGGCTGAGGAGGGTGAATCACTTGAGATCAGAAGTTTCAGACCAGCCTGGCCAACCTGGTGAAATGCTATCTCTACTAAAAATACAAAAATTAGCTGGACATGGTGGCATGCGCCTGTAATCTCAGGTACTTGGGAGACTGAAGCAGGAGAATCATCTGAACCTGGGAGGTGGAGGTTACAGTGAGCTGAGATCGCGCCACTGCACTCCAGCCTAGGTGACAGAGTAGGACTCTGTCTTAAAAAAAAAAAAAGGGTAATCAAAGCCGATGTGTGTTAGGCACCGGAATTGTGCCAGGACAGTGCCGATGGCTTTGTGTAAATTATCTCGCTTAACTCTCATAGTACTTCACTGAAGCGCTCATTATCCCCGTTTGTACATGGTGGCTCAGGTTGGTAATATAATCTACCCAAAGCTGGAGCCCCTTGGAACCTGGCGCTTCCTAATTCCAGAGCCTCCATGCTTAGCTACACAATTACTACAGTTTCCCTTCAAGACCACATGCTACTGCTACCTTCCCGAAAGCAAAGGCTTCCTCACCCAGCCATCCTTGGGCTCCCCCCCAGCTATGAGGATATCACCACAGGGATAAATGGCATTGCATTACAAGTCAGAAGGCTGGTGCCACGTCCAGCTCCACCCCAGTGAGCTTGCAAGGCTGTTCATTGCACTTTGCGTCGGGGACGGGCAGTTCTGCTCATCTCAGCCTCCCATCACCCCCGTAAGACTGCTCAGGTCACAAGAGAGAATAACCGTGGGAGTTCTTTGAAAGCTGCAGAACAGGGTGGTGGATACAGTGGACTTTGGAGTCAGAGAAACCCAGAGTTCAAATTCCAGCTCTGTTATTTCTTGTGGATGCAGGCAAGTTACTGGGATCTCTGTGGACCTTGGTTTACACCTCTATAAAATGGAAATAATAAAAATATGCCTCCTAAGGTTGAACAGATTAGAGAAGCCTTGTTTAGAGGTTCTGGCACAATGCCTGGCACACAGTAGGCACTCAATCAGGGGCAACTGCTCTTCTTTACCATCTTCACCAACATCATCATCAAACTATTTCCTACAAAGAAATGCAGGGAGCCCTGTGGGGTCAAATCAAGGAGGGACTGGCTATGCTCATGTGCCAGCAGGCTCTCCTGGGGCTGATGTGCTTGGCCAGGTGCCCAGAGCAGGGCCTGGAGTGGACGCGGAGTTTTGGAAACTCCGTAACCAATGGTTGCCTGGTTAGCACAGTACAAGAGAGTTGCCAGATTATCCGGAGAAACTTAAAGCGTCGGGTTTTTTGTTATTTAAATTAATTTCTGTGGAAATTACTTTTAGAATTTTCCTTTTCACATTTCCCTATCTTCTTCAGTCATGCCCAGGAACCAGCTGGTCACACTGGGCTGTGATACAGGGTGCCCGTGGTGCCCTGGACAGTACAGAGATCCAGAGGGCAAGGATGGCTACAGGCAACCACCAGCACATCCAGCCCAGTTCTGGCCTTGCAGTGCAGACACCGAATGCCCCTGTTAAAATGGAAACATCTGAGTGGGAAGCACATTAAGGCATCGTGGTTCATGCCTTCCTGAACAAATGAGAGAGAACTGATTTCTTGGATTGACAGCAGGTTTTTGGTTAGGCCCCGAAGTAGGGGTGGCCTCGGTCTAAGAAGCAGCAAGAGAGGAAAGAATAGGACTGGACCTTGGGGCTACATGTGGCGCAGACAGGAAGGGATTCAGACCCTTGCCGTGAGTTTGGTAGTTTAAAAGTCCAGTTAGGGTGGCTGAGGGGTGAACTCTCACTGTCATCAGTGAAAACACTCTGAGATCCAGGGACAACATATGATCGTCTGTAAGTGGGTATGTTCAGAAAAGGCTTAAATGCTGATTGAGGGCCAAGAGCCCCTGCTTCCCACAAGATAAAATCCCCACCGCTCAGCCTGGCCTACAAGATCCCTCTTGATCTATCTAGTGGCCTTTATCTCTATCTCTATTTTTATCTTTAAAATAGCTTTTTTAAGCCAGTGATCTGGATGAAGACATGGAAAGCATATGCATTAAATTTGCAGATGACTCAAAGCTGGAAGGGATGAGAGAATTAAGGTTCAAGATGATCTCAACAGTCAAGAATGCTGGGTCAAAAGCAACCAGATGAAATGTAGCATCAATAAATCTAACGTCTTGAACGCAGTTTCCAAAAGTTGGTTGCACAAGAACAGGATGAGGGAGACCTGGCTGGACTGCAATTCACATAAAAAGAAGATCAGGAGGTTTTAGTCTGCCTCAAGTTCAGCATGAGCCAGCTGAGTGATGCGGCGGGCTGGGGAAGGGAAGAAACTTACAAAACACTCCAGCGAAAGCTTATGTTGCATTAACCCTTGGTGATGAGGGGAGAGAGAGATGACACTCTTTACCATGGAGCGCGAGACCCAGAAGGGATAGTAATTATAAGAGTTGATCCTTACTGAGAACTCAACACGCACCAAGAAGTACATGAGTTCATAAAATCGTAACAACAGCCCTACAAGGTTATAGGCCAGGAGAGCAGGGTGCAGAGGGTGGATTTGCTTGCTTGTCCGAGGTCACACAGCTAGTGGGTGGTGGATCTGTGCTCCTGACCAGCCCATTCTGCTGCCTTTCTGTGAGACAACACCTTGTCTACTTTCTCTTCCCCATTTCACAGATGAGGAGACAGGACCGGAACTGTGAGGACAATCTGTCTATAATTAGGCAGTGAGTTGACTGCAGACTCAGGCTCTCCTGGGACCCTCTTCAGCCCTCCTTCCCTCTGCCTTGCTGGTTGGCTGCCATCCCGTTAGAGGGCTGAATGCTTACCCTTAAAGACCTAAAGCCTTTATTCAATTTCATGTAGTGTTTACTCCACAATGGATCCCACCTTACCCTGCCTGATCACACATAGTAGAATGCAGAAGATTTAGCTGCTCCTCTGTCCTGCCATCATCCCACTCAAAATGACAATGACCACAGCTCACTGAACTCCGGTGAGATATTCACAGTAGAGAGGACCTTCTACCAAGTGCCTCCATTTATGTTTCGATGTGTTTTTAAAAACGGTTTTCCAGTTAAACTGCTCATGGCCACCTCTCAGTCCTCTACTTCTTTCTAATTTGCCATAATTAACTAGGCTTTCAAGTTAAACAGAACATTCATTGTGTATCTGCTACGCACCAGGCACATTGCCGGGTCTTCCAAATATGTTATTTCATTTAAAATTATAACATTGTGAGGTAGGTTATTATTATCCTGATATCACAAAGAGAAAATTGACTGAATAGGGCGACAAACTATGCTAGTTTCCCCAGAATGGAGTGATCTCCCAAGACATGGGATTTGCAGTTTTAAAGCCAGGACACGTGGCTGGGTGCAGTGGCTCATGCCTGTAATCCCAGCACTTTGGGAGGCTGAGGTGGGCGGATCATGAGGTCAAAAAATCAAGACCATCCTGGCCAACATGGTGAAACCCCTTCTCTACTAAAAATACAAAAATTAGCTGGGTATGGTGGTGCATGCCTGTATCCCAGCTACTCGGGAGGCTGAGGCAGGAGAATTGCTTGAACCTGGGAGGTGGAGGTTGCAGTGAGATGAGATTGCACCACTGCATTTAAAAAAAAAAAAAACCAGGACAAGCCCAGGCAATTTGGGATGGGTTGATCACCTTAGACACTAATTTCCTGAGGTTCACACAGCTAGAAAGTGGCTGAGCCAGGATTTAAAATCAGTTCTCCTGATACCAAATAAATCTTGACAGAAATGAATGTAAAGGAAGAATAAATAATAGACTCTGGGTGACTTTCTGACCTCTGCTCAGCCTCTTTAAAGACTTGTTTTACTTACTTCCTTATTTTCAGTTCTATGTCAGAAAACCAAGTTCCTGCCTGTGTGAAACAAAGAGGAGAGCATCTACTTCCTGGGGCAGTTCTGAGCCCTGAGTGTTTAGAAAGAACTAGAACATTGGCTGGCATGGCACGGGTTCAAGAGGACTTCATTCCTTCCCTCTTCCCTTGCTTGCATGGTCTGGAGAGCTAAGCTGAGCTCTAGAGCTGAGGAATTAATGGCACAGGGCTCAGATCTTAGAAAGCAATTCAACCGCAGCACTGTGATGAATTTGGGGGTATCGCATGTTAGGATGGACGCTGACCAACTAGGATATGTTGGACAATCCAAGGAAAGGTGACCCCAGCAATGAGGGACTGATGAATGAAGCCCCCCAAGGAATTGAGAAAGGAGAGACAACCGAAGGCAGACAGGGAGGCTGAGTTCTAGCCTTTAACATTCTGTTGTGGGAAAGAAGATCCCCGAGCTGTGAGGCCCTAGAGACCCATCTAAAACCAAGGGCAAGGTTACTGGGAGGCAGTTCTGGCTCAATGTCAGAAGAACTTTCCAACGATAAGATCAACAGAAGGCACTTTCTCAGAGGAGGATGCCCTTCCTTCCCATCACAGGGACCTGCAGGGGGAGGCTGGGTGACCCCCGCCAACAGCTCTATGGAGGGCGTTCTATAGTGAATACGAGGCTGGACTAGACGAGCTCTCAGCTCCCTTCCAATTCTAGGACCCCGCAGCAGACACTGGCTCCCTTCCCTACAACTGTAAATATTTGTGCATTCCCAAGTTATAAAGTGGAGCTCTGGGCTTGCAAAGGTCAGGATAACAAGGAACACTTTGCTTACTGTTTCTTTAGGCTGTGTTGCCAAGGTTTCTTGTCATCTGTGTTTGGAGTGGATGCACACTGCAGGAGGTAGGTAGACAGATGTGGTGAAGGGAGGATTATTCAAGAGGAAAGGATGCAAATGAAGATCATTCAAGAAAGCAGAAGCCAGCCCAGAAAGGCAAGGACGCTTCTTCTGTGTGGTCACAGTATGTCACAGCAGAGACCTGGCTCTCCTGGTGTAGGTTCAGCCTTGCGGGCTTATGTCCCCTTCCATGGGGCTTTCTATGGGAGTCATAAGGGTAACCCCCAACTCAACTCACTGCTGTGAGACAATACCCTTTGGGTTGATCCATTGACTAATTCTCCATGCCCATCTATGGGGATGGGAATGGAGGGGAGGACCACGTGGTAGGTCAGGTTTTGGTGTCCACAGAAGCAGGCCTGAGTTTCAGCTCCTTCCCTGGGAGCTGGTGTGGGGCGGGGTGGGGAGATGACAGGAACAGGTGGTGGTTGGAAGTTTGAAGAGAGCCTGATTTTTGTCGCTGGCCTCTTGTTCCTTCTCACTCTGGCTCCTCCACTACTGTGCTGTCATCTCCCAAAAACCATCTGAGCAGGTCACGTCTCCACACCTTTCAAAGGAGCCGCTCCTGCTGTCCATCAACACGCCCTGCCTTCCCAGGAGTGTGTCCTTTCCCGCATGCCATTTTCTGGCCCAGAAAGTTTCTCTTCTCTCTGCACTTTAGCTTCCCCATTGGAAAATAGGGATAAAAATAGCATCTGGGCCAGGTGCAGTGGTTCATGCCTTTAGTCCCAGCACTTTGGGAGGGCAAGGCAGAAGGATCCCTTGAGCCTGAGAGAGAGAGGCTGCAATGGGCTATTGATCACCACTGCACTCCAGCCTGGATGACACAGCGAGATCTTGTCTCAAAAAAATAAATAAATAAATAAAAATAAAGCATCTGCCTTATAAGGTGGCTGTAAGGGTCCTGTGAGTGAGTATGTGTGGGGTCTTCAGAATAGCACCAGATATTTTGGGTTAGCTATTTCTGTTACTGTTTTGCTAAGGTGGCCAACTCCTACTCATCCTGGGAGACACCGTGTCACCTCCTCTGTGAAGCCTTCCTTGTTTTTCTCAGATAGAGCTTTGGGTTTTGGTTTGGCTTCGTTTTTTTCTTGTTGTTTTGTTTTGCTGTTTACTTGGGGATTCCATGACATTTACCTTCAGGACATTTTGTTGTCATAATTAGCCTACATAATGGTCTTCCCCATTAGACTGGAGCTCCTTGGAGTGGGCAGAGACAGGTCTTACTGTGTCCTGGGCAGATAGCACAATGTCTGGCACATGGCAAGGGTACAGAAACAATTGCTTCCCAAATGAATGGAAAAATGAATAGATTAGAAAGCTGCTCAGTGGTTGGGGGAGCTGTGCCCCGGTGCTTATTACGATGGTGTTGTGTCCCAACCTGAAGAGACCTGCTCCTTTCTGCACTTCCACCTCTGCCCCTCCCTTCATCTTTACATCGTTGGAGAGACATTTTACTTTCCCACTTCCCCAAAACATTTTGGATTTGGAAAATAGCAATCATTTAGGAAAATGGGTAATGACCAAGGGCTCAATCATGGAAAACATGTAACTCCTTGAGTCTTACTGAGATGTCAAGGACTTGACTGGAGTGAGCCCAGTCCCTGGTGATCTGAAGAAAGTATGATCTCTTTGTCCTGGAGGGGAAAGAAGGATCACTCTTCATTTACGAAGCAGCCAGGCTAATCCCTTCTGACAATATGGGAAGTCATTCTGCTGGGCTGAAGCACTATTTCAGGGCTCCCTTAAGGAAGAACTATCTTCTACTCAATGAAAGCAAAGCCTGAACTCACTTTGACCCTGTGATTCCACAGCCAGGAAAGCAGGCTCAGCTCCTTCCAGCAGGGTGACCACCCGGGTTCCTGGCCAAGCTCTTTTTCATCAGGACGTCTCAAGTATTTACTGGGGTGAGAAAGTGGGGAATGGAAACCGTCCCTCCCTGGTTCCTTCAGCCTGGCCCCACCTTGGGTGCTGGGAAAGAGAGCTGCTGGAGAGGGAGATGGGTAAGGAGTCCCTCAGGCCACCTCGGCCTGCCCGGCTCCTTGGGGAAAGCCCAGGAGTCAGAATCAATGAGCAGCCACTAGCGGCAGGCAGGGAGGCCCTGAAAGGCCTTGAACACCCCACCTGCTTCCCCTGTCCTGCTCTATGTAGGTCAGTGCCTCCAACTCAGACCTGCCTGCCAAGCCCTGCCCTGTCTGTAGGACTGAGCAGTAGGATTATTTAGTGGAGACCAAAGCAAGACGGGTTGCACAGATGATCTTACTGGAAAACCACACACTCAGCCAGTCCCCCTCCCCCTCCTCTTCCCCAAGCCCCACCAGCCCCCAGGGAGGGAAAGAACTTAGGCAGGCCAACTGCCTTAGGAAGGGGTACTTTAGCTGGGAAGATCATCTATATAGAAAAGCGTAATTTTCTTCTGGCTCCTCTCAATTACAAAATAATAAGATTGTTCAAAATCCAATAGCATGAATGTCAATATTGGCAGGGACAGCCGCAGGAAATTTAATTGCACAATGGGTGCCAGTGAAAGATGGTATGTGCTCTTCTCGGCTTTTCTTAATTCTAATTAGGATAAAATTTACTGATCTTACAGACTCACAAACAGAGGCTTGTCATTCCGCCAGGACTGGATCCTAACACTCTTGGCTTCCTTTTCTGAGCCTCTTGCCTTTTTTTTTTTTTTTTCCTTCCTCCAAACATCATCCGTGATTGGGACTTTGAGCTGATTTTGAACATCAGCTCCCCGGTTTCTTTGGCATGTCAGAGGGCCAGATGTTTTCTATTTGAGAGCAAATTGACACATTAAATTACACTGTGCAAACATTAAAGCCAGCCGAGGGTAAACAGGCTGAGATTCATTGAATTTTACGGGTCACAATAATGTTTATGTAATTTAACAAATTCCTGCCCTGCTGCTGAGTCTCTCCAAGAAGTATTAATGTAAGAAAGATGAGACCTGCCCTGAGGCTCTCGTCCCATCCACCTCATGGTGGCCTCTCAGAGCCCTTGCCCAGCAGGTTTCTGAGCTGAGCAACGGAGTTCCTCTATGCAGAATCACTGCTTAGTCTGGCTCTTTCTTAAAGACATGGCCTAGTTTCATCCACATGAAGCCTGATGAAATCCTCTTGGCCCTGGACGTCCGTGGGTTTTGCCTGTCGGGGTTGCCTCCACTCCTACTTTTGATAGCAGCCCTGTAATTTTTCTCTAGGAACCATCATCCCACCCCATTTTCAGTTTCCCTGGTTCCTCTGGGGCAGATCCCACTCTCCAGCTCCAGGGATGAGCACGTGTCCCAGGCCTGGTCCATCAGGGCCTGGCATCCCGCCCCTGGCCTTGCTGATTGGTTCAGAGATGGGAACGAGATCACATCTGGGCCAATAAGCACCCACCCCAGCACTTTCACAAAACTGGCAAGAGTAAGGAGCTCTCTTTCCACTGGTCTTAAAAGGCAAAATGTTAAGTTGGGAGCTGCTGGGCGCCATTTTGCCACCAGTTGGAAATGGCTGTTGGGAATGAGGCCAACACAGAAGAAGACACAAATGGAGAAGGGCCAATTCCCAGTGAGATTTTTTTGAGCCCCTGGGTCCACTTACAGTATAGCTGAAGCCTACACCTGGGCTTTTTGATTGTGTAAGTTAATACATCCGCTGTTTTAGTTAAGCTAGTTTGAGTTGAATTTCTGTCATTTGCACCTTTTCTTCAACAAAACTGAAGATTCCCGTGTAGGGCTCTGTGGAGACTAGGACCTCCTGCCATATTTCATACGACGCTGGACTCCATGCTCACCTCTGATTCCCTAAAGCTTTCCTAGGACTCCCTCCACCTCCTCTCCAGTCAGGCTGTTCTATTCCTAAACATGTGCTGCGTAGCTCATCTTGCTGCCATTTTCTTTTCCTCCCATTGCCTGCAGTGCCATTGTCCCCCAGCTACCATCCATCCTCCAGGGCCAGGCTGGGTTCTCCTCTCCACGAAGATAACTCCCTATGACTCAGCACTCCCTCCTCTTAACTCCCAAAGGGCTCAGTAGGTGCCACTGCTCCTGGCCCTTACTTATAGAAATTAAATATTATATTAATTATATTAATGTTTTGTTACTCCTTGTATTCTATCTTGTGCCTTCTCTTCTTTCTACTTATAGCTAGAAAAATGTCTGGCATAAATCTGGACAAATGAAATCACAGATTATTAACGTATTTAAAAGTAACTTACAGACCATAAAAATCACCCTGCTTCCACAACTTGATGGATGAGGAAACTGAGACTCAGAGAAGTGAATTTCCTGGCCCAAGGTCACAGCTTGTTTATTCCCAGCCCAGAGATAAAATCCCAGCTCAGTGTTCTTTCCACAACACGGAGCTCTATCAATTTGCTTGATTGATTTTCCAGTGAAGCGTATGTGGAGTTTGAATTGGGTTGGCATCTCACCATCTACTAATGGTACTAAGTCAGCACATTCAGAAGAAAGAACAGTAGACTTTACAGAATCAAGAAGATATGTCTTCAAGTTCCAGCCGGGCCACGTGGCCTCGGATAAGTCCTTTCACCCTTCTCGGTCTCTATTTTTACAACCGTAAAAATGAGGGTCTCGAACTAGGTCCGAGGCCAAGTCCTTTTTTGTGAGCCGCCTCCCAGTGATTGGTGGGGCAGCCCACGGCGCTGTGTGGGAAGGATCTGAAAGCGTATCTGAGCTCAGCAGGAAGAAGCGCTGTGAGTGATCAGCACTGTCTGTCTCGAGTTTGGGAGCCGGGGTCGGGGAATGTCAGCCAGCACTCCAGGTTTTGCCTTGTTTACATAATTTTTGAGGTCTTTCCTATTCTGTCATTCGAGGCCATTTAAGTCCTAGTGAAAATGCAAACACAGAGCTCAGATACAACCTCAGGACCCCCATCCTGTTCTGCCAAGAGTGGGCTGCCCTCTCACACAGACAGTACCATGAAACATCTGGACTCCATGACCCACAGCTGCACCCAACAAAGTTCACTTGGCCTGACCCCGGATCCCCTGAGAAACTGAAATTTGGGATGTGAATTTGGTGGAGCTGGTGTGGACTGGGTCAAGCTTGAGAAAGGACACAAGATCATGGAGCGAAGTGGATGGTTTGGGAAGTCGGGGGCCTGAGAACTCACTTGTATGTTTGCAGTGTTCAGCCGCTGACAACAGACCTCCTCCTGACATCCAAGGGGAAGCATGGGCCTTGGACAGAGAACCCCACAACTCTGGTACGGGTTCCCGCAGAAGGCCAGGGGCCAGTACACACAGGCCACTGTCAGGAGCAGACATTCGATGGATAAACTTCTGAGGTGTCAGAGAGGGCCGGGCTCAAAGGCTCCATCCTGCCTCTGAAGGTCTGGACTTTCACTGGGAGCTCTTTCTTCCTTATTTTATGTCACCTTCAAATGGAGATCGTAGTCCTAATGCTGCAGTGCTATACTGACTGAAATAATTTATATAAAGTGCCCAACACAGACAGCCTGGTAAATGCTCACTATGCACTTTTTTCTTCACCCCAACTTTATTTCTGCCTGACAACACTCAAACATTCATTTAACAAGACTGCTCCTGAGTGCTGTGTGTGCTAGAGATGCAAAGTTGAGTGAGACACATGTTACTCCAAATGTACGAAAAAAAAAGAGAGAAAGAGAGAAAGAGAAAAAAGGAAAGAAAGGAAGGAAGGAAGAAAGGAAGGAAGGATGGAAGGAAGGAAGGAAGGAGAAAGAAAGAAAGAAAGAAAGAGAAAGAAAGAAAGAAAGAAAGAAAGAAAGAAAGAAAGAAAGAAAGAAAGAAAGAAAGAAAGAAAGAAAGAAAGAGAGAGAGAGAGAGAGAAAGAAAGGAAGGAAGGAAGGAAGAAAAGAAAGGAAGAAAGGAAGAAAAAAGAAGAAAGAAAGAGAAAGAGAAAGAAGGAAAGAAAGAAAGAAGGAAGAAAAGACCCCCACCCCGCAACCCCTTTTACTTCTCCTACTGGCTTTCTCCATGTCACAGGCAAGATAAGTATTGGAAGTCCTGCCACTTAACAAGCCCAGAGAAGAAGGAATGAAGTCTTCTGACTGGCCTGGCTTGGGTCATGTGGCCAGGGAGCAGGCAGGATCAGCCCTGTCCAATCCTCATGGAAAGAGTTCTCTATAGGAAGGAAATAGTTCTGCTCTAAGAGGCAACAAGTAAGCACAGCTTAATGGAGTAAACCACAGATGTATTTTACACCATTGTTTCTGGAGAGGAGGCATTTCCTCTTTTAGGAAACCCTCGGATGCACACTGGAGTCCCTCTGGATTTTCATACCAAGTGGGCCTTCTTCCCCTTCCTTCTCCCCAACTCCCTCAGCCCCACCCTCGTGAGGCAGCGATGATTACAATTCCTGGTTGACACTTCGTCCCTGCCCGTCCAGGGGCAGGGAGCCAACGGCAGCGTAACCGGCAGGTCTCTGGGTCTCTAGTTTTCTCCAGAGAGCATAATGACATGCTGCTGACCGCACCGGCTGTGGACCAGGGCCCGGCGGTGCAGATGCTTCTGAGGCTTGTGGTTTTGTTCTTGCCAATGTCAACTTCTTTCTGTCTAACTTTAGAAATCCATGGTTGGCTTCCCTTGCATCAAAGAAGTCAAAGTATTCAACTCCAGAGGGTGTGTATTTTTAAAATGACAACAAAAACAACAAAATCAAAACAAAACCAGAAAGAGAGGGGGAAAAAAAATCCAATGATCTTTTGGAGTCAGAGAGACTATGCAGAGAAAGCCCCGGGCTTCACGGAAATTCTCCATGATGGTGGCGAGCCTGAATTAAACATATCTCCTCTGTTTTTAAAGCTAAAAAAAAATGCTAAATGACCTTTAATTAGTAGACCCACTTCTTTCCTTCCCATCAAAGCCAAGTGTTTTATGCAGAACTACATTTCCTAAAAAGGCCCAGGACTGGAAGCTGAGCTGCTTCACCTTGGACACAATTCTGCCCTGCAGACAGCATTCCTCCCTATCCTCATGGCTGATGAGGGTTGGTAGGAGAACAAAGCAGGGAAAGAGTGCCCCCAAGATGTCCCCACCCCAGGAAGAGGGAAATCTGGCCAAACTCCCGCTTTGTGCTTTCACTTGCTATGCCAATTTGAACAAGCGCACTGAGCTTTCTTGCCTCTGTTTCCTCATCTGTTAAAAAAGTGGGGGGTGCTGATGCCTGGTTAGGCCATCTCATGGTATAAGCTGTGGGCATTCTGAAAAGCACTAAACTCTCTGCCGAAGGATGACATGGTTGCTAGTTGGTCCCGTGCCTTCATCTCCCTTCCTCCACTTCTTTTGGTTTAAGCATCCCTTCCCGTTCCTCCCGCATCGTCCATCTGCTTGGTTCTTCTCTTCCTTTCCCTTGTCCTGTGGGCTCGTCATCTATCTGGTTTCTCAGCAATGGGAAGCTCAAAGAGAGGTGGCGTGAAGGCAGCGCTGGCACTCGGGAGGTGGGGGTTCCTGAAAGGTGTCATCACTCGGAACCTCTTATTTTGTGTCTTTTCCAGGTCATCTGGCCCTCCTCCCTCCCCTTGGACAAGAGGGCTGTAAAAAAGCTTTAGTTCTTTTAGATCCAACCCGTGGCGTAACCCTCCAGGAAATTTTCCTCTGTTGGCTGCCCAAGTTGGCCAGACAACTTATCCTCTGATTGGGGGAATCACACATCAGTCCAAGGCAATGAATATTTTTTCTGAAGGCCGTGACCGCGAAGGAGAGGGAGGAGGCTTAAAATAAAACACACACAGACACAGAGAAGACCAGCACGTAACACTGATGGGCCCACTCAGACTTCAGGATTAATTTATAGACACTCTTAAGTTGAAGTGACTCGTTCAGGCAGCTGAGGACAGGCCAGGCCCACAGGCTCCTTGGGCTCCCAAACTGCTGAGGCTTTCTTTCCGTAGCTCCAGCTAATGCAGAGAAAGAAAATCACTGACCACAGCCCCACTGTGACTAAGCCCTAGGTGTGGGCACTCAAGGCTCCTGGAATCAGAGTCCTATGTTTTTGTTTTTTAACTTCCTTCATTTGTCTTTTTTAAGTTGGCTCAAAATTGACACACTGTGAAATGTGCATATGTTATCTTTTGATAAACATGTATACCATGTCAGCCAAGGTATAGAACACTTCCATGGCCCCAGAAAGTTCTTTTGTGTCCCTTCCAATCATACCCACCCCAAAGGCAACCATTCTGATTTCTATCACCAGGGCTGAGTTTTGCCTACCCTAGATCTTCACATAAATGGAGAACATACTGTATTTGTTCTTTTCTGTACTGTTGCTTTTATGATGTCTGTGAGCTTCATTCATGCTGTTGTGTGCCCTGGTGATTTATTCCAGTTTCTGCTGGGTACTGTTCCAGGATATGAAGATACCATGAATTGTTTATCCAATGGCTGTTTGTGGACATTTCGGTTGTTTTCAGTTTATGACTATTGTGAATAACGCTGTAATAATGATCATTTATATACAAGTAGTTGTGTAGACATATTTTTGTTATTCCTGGATAAACACCTAGTCATGGAATTGCCGGGTCACAAGCAGGTGAACGAGTCAATTAATAAGAAATGTATAATTGAAGTGCTTGTATTATTTTACACTCGCCGGCCATGGATGAAAGTTCCAGTTGCTCCACATCCTCACCAACATTTCATGTTGTCAGTCTTTAACTATCCTGGTGTGTGTGTAATAGTAGCTCATTTTAGTCTCAGTTTGCATTTCCCTGATGATGAACAATGTTGAACACTGCTTCATGTGTTTATTGGCTATTTTTATGCCCCAAGGTCACAGATGCATTCTCCTAGGTTTTCTTCCAAAATTCTTATAGTTTTAGCTCTTACCATTAGGTCTAAGATATGTCTAGAATTAATGTTTGTGTGTGGTGATACATAGGGCTCTAAGTTTATTTTTACCATAGATTTATCCAGTTGTTTGATATTTGTTGCAAAGACTTTCATTGTGCTGTTAATTTGGTTTAGCACTTTGGTTGAAAATCCATTCATGGTACATATGTGGGTCTCTTTCTGGTCTTTCTATTCTTTCTACGTCTTCCCTTATACCAATACCACACTGTCTTGATTACATAGCTTGATAGTAAGTCCTGAAGTCAGGTAGTGTAAGTTCTCTAAATTCATCTTTCTTTTTCAATATTATTTGACTATTCTTTAGCTTTGTTTTTCCATATAAATTCTTTTTTTTTTTTTTTT
>NW_016107359.1:3275209-3305404 GCF_001604975.1 Cebus imitator
GATCTCGGCTCACCGCAACCTCCGCCTCCTGGGTTCAGGCAATTCTCCTGCCTCAGCCTCCTGAGTCGCTGGGACTACAGGCACGCGCCACCATGCCCAGCTGATATTTTGTATTTTCAGTAGAGACGGGGTTTCACCATGTTGATCAGGATGGTCTCGATCTCTTGACCTCGTGATACACCTGCCTCGGCCTCCCAAAGTGCTGGGATTATGGGCTTGAGCCACCGCGCCCGGCCTTCCATATAAATTCTTAATGACATGTTTCTTGTCACTTTTTACAGAAACAGTTCTGAGATTTTCTTTTGGATTACTTTAATCCATAAATATATTCGGGAAGACTTGACTTCTTAACAATATTAAGGTTTTCAATTTATGAATATGGAATAGCTCCTCACTTATAAGGTCTATTTAAATGCCTTTTAGCAATATTTTGTCATTTTATGACAAATATTGTTCACATTTTGTTGTATTTATTCCTAAGTATTTTGTGTTTTCAGATATTAATGTAAAACGACTTTGAAAATCTTAATTTTTTGCTGCTAGTACATAGAAGACAGTAGGTTTTCATGTGATCTTGTATCCTGTGACCTTTAAAAATCCAGTTATTAGTTGCTTTGCTTAGTCCTTAAGATTTTCTGCATTAAAAAATGAGTTTCACCTCTTTTGTTCAAGTTTTACTGCCTTTTATTTCGTTTTTGTTCTACTATTGCACTGTCTAGTATTTCCAACACAGTGATGAATAAAGGGGGTAAAAATAGATATTGTTGACTTATTTCCATGTTGGGGGGAAGCATTTAATATTTATATTGTTATATTTATGTTAAGTGTGAGTTTTTGACAGATACTCTTTATTAAACTGAAGAAATTATCTTCTCTTCCTAGTTTGACAAGATTTTTATTATGATTGGATGTTGAATTTGCCAAATTCTTTTTATGGATCTATGGAAATGATCACATATTTCTTTCCTTTGTTTAATCAATATTGTGAATTACATTGTTTGGCTTTTCAAATATTAAATTAACTTTGCATTCCCAGGACAAACCCCACTTGGCCATGATGTATTATCTTTTTATGTTACTAAATTCATTTTGTGAATTTTTTATTAAGATACTTTATATCTGTGTCTATGAAAGGCATTAGTATGTACTTTTCTTTTGCCTTTGTCCATTTTGGTATCAGAATTATGCTGGCCCCATAAAGTGAGCTGGGAAGCACTGTTCCATTTTTTTTATCTTCTGAAAGCATTTTTATAAGATTAATATTATTCTTTCCTAAAATATTTGAATGAAATTAATGAGTGAGCTCATCAGACACTGGCGTTTTCATGGTTAGAAGGTTTTTACAATAAAGTCGATCTTTTTAATAGATGCAGAGCTGTTCAATTTTTTTTGTCTCTTTTTATGTAAGTTTTGGTAAGTTGTGCTTTTCAGATAATTTGTCCATTCTACCTACGTTATAAAATTTGATAGTATTGCTGTTCATAACATCCTCCTATTATCCTTTTAGTGTTTGTAAGATCTGTAGTGATGTCACTTTTCTCTCTCTCTTCCTCTCTCTGTCTCTTTCTACATACATTTATATACATACGCATACACACATGTATATATTTGCAATTTATATTTCTTTTTTCTCAATTAGTATTACTAAAGCTTTATCAATTTTGTTCATCTTTTAAAAGAATCAGCATTTTTTTGTTAGTTTTATCCATTGCTCTTCAATTTTCTATTTATTCTTGTCATCTCTAATCTTCATTACTTCCTTCTTTCTAATTCTGGGTTTAATATTTTTCTTTTTGTAGCTTCTTAAAGTTGATGTTTAGGTCTTTGTTTCTATTATAAGCATTTAAATACACAGTTCAAGCACTATTTTAGCTGTATCCCACAAGTCTTAATATGCTACATTTTCATGCTTATTGTTTAAAATATTTTCTAATTTTTCTTACAATAGCTTTTTTACGCAAAAATGTGTTGTTAATCTCTAAATATTTGGGAATTTTCTAAATATGTAAGTATCTTATTGCCATTGATTTCTTATTTCATTCCATTCTATTCAGAGAACATACTATAAATGATTTCAATCCTTTCAAATGTGTTCATATGTATCTTTTGGGTCAGCATTTGGTCTGTTTTATTGATTGCTTCTTTGTACCTGAAAGAAATATGTACTCTGCAGTTTTTGGGTATAGTGATTCATAAACATCAGTGAGTTCAAGGTTGTTGGTACTGTTGTTTAACTCTTCTTATTCTTGTTATTTTTTGTGGGGAGGTGATGGCTGTTTTAACAAGTTATGAGAGAAGAATATTAATGTCTTCAACTATGGTCGTTCACTTTTCTATTTCTATCTTTAGTTCTATATGTTTTTCTCCATATATTTTTAAACTGTTATTATATGTATACACATTACAATTTCTCTGTCTTTCTAATTAATTAACTCTATATCCTTGTGACATGATAATTCTTGTATTGATGCCCATCAAGGTTTCTTCTGCTAATGTGTTTATCTTTTTTAATACTTTTACTTACATTGATCTGTGTCTTTATATTTAAACTGTGTCCACATGTTTTCCACTTCCAATGATCTCCATTACTTTTTGTAGATTTGAGTTTTCTTTCATCCTGAAGAACTTCTGCTGGTAACAAATTCTTTCACTCTTTACTTATTTGAAACTGTCTTTATTTTGTCCTCACTTTTGAATAGTATTTCCACTTGATACAGACTACTGAGTAGATCAGTGTTTTCTTTCAGTATTTTAAAGATGCCATTTTACTTTTAGTGCCTTAAACTGTCATTCTGTTGTATTTAAGAGGCATTACTACTATAGTTTCGCTTGAGTATGTGATTTGTCTTCTTTTCAATGTATCTCTTGATTTTTGATTTTCAGCAGATTCATTATGATGTACCTAGCTATAGCTATTTCTCCATATTTATTTTACTGGGGATTCACTGGGCATCTTGCATCTCTAGATTAATGTTTTTCACTGAGTCAAAAGCTTTTCAGCCATTATTTTTTCATAATCTTTTCTGTCCCTTTTTTCCCTATGTTTTTCAGATTGAATTTCTAACCATATGTCTTCAGGTTCACTGAATTTTTCTTCTGTAATTTCCAATCTACTATCAGATCCATCTAGTGAATTTTTTATTTCAATTATTTTTTTCAGTTTTAATAGATTCATTTTTTTTTCTCTTCTGAGATTCCCGATCCATTCATTGTGACCATGTATTCCCTAATTTTCTTGAACAAACTTAAAATAGCTGCTTTAAAATTATCGTGTATTAGTTCCAACATCTGAGACATCTTGGTATCCTTTTCTACTGACTATTTTTCCTCTTGGTTTTAAATCACATTTTACTTTTCTTCTAATGTCTAGTAATTTTAAAAAATGTATACTGGACATTGTGGGTGATACATTGTAGAGACTTTGTATTTTGTCACTTTCTTTTGAATTTTCATTCTGGAGGGCAATTAAGTTGCTGATAGTCACTTTGAACTCATGGAGGCTTGACTTTGCACTTGGTTGAACAGCATGTAATATTTAGTTTCTTTAGTTCTAGGGTGAATTCCTTAGTTCTGAAATATAAATTTTGTTCTGCTAACTTGGTAGAAATAAAACTCTGGATTTTATCTCTGCACCTGCAGTTGAGCCACGGCTGAGCTCTCTGCTCAGCTTTTATGGACTTCTAGCTGATGCTTCTGCTGGGCATCTTGATGCCATTCCAATGCATCCACAGTTCAGTGGTCAGTCAATAATTTGTGGGTCATTTATGTGCAGATTTTGAGGCTTCCCCTTCAGAGGTTCTTTTTCAGGATGTCTCCCCTTTAGTTCCAGGTTCTTCTGGCAACCTTGAGCTCCAAACTCTGACCCCCAATTCAGAAAGACTACAGTTTTCTACTTCAGTTCTAGTTACCCTATGCCATGAAAACAGGGGTACAGTGCACTCAGGGGAAAAGCCAATTAAACATGAGTTTCACCAGTAAGGTTATTTTCTTAAGCTCACTCTAGTTTCTCCCTCATTTTGGCAGTTATCCAATGCTTTTGGATGCTTGTTTTTAATACTTTTTTCAGGCATTAAAACTGTTTTTTGGCGATAGCGTAATAGAAGCTATCCTGACACTACCAGCATAGGAACTTAGCCACTTCACTATCAAACTTTGGGGCAAGTGATGCCCAGAGGGCAAGAGTGACCTGCCCAGTATCACATAGTAGTTGCTGGCTGAGCCAAGCCTTGAAACCGGGTTTCTTTGCTCCTCTTGTTGCATCTTGCTGCTAGCTGACCTTTAAAACTTTACAAAGAGCTACTGAATAAGATTCACAGCCTCAGGGATCCTCATCATAAGTATGTGGTAGAAGTCAAAAAGGAACATGAGAAATTTTGATGTCTCGTAGTTTTAGATCCTTCAGAGCCATCAGGAAGCCAGACAGTAGGTTATAGAGACAGAGGCTCAGCCCGTGGGCACTAAAAGGTACCAGAAATTTCACAGTGCCGTGGCTTTAAGTACCACCAAGAGGCTGCTACCTGCCCAGTTTTATATTGCTCTCCAGACCCACAGGTACCCTAGGCTCAATCCATTCAGAACAAAACCATCCCAGTTTTCACCATCCATGATGCAGCTTCTCCTGTGCTCCCCAGCTCTGACCAAGGTCTTAACGTCACTCTACCTGACTGTTCAAACTAGAATCTGAGAGCTAGTTCTTGACTCCTCCCTGGTTCATTGCAGAGACTGACACAGATTCCACATTCAAAAAAGCTCCCAAATCCATCTCTTCCTTTTCATCGTTCTGGCCCCTGCTTTTGTTCAGGGTTTCCTTCCTACTCCCTGGTTTATCATGGCATGTCCCGCAGCTGGTTAACTCCTACATGCACCCATGTCCTCTATTCCCCTACTGCCAGACACAGATGGATTGCTCCCTGACCTCTCCCAGTTGCCTGGTAAAAACAGGCAGATTAACATCTGCCTATAATACACAATGATAAGCCCTAATAGAAACTGTGAACTTAGAGCGCATCGAATCCCCTGCATGGATCACCATCCTCTCTGCCTACAGAGGAATTCCGAATAAGCATCAAAGGGAATGGGGGTTTTCTCAGTTACTCCTGGGCTCTACCCCACCTTGACCCAACACCCCACCTACGCTAAGTCAGGGCACCTAAAATTGAACGTTTTGGCTTCAAGGGGGTGTGGGGAGAGAAGATACCCTTACATTTCAGACACAAAGAGAATAAAGAACAAAAGAAGCCATCAGGTATTTTAATATGTGTGTTCATTACCACCTAAAATCAGTTTCTTAAAAATAAGGGTAAAAATTCTTCCTGACCATTCTCTCCAAGTGTCTCACTCTAAACGTGAGGTTAAGGTTTTTAAAACTTCAGAAAGTGAAAAGGGCAGAAAGCAATATGTTGGACAAGACATAGAGCTGCTCAGTCCTTCGTTTCCTCCTCGTTAAGGACGAAGGTGATCATAATCTTCCCAGGCAGCTCGCAAGGCAAGGGCCCTTAGAGAAATTCAAGATGCTGTGACAAGAGGAATTATTACACCAGACACCTTTATGTTCATTTTACCTTGTCCTAAGAGAAATCTGTGGCGTCAGTCCTCCCAGACTGATTAATATTCCAAAGACACAAAATAACTTGAACAATTCAGAGAGAGACAGGCCTGGAAGGTTGAAGTCTTCAATATTTCCAGGAGACAATGGGAGCCATTGATAATTCTAGGAGGCAATAGGACCGTATAGAAATCCTCCTACTTGGTTTAAGTGTCCTTGATAACAAATGCCAAGACAGACTATGAGAACGGGGGGCGTGGAGACCTGTGCTCTTTTCAGGTTTAAGGTCAGCATCCCTGGAAAGGACCGCACACTCAGGTGAGAGGGGAGCATCCTGCTCGACCGTCTCCCCTACTGCCCCATGTTGGGCACGTCACATCGCTGCCTGAGCCTCAGTTTCTGACTACCTTTCCTCCTTCTCACTCTCCCATAGTTGTTGGGAGGGTAAGAGGAGATCAGGGATGTGGAAGCTCTTTGAAAACTATAAAAGGCTTCATCCATTGACATTGTTGTCATCACCATCTGTGTGGCTTGTGCTTTGGTGGAATAAGTCCATCTGTGCAAGGCAGGCCTTTGAAGGTATTCTAAGCCCTGCAGGCCCCCTGTGGGCCCTCAATGTAAGCCAGTGGTGGAGTATGGTTTTTATCAGGAAGGCTGGCGGGAGACCAGACGCCACGTAGCCTGCGAACCTCAGGATGCAGGCCTGCCCCGCCAGGGCTCCTTAACCCCAGACCATCCCGGGGTCCTGCTCTGGCCTTTGCAGTCCCCAGTTTCCATGTGGCACCGGTTCTTAACGTGGTATGGAGAAGGAGGAGGTTCTTTTTCTCTCTCTTGCAAAGGAGTATCAGGAAATGCAGCAGGATTTAGATTCCCAGTTGGAACAATTAAGGCTGTCCCCTTAATTGATTTCTTTTGTTTCCCTCAAGTTCTCAAAAATGTGTCGACATCCATTTGGGGCTGCCGTCCACCAGGTTCACGCTGGCCAACTTTCTTCAATTAACGAGCTGAGACTGAAGTTGAAAGCCTCACTTTCCACAGCCGTAGCAGGAGATTGACCCTGCCTTGGTGACTACACGAAATGTCAGTGCTGTGTCTGTGAAATATAAGTTATTAAAAACTGGCCACGCCAGTGAGCTTGGGCAGCACGTTATCCCTGATGACTATTGTCTTGGCGATGGCTGGACATCCTTCCACACTCACCTCCAAGCTTGGCCTGTTTGCTGCCTGTGCCTTTCCTCAAGTCGGCTCCCCTCCCCAGCACGCCTTCTCTACAGCTAGGCGCTTGTCAAAACACAGCCAGGCTTCAGGACACAGTTATTTGAATATTCATTCAACAAACATGTGTTGAATGTTCGCTGTGCACCAGACTCTTGTCATTTATTCATTCTATAAAAATTTATTAGATGAACAAGGCAAACATAACCTTTATCCTCACAGATCGCACAGCTTCGGAGGGACACAATTTTAAAAGGTGACTCTTGGTCGGCTGTGTTGGCTCACACCTATAATCCCAGCACTGAGAGGCTGAAGCCAGCAGAACACTTGAGGCCAGGGCTTTGAGACCAGCCTGGCCAACGTGGTGAAAACCCATCTCTACTAAAATTACAAAAATGAACTGGGCACTGTGGCGGGCACCTGCAATCCCAGCTACTCAGGAGGCTGAGGCAGGAGAATCACTTGAACCCGGGAGGGAGAGGTTGCAGTGAGCCAAAATCACACCGCTGCACTTCAACCTGGGTGACAGAGGGAGACTCTGTCTCAAAAAAAAAAAATTAATATTAATTCTAAGGTGGCATCAGGGATTTAGGGCAGTGACAGTTATGTATGAGTGCTGTAGGGTAATGGGAAGGGGCACTGACTTCTGGAGAAAGTGCTTTATTTTTTAAACATTTCTGTAATGAAAGATTTCAAACATTTATTTGGAACTGTTTGAGGAAGCCTCGGTGCCCACCTCCGAGCTTTCGCTTCCCTCATCTCACAGTCAGCCTTTTTGTCTATAATCCTATCTGCCTCCCCATACTCCTGTGTTATTTTGAAGCAAATCCCAGACATCACAGTATCGCCTCCCACCCGCTTCCAATTTGTACTGCTCAATGGCTTTAGGCCAGCTCAATGTCAATAAGTATCCAAGGAGCACTTACCAGCCTTGGCATCAGGCAAATCCGAGTTCAGATCCTGTTTCCCAAACCTGCAAAGCTGCTGACTGCACAAACGACTTGCCCTCTCTTGGCCTTGCGTCTCTCATCTGCAAAGTATGGATAATACGTCTGCGCTTCCAGAGTTGTCCTGATCATTAAATGACGTGAAGTATATTAAGTTCCCAGCATGGCACCTGGCCCTGAGTCGGTGCCCCGTGAATATTTCCTCCCTTGTCTTGCTGTGCCCTGGGTCAGTGTGAGAGCAGCAAGAAGCAGCTGAGTATGTGTGACTATGATACTTCACTTCGGACATGCTAAGATGTGATTGGACATTCGCAGAGGGCAGACTCCTGGCCACGGTATAGGCCCAGCCCAGAGAGCGATTACAGCAAGCCTTTTTTAATGGCAGCCTCTCTCACCAATGGTCCACACTATGTAAAGAGTAGTCTACGCTATGTAAAGAGTAGGTAAGAGAGGCTGCCATTCAAGAGAGCTTACTGTAATTGCTGTCGGAGCTGGGCCTGAACCACCACCACATGGGTTCACTGTAGAGAGACGTTGCTTAGGTTTTACAAAGTTCAAGTTGGCCACTTCTTTCACCTTTCACCGTGCTTCGGGAAGGAGGGAGACAATAGGCAAGGGAGAATGTGTGCACCTAAACCAAGCGCTTGCAAGCTTGCTTTTCAAAGGCTCGACCTGCGAGCACCAGCCTCCTCTGTACTCTGGGTGGCAGCTGGTGATAAAGCCCCAATAACTTAGACAAATGTGGCTGATGCCAGAGAGGAGTCAAGGCCCTGGCTGCAATGTCTGTGGCCGGCTTGGTCTTGGACCTTGCTGTGTGTTTACAAGTTTCCCTTTGACAATTTAGTTTTGAAGATGGGCTTCATTAAAGGGCAATTATAGGTTAAGTAACTTGTTGGCTCTTTGCCTAATGTGGAAAACTCGACTGTGACAATCAGATAATTCTGAGATTAAGCAAGACAGCAATTGCTACTGAAAGAAGAAGCTTAGCAAGAGGATAAAAGACTCTCCCCAGCCATGACCTCATCCCAGCTGCCCGTCTGGGCAGGAAGTCTGGATTCCAGGGGCCAGCAGGCTCTGGGAACCTCTGGCATCGGGGGGTGACCTCTTCTGGGAAAAGAAACCACAAAACGCAAAGTGCTCTCCCAATCAGTGGCAAGATTCCCCTCTTCCTATAGGGCTCAGTTCTCCCAGAGGCCTCTCCTGGGTGCCAGAGGTGAGCCAAGCTGCTCGTACTATGGCTTCTGTTTGTACCTGGCTCTTTTCGTCAGCCCACCCCTGCTAATACCTCCACTTTTCCTCTCCTTCCACGTCTCTGATCATCCATGAGGCTTCCCTGATGCAGAAGGGGTGAATTACCTCAACCTTCCTGGAGAAATTGGTGTCAGGAAATTTTCTATTATGTGTCAGAAAGTCCCACCCCAAAATATGACTTGTGCAGAAAGGGGGATTTATATCCTCATGAACTCGTGTAAGTAACAGGCTCAGAGGTGTTGACCTCAGGAAGAGCTTGACCCAGGAGCATCAAGCAATGCCCTCTCCTCTGCTTGTCCCTCATAAGCCCCATTTTCAGAGCTCTTTCCACACTGTGGCAAGATGGCCACAAGAGTTCTGGTCCGGCTGGAAAACAAGCCTTGTTTCCTCATGATTCCTGCCAAAGCTCTCTTATTTGACCTGATTGGACCAGCATAAATCATGTGACTGGGTAAACTCCACATCCTGATTGGATGTTCTTAGGTTATATATATGCTCTACTCCACAGCAGGTGGGAGGCTTATTAAGAGGACATAGAGGGATAAAGGAGGGATAGACCCTCAAAAGGAAATCAGGGTGCTGTTCTCAAAACAAGGAGAAAGAGATGCCAAGAAGCCAAAAATCTAACTAATATACTTCTGGCCTCTGTCATGCATTTGTTTATTTATTTGTATTATTATTATTTTGAGATGGAGTCTCACTCTGTTGCCCTGGTTGGAGTGCAGGGGTGTGACCTCGGCTCACTGCAACCTCTGCCTCCCCAGTTCAAGTGATTCTCCTGCCTCAGCCTCCCAAGTAGCCAGGATTACAGGCATGCACCACCATGCCCAGCTAATTTTTGTATTTTTAGTAGAGACAGGTTTTCACCATGTTGGCCAGGCTGGTCTGGAACTCCCGGCCTCAAGTGATCTGCCCATTCAACCTCTCAAAGTTCTGGGATTACAGGAGTGAGCCAACACACTCCACCTGTCATGCATTTAAATATTGACTTTGTGATAATCCTGTCTGTCAGGTAGATTTTTAGTTCCTATGGGGCTGTGGTTCTGAAACAGTGGCTCCCAACAGGCAGCAGCAGTATCACCTGGTGATGTGTTAGAAAGTTTTCAGCTCTCCCTGAGCCCCTGGAGTCCCTCAGGCTGGTGGATACATGTCCCAGGTCTCCATGCCCTTGCCATCCTGACTTGGTCCAGCTGACATTCATGAGGGCAGCATGGGGTGACAGCAAGAGCTGTGGACTGGCAAGATCAGAACAAGGCTCCCAGAACTGGCCTGGGTCCTGCGGGACACATTCAACCCTCCTGCACCTCACTTCCCTCATCTCCGAACGAGAGGCTCAGGAGTAAGGATTCTGGATCTACACAGTATGACACTTCATTCTGCAGAGCTCTCTGCTGGACCCTGGGCTGGAGGCCGAGGCAGGTGCAGGGAAAGAAGGAAGGGTGGTTCCTGTATTTGCTGACTTTACAGCTCAGTTACATGCAGAACAGTGACACTCAGGTGACTAAAAACCAAGCCGGCTGCTCCCATTTCCAAGTTCAGAAGCAGGACACGAACACACGAGGCCCTGCAAGCAGCAGGATACCACTGTGGGCTTCCTGAAGGAGGTGAGCCTTGAAATGGGAGTTTGATTGAAGAGTAAAGGGAACACCCTTGAGGGAGGCAGGGAAGCTGCTGAGGAAAGACGTGGAGATGGGGTTCCATCGGTCCTGTGTTTAGAAGTGGGGAAACATTCCCTGGCTCTCCCTCGATTAATAGGTCACATCTGTGCCTTCCTCTCCGTACCTTGTAAAATCTTGCCCCTTCTGCCCTAGACAGCTGCAGGCCTGTTTTTTCAGAGCGTGTGCTCAGAATGACTTCTAGGTAGGCTCAGAGATTGGGTGGAGGTGGGGTGAGTGTTAGGCTGTGATTAAATTCACCTTCAAGACTGAGCTGCCTCCCCACGGCTCTGATCCAGGCAGCAGCCCATAACACAGGATTTACGAGGAGTTTGGAACTTGGATCTGGACTGCCTAGAGGAGGCAGGAGATGAGGAGTCCTAGGCCAATGTAGGGAAAGAGACGGCAGAGGGCATCTCTCTTCGATTTGCTCATGTGTTCAATGAACAGCCAAATGCTGACTGACCATCTGCTCTGGGTTAAGACCTACGCTGGCACTGGGACTGCGGAGGCTCCATAGTTCTGGTTATCAGTTCACGCTGAGCGTTTGGAGAGTTTGTCTAAATACCCCATTTTACAGATGGGAAAACCGAGGTTCAAATCCAAGGCACACGGGGTCAGTGGCCTGGCCGAGATATGCCAGGCCCAGGCATGTTCCTGCCAGCAAACAGGGAATGACTTCAAGAGGCTGGAGCTGGTATGGACCCAGGCCTCCCCTGGCAGGAGAGGGAGAGTAAGCGCAGGTGCAGCGGCAGGGCCTGGGAGGGGTTGAAGTGTGCAAACACAGACTCCCAAGAGTGGAACAACTAGCAACAGAGGAAATTCAAACAGCCAGCCCCAGGGCACGTTCAACAAGCAGTCACCACAGGACAGAGGTTTCTGGGAGTCTGGCCCCTAGCAGGATAGGCGTAAAGAGACCAGGTACTGTGATCAAGTGCTGGAGGGGTTGGGGTTGTAGCCCCGGAAAAGCTGATGTCCTTGGTCTTATGTGACAAAGGCAGGCCTTCAGGGTCCCAGAGAGAGGAGCCAGCCCCTCTGCAGCCCCTTTTGCCAGAGGCCACCGCTGATGCTGGAGCCTGTACTAGAGCTGGGATGGGGAAAACCCATAGTGGATCTGCCGGTGGTCCACAGCTGCAGAGCTGGATGACCTCAGCCAATAACAACACTAATAATAACAAGAAAAACAAGACAAGGCTTACCGTGCCCCTGGCACTGTGCTAACACCTGTGTGTACTGTCTTGGTACATCCCAGCAACAAGTATATCACCATATCACAGAGGAGGAAACTGAGGCACAGAAAAGTCAGGTCTTTGGTCAAGACCACATGGCTAGCGAGGAATAGAGCTGGACTTGAACACAGGGAGCTGGATTCTAGGGCCCATGTCTTGATGGAATTCTCATCCCCTCCTTTCTAGGGTCCAACCTTTTGATTACACACATTTTTAAACACACATGAAAGAGGAGAAAATAGCTATATGGATCCACAGTGTATCTGTCATCCGCGTCAGTGTCGATCCATATTTTGCAGGCTTATTTACCTCCGGACCTCGCTATGTTTAGGAGAGTGGTAGAGTATTTTAAAGCAAATCATAGACCTCATATCCTTTCAAACTTAAGCCGTTCAGTCTGCATATTGAATAGATAAGCATATTCTTCTTTCATGTAACCATGATGCTGTTATCACACCTAACAAAACCAGCAGTGACTTCTGGATGTCATCGACACAACCCAGGGTCAAGTCGCTCTGATGATCTCCAAGATGGCTTTTCACAATTGCGTCTAATCAGGACGCAAATTAGATCTACCCAATGTGTTTTGTTGCTCTGACACTCAAGTCTTTCCGATTCTCAAGTTTCCCCTCTCTGCTTTCCCGTGCCAGCCATTTGAACCTCCATTTATTTAATTTTTATTTATTTATTTATTTATTTTTTGAGACAGAGTTTCACTCTTGTTACCCAGGCTGGAGTGCAATGGCGCGATCTCAGCTCACCGCAACCTCCGCCTCCTAGGTTCAGGCAATTCTCGTGCCTCAGCCTCCTGAGTAGCTGGGATTACAGGCACGCACCACCATGCCCAGCTAATTTTTTGTATTTTTAGTAGACACGGGGTTTCACCATGTTGACCAGGATGGTCTCGATCTCTTGACCTCGTGATCCACCCGCCTCGGCCAATTATTTTTATTTATTTATTTTTGAGACACAGTCTCGCTCTGTCACCTAGGCTGGAGTGCAGTGGCACAACCTCGGCTCACTGCAACCTCTGCCTCCGGGGTTCAAGCAATTCCCCTGCCTTAGCCTCCCAAGTAGCTGGGACTGTAGGCACACGCCGCCACACCTGGCTAATATTTTGTATTTTTAGTAGAGGTGGGGTTTCACCATGTCGGCCAGGATGGTCTTGAACTCCTGACCTTGTGATCCATCCACCTCGGCCTCCCAAAATGCTGGGATTACAGATGTGAGCCACCGTGCCGGGCCTTGAACCTCCTTTTAGAGATGGGAAATGAGGCAGCGTTCACGATCTCTTCCTGGACTAGCCCCAGCCAGCTCTAGTTCATTTCTGCTGCGGCCGCCGTGGCAGACCCTCTCTTCTTTATCCCTTATTATTTTTGAACTTGCGGAGAAGTTAGCAAGAACAGGCATCCTCAAGCTCTGTGCCTTCTCAGGATATAATTCACTTTAATCTTTTAAGCATTTGACAGTATTTGCTGGAAAGAAGGAGCAACAAGTACATAATTATTGCACTAATTAAGCTGCCAAAAACACAAGCGTGAGGCAAGAGCACCTTTGAAACGGGGAGCCCACAACGCATTAGCATCTGCTGTAAGCTTATTAATCACCTAACAGGCAATTAGCAAGCTGCTACTGTTTGAGGCTGCTATGTAAATAAATTCTTGGGTTAATTTCTTCCTCTGATAATAAAGAAAACATTATGAAAATTAGCTAAGCGACAATGTAAATGATCTTCACTGTTAATTATATGACAGCGTTACATATGCAAGGACCCCGGTGCTGATAAGGGACGGGCTCCCTCCTTCCCCATTGCCCATCCCCAGCCCCCACCTTGGCTCTGCCACTTTAAAAATAAAAGTGTTGACACAGGTAAGGAGGGGGAGCTTTGGGGACTGGAATCACCACAGCTGTTTGCTTGCAGCTTGCCCAGAGCAACTGCCAACTCCTGCATACCGGGATGTTTTGTCGCCTGAGCCTCAAGTGGCCTTGGGCTGGACCTGTGACCTCAGCTGGCAGGAAGGGAGCAGGAAAGGGGCAGAGCACCAGGCCTGGGGTTCTCCCCACCTATGGCGGCCTGCCCCCAGAGGCCTCGCAGTGGTGCTGAATAGACACTTGGGTTTGTGTCATTGTCACATTGGGGAATTCCTGGGTACTACTGTTCATGTGGCATTGCTAGATGGGGGCCACCTGGCTCACCCATGTGTGTCAGGTGTGTGGCATGAGGCAGCTACAAGCCCTGGAACTCAAGTTCAAATCCTGCGTCTACCACTGAATGGCTGTATGACCTTGGACAAGTGACCAAACTCCCCTCAGCCTATTTCTTCATCTGTGAAATGGAGATGATGGTACCACAGCCTGCAGAGGGTCGCTGTGAACAGATATAAAGCATAATTCTCATAAAGCCCTTAACGCAGAGCCTGCCTATGGTGAGCACTGCATTATCATCACTGATCTGGTCATTCCAAAAGCCATTGATCATATGCCAAGCCCTGTGCCAAGTGCCAGGAGCCCAAAGAGGAAAAGGCACAGCCTTGCCATCGTGAGATGAGAGAGCCAGGGCATGCGTGTCAAAATAACCAGCCCTGCCAGGCAGCCAGGCCACAAGCCAGAGGAGAGGGACAGACCAGGGTCTGTGATGTGTGGCAAGATTGGGGAGGGATAAAGTCAGTTTCTGGCTTCCTCGGGGGCTGGGTCTTGGGCACTATTCTGGTTCTAAGCAGGTCCTGTGGTGTAATGGAGCAAGGATGGTTTTGGATCAGATGATGCTTTGTCTTTCTTTAAGGAAGATCGCTGCTCTAAGCCCTGTTTCTCATGAGTTATGGAAACAGAGGTAAGTGACAGGAAGGATCCAGCACAAAGCCTGACACACAGTGGATGCACCATGAGGATGGGTCCCCTAAATTGTAGGATGGAGGGCAGACCACAAAGGCTTCCCTCCGGGGTCAGCCCCTTTAAGGTCCTCTGAGCAGGGGAGAGGGGCCTGTGTCCTATTGTTGAAGGTTGCCCAGATGCCAGGTCCTGATGCGTGTTCTCTTACAACGGCAATTCCCCAAGTTAGTCCTATCAGATACGCAATGTGGAAAGGGGCCAGCTGAGTTAGGGAAACTCCTGGTTAAAAAGGTTTCTTTACTGCAGGGTTTTTCTGAGCACGTAAACACTTATATGCCCACAAAGCCATGAACAGGGGAAAGGGTAAATTGTGGCATATTCATACAACAAAATATGTTACAGCATTGAAGATTAACAAACTATAGCTGTTATAACATAAACACGTTTCAAAAACAGAGTTCAGGACTTTGAAAAATGTTGTATAAAATATCAGTTACAGAAGTGTATATATATATATATATATATATATATATATATATATATAGTTTAACACACACACACACACTCACATACACATATACATACATGTACATAACATTAATATAAAAATTTTTTAAATGTATTGTTTAAGGAGATATATAATTTCTTGATAGAAAGCTAGTAGATAGATGACAGAAAGATAAAACTAAAAAGTAAAACAAACTAATAAACACAAAATTCAGAATTCTGATTACTCCTGGGACACAAGGAATTTCAAAGCAATTATAATGGTCTATTTCTTTAGCTGGATCATGGGTACATGGGTGTCTTTCTATTTTTATACGTTTGCTAAATATATATATGTATATATATATACACACACACATATAAACATACATGCTAAACATATATACATGTATACACATATATGTTTTTGTATATTTAAGGCATTTTATATTAAATATTTTAAATAAAGAAGAATGGGCAAAAGTTATAGACAGTTCCCAGAAAATAAAATGTAAATTGCATTTCTATGTAAATGTAAAAAAATGCACATACTATATGGAAAAAGCTCACTCTCGCTTATGACTTAACACATGAAAATTAAAATCACTCTGAAATATAATTTTCTACCTTTGACATTGGCAATGAACGAAAGCATGATAATGCGCTGTGCCAGTAAGGACAGAGGGAAACAGGCAGGTGCCTAAATTGCTGGTGGGAGGGAACCTGGCACAACCACTCTGGAAGGCAATTTGGCAACACTGATCAAAATATAATGTGGCTGCATGCAATGGCTCACGTCTGTAATCCCAGCACTTTGGGAGGCAGAGGCGGGCAGATCACAAGGTCAGGAGTTTGAGACCAGCATGACCAACATGGTGAAACCTCATCTCTACTATTTAAGATACATAAATAGCTGGGCGTGGTGGCAGGCGCCTGTAATCCCAGCTACTCGGGGGGCTGAGGCAGGAGAATCACTTGAGCCCAGGAGGTAGAGGTTGCAGTGAGCCAAGATCGTGCTGTTATACTCCAGCCTGGGTAACAAGAGCAAAACTCTGTCTCAAAAAAACAAAAGCAAAAAACAAAATAACAACAGCAACCACACATACACAAAAAAACCTGAGGTTGCATATTCCCTTTGACCCAACATTCCATTTCTAGGTTTTCTGCCTTACAGATGAACTCCCAGGATTGCAAAATGACTTGTGTACAAGAGTATTTACTGTCATGGTGATTGCAATAGCAAGAGATTAGAAGCATCCTACGTACATTATCGGACATTTAAATAAATTATGGTACATCAGCAAGATGAAGTGCTATATGGCCATTTAAATGCATGAGACAGCTCTATGTGTACTGATAAGGAGACTGCCAAGATACATTGTTATGTAAAAAAGTGCTATGCAGTATAGTAGGCTCCTCTTCTATGAAAATATGTGCATATGGATGTTACCTATGTCATATATTTATATGCATAGAGGCTCATCCATGCATGGACTGTCTCTTGAAGGTTTCCCAAGAAAACAATGTCTCCCTCTGATGTGGGGACCTGGGTGGTGGGACAGGAGAGGGAAGAAGATTTACTTTCTGCTGTATGTAAATTACAGCTCATAGCCGACCATCTCTTCTTCCAGCCTGAAGCAGGGGCGGCACTGTGCGGGCATCAGCCCATTTCACAGAGGTGCCACCCTGCTCTTGCACTTCCTTGTGCTTTTCCCTCAGAGCATCTCTGTGCACCTTACCACCTCAGGACCACCCCTAGTGCCCACGCTTGCCCAACTTAGTCACAAAGGAAAATTCACTTTCATGGAGCCAATCTTCAGCCAGTTGGAGACAGGATCGGATGGAAATTTCTTCCCGCTTGTCCCTGGCAATAGCAATCCTGAAACGCAGTTTAACATGGCTTCTCAGAACAGTCCCTTGGGATCCAGCAATCGGTCACAATTAGCAGCAGCCAGCTCAGTGTCAAATTCTTGTGTCGGCTCTTCCTCCCCTGTGGCCCACTCCCTAACTCCCTCCCTAGGACTGCATGTCTAATCAAGTCGTAGCAACTCAGCTCTGTTTTTTAGGGGGGCTTGGGGAAAGACAAGCTCTTTTGGACCTTTAGATTTCATCCCTTGTAGTGTGCCTAGTAATATAGATATAATATACATATTATATATTAGCATATATGTGTGTGCTAATATGCACTTTGAATCTGCAAGAGGGGATAGAGAATAACATACATACATTTCCTATTCATGGTTGACTGCGGACTCTCTTTTTTGGATACCTGCTGTCTTCCTGGCATTCCAAGGGAAGCCGTTGGTAATCCACTACACAACCCCACATTGCTTTGCGTCCCAGTTCCGTCCTCCGGGGCCCCCTAGACAAGCCTCTGCCTCTTTTCCGTGACAACCACTTCATAAACGGAAGGCCCTTATCCTCCTCCTCTTTTCCAGTTAAGGGTCTTCTGCTACCTTAATAAGGTCTCTGACAGGCACCCCCAGACCCCTTGACAGCTCAGCCGTTCTCCTCCCTACAGTCTTCAAACCTTGATGTGCTTTTTAATCTGTGACACCTAGAAATAAACAAAAGTCTTGGAAAGTGGCTGATGAGCACAGACAAAAACAGTCTTCCAGCTCTGGATGCATTGGCTCCGCCCGGTCCGTGGAAGAGGAGAGACATCGCTGTTTAGCGGCTGCATCACACTCTGGCTTCTATTGATCTCAAGGCCAACAGACTCCCCCCAGTCTTTTGCACAAGACCGGCTGCGAGCCAGCCTCCCACATCCTGTACTTAGGCAATTGATTTTTCTGAACCTGAAATGCAAAGCGCATACTCACTCATCCCTGGTAGGCTGCATCCTGCTAGAATCAGCTGCCGGCCCAGGCCTGCCAGGATCATGTGAATCCTAAATCGGCCAGCACAGCACAGGGAGATGGAGAAATTTGCCCTTAGGCTGCTTTGCCACAAACTGGCTGTGTGACTTTGAACGAGTTCTGTGTCTTTGTAGAGTGGGAAGGGATGATCTCTAAGGTCTCGCCCAGCCTGACACTCTGAAACACTTGAATGATACTCTCTCTCCCAGCTTTGTGATCAACCTGCCCTCTGTGTCTGCATCTACCAGGCTGTTGATCCAAGTGTGCTGATGAGTTCAGGGCCAAGCAGGGACCTTGAAGGCAGCCTACCAGTGACCCCCTCTAGGTGGAAATGGAAACATCCATCAGCCTATTTTGGCTAGGTTTGTTCAGTGAACTATGAAACCACTAGCTGATTTATGACCAGCCTCCATTAGGGTCAGTCTTCTGTTTACTATCCTGCCTTTTCTCCTCCATTGTCTGGTACATGTGAAAACACCTAACGCCGTGTCTAGCCGAAAGTCTAAGCAAGGTATGTGCACGCCGCTTTTTACTTCCTTCTCAGCTCGGCTGTCACTGTGTTCCTGCTCCGCATCTCCTGCCTTTTATGTCCGACTCGCCATGGGGCTCCACGGCTTTTCAAAATGGACATGGGCTTTGGGACAACAGTGTTTGTCCAGCTGACCACTAGAGTTGGGCTGAGCGGTCACCAGGAGGTCCCCAGAGGGCTGACCTCTGAAAAACTCCCTATCAACTCCCATTGATCTTATACCAACAAGATAAATCTTTACAGTTGTTTGGCCTTAGTCTGGGGCTAGGAACTAGGTTTTATTTCCATTCTCTGTGTTTCTAAATCCTAACCCCATTGGAAGGATTATGGTGAGCGCCTCAGGAAACTTTGCTTCCAAAAGCACATGGAACACGCATCCAGGAAAATTGAATTTTACATTTAAATTTAAAAATGTATAAAATAAAAATAAAACGGAAATTGCTCCGCCAATGTATTTATCTAACAGGCGAAAAAATAATACAGACTAAAGAAAGAGAAAGATGGAAACACTGGTCTTCATGAAATAGACAAGATTCTCTCATTCAGTTATTGGCGAGACTGATGCAAGTCCACGCGGTCCCTCCTGGCACATTGCAGGTGCTTAATCTTTTGCTTTTGTTTTCTTATACCAGAGTTATTGGTTCTAATTATTCCGGTGTCAGAGTTGGAGGGACCTTTAAAGATCTGCTAATGAATACTTTTTTTTTTTTTTTTGAGAAAAAGTCTTGCTCTGTTGCCCAGGCTGGAGTGCAGTGGTGTGATCTTGGCTCACTGCAACCTCTGCCTCCCAGGTTCAAGCGATTCTCCTGCCTCAGCCTCCTGAGTAGCTGGGATTACAGACAACCACCACTACCCCCTCCCCTGCAGGCCTAATTTTTTTTTTTTTTTTGTATTTTTACTAGAGACAGGGTCTCACCATCTTGATCAGGCTGGTCTCAAAAATCCTGACCTCAAATGATCCACCCACCTCAGCCTCTCAAAGTGCTGGGATGACAGGCATTAGCCGCCATGCCCAGCCATTCATTCTTTTTCTTTTTTTTTTTTAGCAGATAAAGACTCTGAGGCCCAGAGAGAAGCAGAGGGAGAGGCAGCCACTTGCTAGTCCTTCGTCCTCCCACCGGGCGACCGTGGTAAGGTGCTAATGATAGTATAAGGTGGTGATCATGGTTAACACGCCTTGAGTACTCGCCATGTGCTACCACCATTCTGCCACCCTGTCCTCACAACAACCTTCCGAGAGGGGTTGTTGTAAGGATTATTATTTTTTCAGGTTTCCAAATGGGGAAACAGACAGAGAGGTTAGGCAACTTGCTCAAGGTCACACAGCAAGTAAGTGGCAGAGCAGGGCTTCCACTCCAGCAGGCCAGCCCCAGAGGCTGCAAACCCGTCAGCACCCAAAGGGTTGAAGACATATCTGGGAAAGAGCGCTGCCTCCCTGCTTCTCCTCCTGCCACTGTGAGCAACTCTCCCCGTAGCTGTAGGTCCTGTCCTCGTCAACCATTGGCGCGCCAATCCCATTCCTCTGCTCAGCCCCCTCCAGGACCCCTCATTGGGCGTGAATCAAACCACACACCCGCTTTCCTCTTCGGCCTGCACCTGACTCTGGCCTGTCTCTCCAAGCTCCTGCTCGCTGCCCTCTAGCGACACAGGCCTCCTGGCTGTTCCATGAACCCACTGAGTTCACTGGCCACTCAGATACCACATACCCGCTGCTGCTTCTGCCTGGAACACTCTTCCCCTGGGTTTAACTCAGGTCTCTGCACAAATGTCACCTCCTCAGAAAGGTTTCCTTGAACCATCGAAAGTTCTCCTCTCCCTCCCTTTGACTGTGGTTCTCTACCCCCTCCCTTGCTTTATTTCTTTTCCGGGAGCTTATCCTGACCTGGCAGGGTTTGCATGATCTATTTGGGCCTCTGTGCCTCCCCCACTAGCAGATAGGAGGCCGTGAGCTCACTACTGCATCCCTAACACCTAGCACAGGGCCTGGCATGTCACAGGTGCTTTTGCTCTGCCGACATCCGGCCAGGGTTCAGGGACCAGGATCACCTGCTGGGTGAACACATTAGGAGGCAGCTGTCTTAAACATCCCCTCCTTGGACCCCTCTTCCGTGTGTTGAATCCTGGAGAGCAGACAGGGGAAGCTGGCTTTCTAGTACAGTGGGACAGACCAACCCGAGGACCCCATCATCGGGGTCTAAAGGGCAGATAGGGAACAGACTGGAGTCAGGGATCAGGGACGGGGAGGGAGCACCCCCTCAGGGCTAACCAGGAGCAGGACAGCATCATTTCCGAAGGCCCTTCCATGTAGAATGTAGAGCCAAGGCTGAAAGCACAGACTCCAGAGCCAGCCCACCTATTCCCGGCCAGTAACTTCAGACCACCGGTGCTCAGCTGGCCTCCTCATCGCAAGGCTGCAGTGGAATGGGCTGCCGGACGTGAAGTGCCCAGCCTAGGGCCTGCAGGGCGGGATGCTTGTCACACACACCTTTCCCCCCTTGGATTCCCCTTTCCCTTTTTCTCCTTCCCCTTCCTCTCCAATATCTTTGCCCTTCATGATTTCCTTCAGGGTCAGGCTGGCGGAGGCTTCCAAGCTGGTGCATTGTCCACGAGGGCAGGGAAGACCCTCCTCCAAAACTCACATAGGCTCTACTGAGTCTTCCAGAGACCCTGCACCCTTTCTCCCAAGCTCAAAAGCTCCTGGAACATGGCATTGGAGGCGCCTTGATTACATGCAAGAGGGGAGGAAGGGAGTCCATAGTACTTCTCTGTGTTTGTTTCTGTACTTGAAGTAAAATTCATGGGACATAAGATTACCATCTTAAAGTGTACAGTCCAGTGGCATCAAGCGCCTTCACGGGGTTATGCAACCATCACCTCTATGTAGTTCCAGAACATTTCCATTGCCCCCAAAGGAAACTCCATACCCATTCCTCGGTCTTTCCCCATTCGCCCTCCCCGAGCCCCCTGCAATCACCCGTCTGTTTCCTGTCTCCATGGATTTGCCTGTTGTGGACATCTCATTTAGATGGAATCATATAATGTGATCTTTGTGTCTGGCTTTTCTCACTCCTTGTGAGTGAAATAATTTCTAGGTCCATTCTTATTGCAGCAGGTGTCAGTGCTTCCTTCCTTTTCAGGGTTGAATAACATTCCCCAGTAGTGCTTCTTCATTCATAGGAAAGACAGTGTCCATTCCACATCTGAGCTGGGCTTTTTCTGGAGCTGGGTAGAAGCAGGTGGAAGAAATTCAAAGAGAGAATAAGGAGGGGAGACAGGAAGGAGGAAAGGCAGAGAGAGGAAGGAAGGAGGGAAAGAGGAGGGAGGCGTGCCACCCTATAACAAGGACTAATGCAAACAGCAGGGCTCAAGAAGATGCAGCTTTCAAGCCATGAGGATGCATTTTGGTGACACTCAAAGATCAGCCCCAGGCTGGGCACAAAGCCTCAGAAGTCACAGCTTCTGTTCTGTGCATGTCACCCACTTGCTGTTCTCACAACTTTCTCTTGTTGTACAAATGTTCTTTAGCAAGACTGGCACCCCTGCCACCCTGTGAAGACAACGGACACCCCAGTCTTTTTGTTTTGTTTTGTTTTTGAGATAGATTTTTGCTCTTACTGCCCAGGCTAGAGTGCAATGGCAGGATCTCGGCTCGTCGAAACCTCTGCCTCCAGGGTTCAAGCAATTCTTCTTCTGTCTCAGCTTCCCGAGTACCGAGGATTACAGGCATGCGCCACTACACCCGGCTGATTTTGTATTTTCAGTAGAGACGGGGTTTCTCCATGTTGGTCAGGCTGGTCTCGAACTTCCGACCTCAGGTGATCCACCTGCCTTGGCCTCCCAAAGGCTGGGATTACAGGTGTTAGCAACCGCGCCCGGTATGACACCCCAGTCTTTGGAGAGGCCTTTCCTCTCTTCCAGTGCTGGGGGAGCTTGGTGCAGGTCAGGGTCTCACAGGGGAAAAGACTCCATCCTGGCACCTTTGCGAGATCACTTAGCTGGAGACCAGGGCTTTGCCTTTACTCTCCGTGGGGAGGAGACACTTGGGACAGGCCAGGGCAGACAGGACTCCCACGGTCTTCCTGGTTTGCTCCTTCACAAGGGCGTGGGGGTGGAACTGCAGGACGGGGCTTCCCTGGGATGCTTTAATTCAATACAGAGGCCCTTGTTTTTCCTGGAGCTTGGAGAGCCTGTTCTCCGCACCCGGGACTTAGCTGTGTCATGCCAGGGAGCCCAGCCAATCGAAATATTGACTGAAGTCAGGTTTGAAGGCTTTTGATGACCCAGCTTTGTTTGAGTTTAATGGGTTTGGAAATTTAGATGCCCTTCCAATTCAAACCGGTCTGCCAAGGGTCTTTCCCCCGCTCGCCGTTTTGTTTTGAGCAGTGCTTTGGTAAGTGGTTCACAAGAGAAATTCAAGTTTGGGTTCGGTTCAAGGATCAACAAATGTGTGCCGTTAGTTCTGGTGTGGGGTGCGCGGTTCAGACCAGTCTGAGGCTTTGGTTCAGAGAGAGAGGACAAAGCTCCCTGTTCACGGAGCAGGAGGAAGCACCGGCCCCTCGGTCTGGCTGTGGGTGTGGGCCCCGCCTCTGCTGCGTTTAGACTGGGAGCTGCAGCCCGCCAGCCCCGGTGTATCTCCGGAGGGCAGCACTGTTTGATGGATTTTGAAAGTTCGACAGTAAAACAGTTAATAAAAACCCGATAGGTCTGTGCAGAGGCACTTCCCATACCACCTAAATGAGCGCTATTCATCAAGGCTGGGCACGGACGCCCGGAGTGCCTCGCACAGAGGAGGGGGTGGGTAACCACTGCCCAGCGCCTCAGGGACCCCAGCTTCCCCGGTCTGCTCTCAGCCTCCAGTGAAGATGGAAACGTCTATCTCTGGAATTCCAGTATCCCCCGCCCCCTCCCCACCTCTCCCCTGCTTCTATTTTTTGAGGTGAAATTTCGCTCTTGTTGCCCAGGATGGAGCGCAATGGTGTGATCTCGGCTCACTGCAACCTCCGTCTCCGGGGTTCAAGTGATTCTTCTGCCTCAGCCTCCCCAGCAGCTGGGATTACAGGCATTCGCCACCACACCTGGCTAATTTTGTATTTTTAGTAGTGACGGGGTTTCTCCATGTTGGTCAGGATGGTCTCGAACTCCCAACCTCAGGTGATTCACCCACTTCGGCCTCCCAAAGTGCTGAGATTACAGGCCTGAGCCACCGCGCCCGGCACTTCCCCTTTTTTTAAGGCAGAGGTTCTCAAAGTGTGGTCCCAGAATGGCCAGCAGCATGGCCCCTGGGAACAGGTTAGAAGCCTATGTTCCTGGACCCTACATCTTGCTGGGCCTCGACTCCGCAGGTGGGGCCCAGCTATCTGTGTCTTGTCTGGCCCTCCAGGAATTCTGATGCAGTCTTGAATCCGAGAATCCTGCTCTATAAAGTGTCCTCCATGCTCCAAGTTTTCACACACCTTGAGTTTTCAAACCTTGCGTTTCCTCTCTGTCAAAAAATACCTGACAAATCCAGACAACACTAAGGCTGAAAGTTTTATCCGGTAAGGACAGGGACTTACATTTGAATAGAGGATGAAATAGCAGCCCTCCACCCAACACCAGAGCCCTGTGTGGCAGCTGACGGGAAGGAGGGTCTTTTGGGGACTGCAGTTTTGAGCTGTCTGCCCCAGCTCTTCCTGCTGTTTCAGAGTATTGGGACATGAGAGGGGGAAAAGGTTCAGGGTGTGTACCTGGAGCCGGAAGGCCTGGGTTCAGGTCTCCACTAGGATCAGTGGCTGCTGTGTGACCTCGGGCAGGTCATGGCTCCCCCTGTATTTTTTCGTGCCCTCTTCTGAAAACTGGAGACAATAATCGGACCCATCTTCTAGGATTGTTGTCCGTGAACAAATGGAAAGTTCTTGGGACGGGCATCTGCTCCTCTTGTGGGGAACGTCAGGGGTGCTCTCGAGCTCCCAGCGCCTCCCCTTGGGGTCAGGTGCCTATACCCCTGTCCATGGTCTGAGGATGTGTGCTTTTGCTGGCCAGTGTGGGGGTGGGTGCTCCCGTCCTCTGAGAAGCAGAAACCCCACCGCATAGGCTTGAGGATGGGGCCGTGGCTCCATCAACATCACCCTCGTCCTGGTTGGGATAACAGATCCGTTGTCCTCTTCCTATCCCACTTCCTTTAAAAAAAGAAAGTGGGTCCCTCTCCCAGGTTCTCCTCTGGCCATTTGCCTGTAGATATCAGCAATCCAAGCCCTAAAAACACAAAGGCTTGTGTGTTTGCCTTCCCAGATCTGGACTGTATTCCGTGTTGTGGGGGAGGGGATGGCTTTAGTTCAGTGCAAAAGCTCATTACAGCCCCAGGAAGAAAACAGGGGTCAATGTGGGGACCATCAGGGACTGAAGGGAGGCACTGAGGGACTGCATGCAGAGGGTCCTCGTGCCACCCAACCCAGGGCTGAGTGGGCCCCTGCAGACGCTAGGGACGCAGACTGTTCAACCCCAGGCCTGTGCTCACACCACCCATTGGACGCCACTGGGCAGGCGGCCGTTCTGAGGACCCCGACTCTGTTGACCCAGGCCAGGCTGATGTGCAGACAGGCAATGGTGGTGACACCATGCCTTGTCCCCTTCCAGCTCGCCTGCTCTGCCTGGTGGGGGACACAAAGCCTTACCCAGGCGTAAAGATTCCTGGTGTTTGCCAGATGCTTCTCACTGTTACCTGGATGCATATGTTTTTATTTTAGCTGTACTTTTATTTTCAGCGTGCATGAGAAAAAGAAAATGAATACATCAAACCGTGGTTAAATGGATTTACAGCCTAGGATGGGGCTAAGTTAAATGTTAGCTGATTTAAGGAAATACATTAAGTAAATAATAGTACAGGTGGTAGATGATGGATAACATTAAAAAATGTGTTGGAATGCAAAAGGCTGAAGTTTGGGGAACTCTTTGTTATCCCAGACAAGGGTGAGGCTCCCTAACTGCACTGGGCCTTGCTCCATCTTACCCTGCCTTGCCCAGCCCCTAACACAGGGTCAGCCCAGGAGACACTGAAAGAGACTGGCTTTCACAAACACAGAGGACACCAGGAGCCCCAAACGTGCCCTGGGGCAGAGCAACTGCTGGGGATGGGAGGCAGTTTCTGTGGTTTTTGTCCACGTCCTTTCTCCGCAGCTTTCCATCCGCCCTTTCGAGGGGTGCATTGCGAAAGCTGGATTCCTAGGAAGGCACCACGATCTTGCTTTCCCCAAAACAGAACTGGAGACAACAGAGCTGCAAATATCTTTTTATTTCCGAAGCCTCTTTTGGCTTCGGAAACACACTCACTCTCGACAGCTCACTCCTTAGGAGCCAGGAGGTCCAGTCACCGGCTGGGGGACCCCCACGCAGCCCCTTCACCTTCCTTCTCCATCCAACAAGATCACATCTCTCATTTTGCGCTGAGTGGGGAATAGATGATGAATGAAATACTTAGAGAAGGCCAGGGAGCATGGCGTTCTCCCCTCCCTACTGCTGCCTGTGGGTCAGCCTTGCCCACTCCCCTCTGCAACCCAGGGCTCCTGGTACTGGGTGGAGGGAAAAACCCCAGGAAGGGGCCAGATGGATGAGAAAACAGCGCCTGCAGCCCCTCTTGGCAAGATCGGCACCGCAGAGGTAAACTGCCCAGAGTGCATTAGTGGGCTTTGTCAGGGAAATTGCTTTCGCCTAGCATCATTTTTTATGTGCCTGTTCAATAAAATAATTATTGATGGCCTCATCCATTTAAGTCACAATCAAAATAGCAGCCAGGATGAGGCGGCCCTATATTATATCACCAGAGCGAGAACTGTTTTCTATAAATTCGCAAATACATTCACATTTAGGTGAAAAATTATGCCGTCTAGGATCAAATATATCAGAGGCTGGGAGCCAGGAGGGAGAGGGCCAGGGTCTGAGGACTTCTTCATTATTCATTAGTGAAGCTCCCGGGAGTGGGAAGAGCAGCCCTGTGCCCGCCAGTGGGCATCGTGGACAGCAGGGAAGGGAAGCCGGTCCCCACTGGAGGCGAGTGACGCTGGTCCTATCTGAGAGCCAGGCAGGCAGAGGGCACCAGCTTTTCCAAGGAGGGAGAAGTGAATACGTGTGAGTTAAAAGTGAGGCCCACAAGTCCCCAGGTGTTAACAGCTGTGTGCCAATTGTCCAGCAGTTACCAACATCCAAGATTGTAGGGCAGATGCAGAGAGAAAAGGGCAGTAGGGGTGAGGGTGGGAAGGTGGAACCTAAGCCAGGGTAGAAAGAGAGCGAGGGGAAAAGAACAATGGCCAAGGGTTGCTGGGCCACTGATGGTCTCATCAGCCCCTCCAGTGGGCCACGGGACAGGCAGGGGCATCCCCACTGCTGAAGCCAGGGCCTGAGGCTCAGGAGGGGGATTCACACCTCCAAATGCGCACAGCTTGTAAGGGGCAATGCTCGCCTTTCTCTCCTAACCTGTTGGATGCCGAGTTGTGCTCTGGAAGGGCCTCATTCAATAGTTTATTGGTAGATGTGGACTGGGGTTGGGGGTGTTTGGAGTAGGGGCAGAATGGGGATTGTTTGTTTATGAAGGTTTCTGGTCTGTTTGTGTATTTGGAGAAAACATATGCTTGGCCAAAGTACCGGCACTATTTTTTGAAAGTGAGAAGGGAAGAAAACCTGAACAGACCAATGAATAATGAGATTGAAGCAATAATAAAAAGCTCCCATCAAAGAAAAGTCAAGGACCTGATGGCTTCAGTGCTAAATTCCAGTAAATATTTAAGGAAGAGTTAAAACCAATTCTACTCAAACTATGTGTATTAGTCTGTTCTCATGCTGCTAATAGAGACATACCTGAGACTGGGTGATTTATAAAGAAAAAGAGGTTTAATGGATTCACAGTTCCACATGGCTGGGGAGGCCTCACAATCATGGTGGAAGGCAAAAGCCATGTCTTACATGGTGGCAGGCAAGAAAAAAATGAGAGTCAAGTGAAAGGGGAAACCCCTTATAAAATCATCAGATCTTGTGAGACTTATTCATTGTCACAAGAACAGTAAGGTAAAACCACCCCTGTGATTTGATTATCTCCCACTGGGTCCCTCCCACAACACATGGGAATTATGGGAGCTACAATTCAAGATGTGATTTGGGTGGGGACACAGCCAAACCATATCATTATACAAAAAGAAAGAAGAAAGAAAGAAAGAAAGAAAGAAAGAAAAGAAAGAAAGAAAGAAAGAAAGAAAGAAAGAAAGAAAGAAAGAAAGAAAGAAAGAGAGAAAGAATAAAATGAAGAGGAGGGAATACTTTCAAATTTATTTTACAAGGCCAGCATTACTCTGATACAAAAACCACACAAAGATACAACAACCAAATAATATCCCTCATGAATACTCATGCAAAAATCCTCAACAAAATGCCAGCAAACCAAATTCAACAACAGATTAGAAAGATAATTCACCATGATCAAGTGTGGTTCATCCCAGTGATGCAAAAATTGTTCAGCCTACACAAATCGATAAACGTGATACATCACATGAACAGAATCAAGGGCAAAAACCATATCATTATCAATAGATGCTGAAAAACTATTCATTAAAATTCAAAATCCTTCATGACAGAAACTCTCAAACAAACTTGAAATAGAAGAATATATAACACCTGACCATAATAAAGGCCATATATGGCAAACCCATAGCTAACATTATACTGAATGGGGAAAAGTTGAAAGCTTTTCCTCTGAAATCTGGAATAAAAAGGGGATGCCCACTTTCACCATTTTTATTCAACATAGTACTGGAAGTTCTAGGCAGAGCAATTAGACAAGAGAAAGAAATAAAGGGCATCCAAATTGGAAAGGAGGAAGTCTATTTGTCCCTGTTTATAGATGGCATGATTTTATGAATAGAAAATCCTAAAGATTCTACCAAAAAAACTGTTAGAATTAATAAATTAACTTAGTAAACTTAAGGATGAAAAAATCAGTATACAAAAAAATCAATAGCATTTCTATACATTAATAGCAAAAGAAAAAGAAATCAAGAAAGGAAATACATTTACAATAGCTACAAAAAAAAAAAATACCTAGGAATCAATTTAACCAAGGAGGTAAAAGATCTCTACAGTGAAAACTATAATACATTGATGAAAGAAATTGAAGCGGACACAAATAAATGGAAAGATATTTATGAATTAGAACTACTAACATTGTTAAAATGTCTATATTACTCAAAGTAATCTATGGATTCAACGCAATCCTTATCAAAATACCAATGACATTCTTCACCAAAGTAGAAAAAACAATCTTTTCTTTCTAGATAGAGTCTCCTCTGTCGCTAGGGTGGAGTGCAGTGGCGCGATTTCTGCTCACTGCAACCTCTGCCCCCTGGATTCAAGCGATTCTCCTGCCTCAGTCTCCCAAGTAGCTGGGACTGCAGACATGTGCTACCACACCCAGATAATTTTTGTGTTTTTAGTAGAGACAGGGTTTCACCATGTATGTTGGCCAGGATGGTCTCAATCTCTTGACCTTGTGATCCACCCACCTCAGCCTCCCAAAGTGCTGGGATTATAGGTGTGAGCCACTGTGCCCAGATTAAAAAAAAAAAATCTTAAAATTCATATTGAAAGGCAAAGACCCCCAAATACCCAAAGCAATCTTCAGCAAAAAGACAAAACTGGAGGCATCACACTGCCTAAATTCAAAATATACTACAAAGCTATAGTAACCAAAACAACATGGTACTGACATAAAAACAGATCCATAGACCAGTAGAACAGAATAGAGAACTCAGAAATGAATCCATGTGTTTTAAACCAACTGATTTTTGACAAAGACACTAAGAATACACATTGTGGAAAGGACAGTCTTGTCAATAAATGATGCTGGGAAAACTAAATACCCACAGACAAAAATTACAAAAAAATACAAAAATTAATTCTAAATGAATTAAAGATTTAAATGTAAGATTCAAAACTATGAAACTTCTAGAAGAAAATATGGGGGAAATGCTTCATAAAATTGGGCTGGGCAAGGATTTTTTAAATAAGATCTCAAAGGCATAAAAGCAAAAATAGACAAATGAGATTACATCAAGCTAAAAAGCTTCTGCACAGCAAAGGAAACAATCAGTAAAATGAAAAGATAATCCACAGAATGGGAAAGAGTATTGCAAACTATGCAGTTGACAATGGGTTAACATTTAGAATACGTAAATAACTCAACAGCAGAGAAACAAATAATCTGAATAAAAATGGGCAAAGCGATGTACAAATGACTAACAGATATATGAAAAAAAACCCTCAGCATTGCTAATCATCACAGAAATGCAAATGGCAACCGCAGTGCGATATCACCTCACCCCAGCTAGGACAACTATAATCAAAAAGACAAAACAGGGCCGGGCGCGGTGGCTCACGCCTGTAATCGCAGAACTTTGGGAGGCCGAGGCGGGTGGATCACAAGGTCAAGAGATCGAGACCATCCTGGTCAACATGGTGAAACCCCGTCTCTACTAAAACTACAAAAAATTAGCTGGGCATGGTGACGCATGTCTGTAGTACCAGCTACTCAGGAGGCTGAGGCAGGAGAATTGCCTGAACCCAGGAGGCGGAGGTTGCGGTGAGTCGAGATTGCGCCATTGCACTCCAGCCTGGGCAACAAGAGCGAAACT
>NW_016107359.1:3305447-3320687 GCF_001604975.1 Cebus imitator
AAATGCTGGCAAGGATGCAGAGAAAAGGGAATTCTTATATTTTGTTTGTGGGAATGTAAATTAGTATAACCGTTATAGAAAACAGTACGGAGGCTCTTCGAAAAATTCAAAATAGAACTACCATATAATCCAGCAATCCCATTCCTGGGTATATATTCAAAGAAAATAAAATCAGTGTGTCTAAGAGATATCTGCACTCTCATGTTTACTGCAGCATTATTCACAATAGCCAAGATATGGAATCAACCTAAGTGTCCATCTGATGATGAACGGATAAAGAAAACGTGGTATACATGCACAAGAGAATACTATTCGGCTATAACACAGAATGAAATCCTATCAGTTGTGACAACATGGATGAACCTGGAGGATGCTATGTTGACTGAACAAAGCCAAGCATAAGAAGGACACACCCCTCATGATCTCAATCATGTGTAGAATCTAAAGAAGTTGATTTCATAGAAATACAGAGTAGAATGGTGGTCACCAGAGGCTGGGGAGTCTCTTCAATAAATGATCTCTTCAATAAATGTTGCTGGAATAATCAAATATCCACAGGCAGAAGAACGAAACTAGAGGCATCTCATCATACACAAAAATCAACTCTAAATGGATTAAAGACTTAAAGATTCAAAACCTATGAAATTTCTCCCGTTGGGGAGACCGGGGGAGGCTGGTCAACAGGTACAGTTACAGTTAGATAGGATGAGTAAGTTCTGGTGTTCTACTGCAGCAAAGTGTGATCATAGCAAATAATAATATAGTGTAGATTTCAAGATAGCTAGAAGATTTTGAGTGTTATCACCATAAAGAAATGATAAATGTTTTAATTGACGGGTATGATAATTACTACTTTTTCACATGTAGGCATGCATTGAAACATCACATTGTCCTCCTTAAATATGTATGATCCTTATGGGTCAATTACACATAAAAATTAAATATGATAAAAGAAATATTTATTAAGCACTTACTTTGCACCAGAGCTTGTTCCAAGTCTGGAAGATACAGCGGTGAATAAAAGACATCTCTGCTCTCATAGAACTCACATTCTTGGCAGAAGGGGCGAGACCCTATTCTAGTCATATGCTGTCCACTGGTTAGAGTCAGTCCCTCAGGCCACTGATTTCTTGTGTGCTCATCTTTCTGTGCAGACCCACTACGGTGATCAGCAGTTCCCACCCCAGCCCCCTCTCCTGTCTCCTCCCAGATTCCCTTTGCTTTTAGCCTTTCTGTCCCTTCTCTGAATTCCCTGCCTGTTGTCTGCCCCTCACCTCTCCATCCCCTCCACCACCTCTAGGTCTCTCCCCAGACCTTTCTCCCTCTCAGCAGTGGGAGCTCCTGGTCGGCAGGAGCTGAGCTGGCCTTGGGTCCCATACCTGCTTGAGGACAGCCAGGGGGCTCTCCATTCACTGCTGGTCATGCTGTCCCTGAGGACCATCATATGGCAAGGGCCGGCCACCTATGGAGTCAGCCAAGTGGGTTTCTTGTGCCTCTAGTGACATCCCATAAAATCTCTTGTTTCCAAAATTAAAGCAGCCATTTGGTGAGTGAGTGCTTCCTACGGGCCAGGCTCTGGGCTCAGCCCCTAGAAGCATTACCTATTTTAATGCTCCAACAACCATACGCAGCAGGCACGGTTATGGTAACTTAATTCCCCAGAGAGGACACAGAGCATGAGGGGACTTCCCAAGGTCACAGAAGAGGAGAAAAGCAAGGCCAGGCTTACACCCCCCGTGCCTGCTGTTGGCCGGCATCTCTGCTGCCTCCCCCATGCTCTGTCTGTAAGAGTATGGACAGTTTCCATAGCCTATACTCCATGGAAACTGCCTTTTAATTTAATTTCTGTTTAACTTTTATTTTTATGGGGCAACACTTTAGTTTATAAAATAGAATAAGTGTCCCCTACACAAGAACTGCTTTTGTCCTCGAGTGGGGGGCCAATGAAACGCACCGAGTCTGTCACTGACAACGGCTGAAGGTGTGCCCTTCCCACGGGCCCTCTCATGTCCCGCTCTCCAAATAACCGAATCTTTTCCTAGGCCCAGACAATACATCTGTGATAGCAGAATTTCAAACAGGCGGGGAGTGGGGCAGATCACTTTCATTTGGGAATGGGGCAGCCCCGAGGTCCCGCCACCACCCCCTCCAGGAGGCTGCCTCCTCTGCTACCTCATAAAGCTGCTCAATCCACCTGCCACTGTGAAGCAATCCGATCCTCCGTTCCCTTGTTCAACTGCTCACCTAGCTTGGCTCCAAGACCAGTGTTGTAGACCTATTAATTACCAGGATAATTAGGGATGGGGAAATCAGACACAGATACAATGAGTGCCCTCCTCTACCTCTCTGCACATTCCCCTCCTGGTCTCCCTGAAGTCCTGGGAAGCAGTGATCCCCTGTCATCTCCATGCTGTGGCTCCTAATAGACCCACGCTTGTCAGTGCCAAAATGCCCAAAGGAAGGCTGCGTTGTGCTCCGGCCTGCCCAGCTGCTATAGCCATGCTGTAGCTCCAGTGGAAAACCTCCTTTAGCCCACTCCAGAGGTCTGAGACACCCTAAAGAGCCAAGTCCTTGCCCCTTACCCCTAGAGCTCAAAGTGCCTCTCACCTTGCCCCCCTTCCAACTTAGACTGTAGAAAACGCTGGATAAGGTAAGGCTTCCTAACCAAGCATCCCTGCACCTAAAAATGGACCACTTAATTTCAGGACCCCTGAAATTGTCAGCAAAAGTTTGTCTGTGCACATCTGTACATTTAGCTGAGAAGACTTCACAGCTTACATCAACTCCTCACAGAGTCCTGAGCCCCAGAGGAGTAAGAATCTCTGAATCTAACACATCACAGAGACTGCCCCTCTAACACTTTACCAGCCGGGCACGATGGCTCATGCCTGTAATCCCAGCACTTTGGGAGGCTGAGGCAGGAGGATCATGAGGTCAAGAGATCGACCCATCCTAGCCAACATGGTGATACCCCATCTCCACCAAAAATAAAAAAATTAGCTAGATATGGTACATGTGCCTGTAGTCCCAGCTGCTTGGGGAGCTGAGGCAGGAGAATCACTTGTACCGGGTGGTGGAGGTTGCAGTGAGCCGAGATTGCACCACTGCACTCCAGCCTGGGCGACAGAGTAAGATTCCATCTCAAAAAATAAAATAAATAAAATAAAAAAGACCATTTTACCAAGGACATAAGCCTCTGTGAGCTCTCCTAATGCTTGCTCCTATGTGGAGAGGCAAGCCATCCCGTGGTGGTTGGGAGCACCAGTCTGCAGCCAGGCCGCCTGAGTTCCATCCCAGTGCTGCTGCTGTCCAGCTATGTCACGTCAGTTTCCCTGAAAAATGGGATCACATGTCATCTGGGTTTCCTCCTTGGATCACTACAGGGAGTGGCAGCCGCCTGGCCGCTCCAGCTGGAACTTAAAAATCACTAAGGAGCACTCAGGTCATAATCTAAAGGAAGAAACACTACTCTGGACTCAGGCTGAAGTTACAGTCTACACGCTCCCTCCACCAAGACCAGCACAGAGAGGCTGTCTCCAGCAGCCGCCTGTCACGGCACTCTCCAGGGCTGGAGAAGCCCAGCCTCCTTTCTGAAAACAGGATTCAGAGCTCATAGACGCTTCCGTCCTGGGAATCTCAAGAGACCACTTGAGCACAGAAGCCTGGCTTGGCGTGGCAGGCACCCCTAGCCTGGGGAGCTTACCCTCCGTCACACACATCTGGAGAGTCAACCGTTGTAAAGAGAAATAGCAGGACAGATCCTGTCCCATGGGATGGTGCTGCCAGTCTAGAGTATGGTGCCAAGCACGGGCTCAAGACTCCTACAGAGGCTAATGGTAAGCCTGGCTGCCTCAGGAAGGGAGGGAGAAGGGAGGAAGAAGAGAGGGAAGAGGAGAGAGGAAGAAAGGAGGGAGAGAGGGATGGGAAGGAAGGAAGAGAATCAGAGAGGGAGGGGAGGAGGAATAGAGAGAAGGTGGGAGGAAGGAAGAGAGGGAGGGGGAGGTAGATGGGAGGGGAAAGAGGGAAGGAAGGAGGCTCTTCAAGCCTCTTCAAGCCTCTCCATCCTTCCCTCTTCAAGGCAAAATATTCTTTATGTTAAAAAAAAAATCCCCCCCCTTCATCCTTTTCCTTTCTGAAAAGAGCTTTGTAACACTAGATGGTTGATCCGAAAATAACTGTTTAGCCCTTAGACAGAGGTGTTTTTTAACAGGAGAAGCTGAGATATTTTGAAAGCCACCCCTGAGGCGAGAAAGTTGTGCAGAAGGCACTAATTGTCAGCGCTCCCCAAGGACAGCCCGCCTGTTCCAAGGCAGGAGGAAAGGGCTGGGCTGTCAGCTCCCGATTCCTGGGGGAGTCTGCCTCGCCCGCGCTCAGCCAGCCAGGCCAGCTTCCTGCCCGGCGTGGAGGAGATAAAACACAGGAACACAGATGATCTTACATAACCGAAGCGGGACTGAACATTTTCAGCAAATTACCTCTGTTATGAGCTCCGCCATAAAATCACCTCACAAGTGAATTTAGTTTTTCTTCCCTCCGTGCCCAATCAATTAGCACATGAGTAATACCAAGCCCATTAGGACAAACTGATGCCGGGGGAGTTATGTCATCTGCTATAGAAATGATTGCTTAATATACCAGTTGGCTCCGAGGAGCTCTTAGCCACACACAATCTTGCCATAATCAATAGCAACAGTCAAACAACGCCGTTTCCAATGAGAACACTGCTGGGCAGAGCCTGATCCAGAGCAGTGTCGGGGACACAGAAGCTGAGTGGGTCCCAATACCAGCCCCCGCCCTCCACCTTCCTCCTCCAACCTCCCCTCCCTGCTGCTGCCCTTCAAAGCCGACAGGAGAAGCCTGATGGTGACTCAGAGAAATAGAACCCTGGGTGGGGAGGGGGCAGCGGTGGGCGGAGTGGGGGGACCAGGGATGCAGCTGGGGGGGACAAGGATGTGTGTGCGGAGAAAGCCTGGCTTGCCAGAGCCTGGGAGTTGTGGGAATTCCTAACCAAGAGGGAAAGGAAAGCAATGGGACTCTCTGCCTCCGTATTTCCTAGCAACTGCAGAATGGGCTTTCAGAAGGAACGTTGAAAGACATGTGAGATTAAACCCTCTGTGGAGCTGAGCACACGTGAGTGCTCAAGGCACGTGTGTGTGTGCACATGTGTGGGCACATTCATACACATGAGCGTAAACAAGGACAGGTGCCCGCACCTATAAATGTTTACATGGATGCATGTACAGTTGGGTGAGGCCAGCATGGAGGGCTATGTGTGTGAGTGTGTGTGTGTGTGTGTGTGTGTGTGTGTGTGTGTGTAGCTGCTGGGGTACTCAACACGTGTGCATATGAGTGTCCACTTGTGTGCAGGTATGTGCATATGTTCCCATTACTCTAGAATGCAGCCCTCCTGCAAGATTAGCTGGCCTGCCCTGTCATGTGCTTCAACCACAATTCTGGGCTGCAGAAACCAAACGTAAAAACTAAGAGCCTTTTCCCCAAGATGACGGAGACAACGAACTGCAGCTGGCAGCCACCTGGGCATGGCATTGTGGAAAAGCACCAGCTTGGCTTTGGAGCTAGATCGCCCTTGGATCTGGGCCCCATGCTGCCATCTAGAAGGGCAAGTTCTTTAATTTCCCTGGGCCACAGATGCCTCATCTGTAAAACAGAGATGTCAGCGTGACCCCGAGAAGGCTAGGCTAAGGGTTGGTGTACAGAAAGCACTTAGCAGAGCCTGCCGGAAGGAGTATGCACTCAACTCAGCTATTGTGATTCACTGCTGTGCTCCTGCCATCTCCTTGCTTGCCCAGATGAGGACTCAGATCTCCACCCTCCCTGCTCCGGGAAGGCTGAGGGAGCCACTCCATTCCCTCCTAGTACCTCAGAGGAGAGTTACTGTATCCCAGACATGAGCACATCCCTCTAGCAGTGAGTGTTTCCAGCCTCAGCCTCCACCCATCTCCTCTGGGCAGGCCCCTCGCCCCCTGGCTAGCTGGGTGTCTCCCTGGCAAGGTAATTCTTGGCCTCCATAGTCAGGCAGAGCTGCTTTTCACCTAGCTACAAGCCCAAGGGCCAGGGAGCAGAGAGGGTGAGGGCCCAGTTTACATGGGTGGACCCAGAGGTCCAGCATGCCAGACACACAGTGAGAGCGCCACAGGCTTTGTAAACCTCCCGTCCATTACAGATGAGGAAACAAGCTCCTAAGGTCAGCCCGTGAGTTAGAGCCAGGGCCCGCATGAGATCCAGAGATGCGGGTGCGAAGGTGGGATTTTGTTCCTGTGATGTGGTGGGTTGGGGGGGTAGGGGAGGCTGGACCACAAAGCATTCTGGGAGGAAACATAGACCTGCAGCTACGAGCAAGGGCAAATTAATAACTGGATATTGTGGGGAGCAGAGGAGTGGGTGCAGAAATAAGTGTCCAGTCCTCTGAAATGCTGCATTTTTAGGAGCAAGCTGACTGCCCTCTTTTCTTCCCTAGCCTCAGTTTACCCATCTGTAAGATGGATAGAATGGACTCTCAAACCTACAGTTTCTCCTAGGTTTGCTGCTCTGGGACTGGGCTGTGGGGTCCCCGGGACGTGGCTGCATGAGCTGTAATCTTGCTGGCAGCCATGGATGGAGAGGTGGGAGTGGAGAGATTCTGGGGCAGTACAGCCGTGCCCCTGTCCCCAGCTCCTGTTGTAGCATGGAAAGCCTTCCTCCTACTTTCTGAATCACACATAGGCAACCGTAGAGAGGCAGCATGGTAGGGAGGCAGGGCATTTTCCAGCTGCTGCCTTCAAAGGTTGTGCAGACGTGGGTGGTCCCTCTGCCCTCTGCCCTCTGCTCCTGTTAGAGAGCATTAAGGGTCGCACCTAGGAAAACTCAGAGAGGTTGCTGCATCAAGGACCTTTTAAAGTACTGGACTACATGGCATAGATGCAGCAGTGAATCAACAAAACAAACAGCTCTGCCCTCTTGGAATTGACACTGGAGTTTAGGCATGGACACGAAATAATAAGAAAAATAGAAAGAATATCACGGGTGACAAGTGTCACAGATAAAAATCAAACAGGGAAAGGGGGAGTGCAGAAGGGACACAGGGAAGGCACGGGTGCAGTTCAGTGAACAAGACTACAAGAAAAGAGATCTATTTCTGGGCCTCAGTTTCCTCATCTGTGAAATGGGCACAGTACCACCCACCTTATCTATCTCTCAGGTTCTCACTAGGGAATAATTATGGTCTAAGGGGCTTCATAAGGTTTAAAGTCTAGGGGGTGAAAGAGGACCTGGGGGGCACTGGCATGAAATGGGCAAAGGTCATGTTAACGATTGTTAGTCTGGGTCAGGACCACGGCTCAGGGCAGTGATGTCCCCACACTGACCCAAGCCCTGTTCCTACTGAGCTAGGCCATGATGAAGCCTCCTTGTTGGGTTCTGTCCCTCCACTCTCCTCCACACCTCAGGAAGCACATGGCTTCCCAGCTCAGAGCCCTCTCAGCCCCAAGTGACTCGTCTGACACCCATTCCCCACAACCTCCTTCTAACAGACAGAGCTGGTGGCCTCAGGTCCTGGAGCCTGCTGGGATCTCCCGCTCTGTGACTCCTGGGGAGCCATCTCCTCCTCCACACCTGTTCTTTCTCAGCTGTCAGAGGACAGTCCCCGTGCGGGTGGAAAAGGTGATGTGTGTCAGGCACCTCATCCCACACATGCAGGCAGATATCGGGTGTCTGGGGTTCCCCTCCTCATGTGTGCACATGTCCTCTTTTCTCGGGGAATCGTAAAGAATAAATGAGATGCAACCATGAGCTAACTCAAGGATTTCCTAGGTGTCAACCACCTGAACACCTTTCATTTAACCCTAAAAAATAATCCCACCGTGGTGTAGACACACTCACTGTTCTGAAGGGGCCATGAAGTCACTGAACTCTTGGAGCCTCCGTTTCCTCATCTCTAGACCCCTGAGAGGGTGAGAGTTTTCCCAGGCCACACAGGAAGTGGGGGCCCAGGCCGCCATCTCCGGGGCCCTGAGAAAGGCCACTCTGTAACTCCTCCTCCAGAGTGTGAATGTGGAGAATGCCTTGTGGACTGCGAGGTAGTCAATGAATGGCAGTTATCACCCAGCTTCAACTGCATCCAGAGAAAGGGGCAAGGAAGCTAGGTGGGGCCTTAGATGAGAGTCACAAGCTAGGTTCTCCTCCTGGTCCCAAGACAAAATTAAATTCCTCTGATGAAGAGCAGCTCACAGTCCCCTCTAGAAGAGCTGTGGAGATATTTTAGTCTCCAGCTGCCTAACTCTTTTCTGTCTCAATGAGTCCTAGACTCAAGGTGTCCCTGGGGAGGGTCCCTGCATGCCCCAAGATGTGTGATGTCCAGGCTTCTGTCTCCTCTTCCATTAAATGAGACACTTAGAAGATGAAAACCTCAAAATTACTTCATGGAGAGGCAGGATTTTGGGGGAGCAGAGCTTTAGACGGAAAGACAGGAGTGCTGAGTTCCAGTTCCAGCCCTGCCACAAGGTGCCATGAAGTCACTGAACTCCTGGGGCTTCAGTTTCCTTATCTCTAAATCAAGGATAATGCCACATACCCTATAATACAGAATTCTCATCAGGGAAGAATCAACCCTTAGTTCAAGGTGGGCAGTTTGATGAAGCCAAGAGAGCATGCTCAGCGTCATCAAGAGAGAAAAGAGACCACATGGGTTCTAATTCTGGTTCAGCAGCTTCTGCACAGCTGGGTCTTGAGTAAGCCCTTTTCTGAGCCTGCTTTTTCATCTAGGGGGAAAAACTGCCCTAAGGCTGTTGTAAAGGTTAAATAAGCCAAGGAGGTGTTGAATGGTTTTCTGTCCCTTTACAGAGCATCTACCGTGAGTAATGTTGCAGTAGCCAGCCTCTGAGATAGTCCCCAGTGCCTGCTGGAACTGATGCCTTTAAGCAGCCTCCTTCACCCTGTGACCTTTGTTAAGAGATAGAATTTGCAGAAAAGATAGAATGTGACCTCCGAGGCTAGGTGGGACAAGACATTGCTGCTTTCTCCTGCTTCCTTAGACCTCTCACTGAAAGGTAGCCGCCATGTTGTGAGGATGCTCAAGCAGCCCCATGGAATGTGGTTCCACATGACAAGGAACTGAGGCCTCCTGACAACAGCCAGCATCAGCTTCCCAGCTGTGTAAGAGAGCCATCTTGGAAACAAATCTTCCAGCTCAGTCAAGTTTCCGATGACTGCATTTCTGGCTGACATCATGACTGCAACTTCCTGAGAGGCCTTGAGCCAGAACCCCCAGCTAAATCATTTCTGAATACCACTACACTGATGGTAACTCATCATCAGTAACTCACCTGCCTAGCTCTATTTACAGTTTCAACATTTACCATTAAAGAAATATGCTACGCATGCCACACTGTTAAACTCAGCGCTTCACACAGATGTCTGCACTGAAGCACTCACTCATGCACCAACCTCTATTATTTTTTTTTTGTTTTGAGACCAAGTCTCACTCTGTCGCCCAGGTTGGAGTGCAGTGGCGTGATCTTGGCTCACTGCAACTTCCACCTCCTGGGTTCAAGCGATTCTCCTGCCTCAGCCTCCCTAGTAGCTGGGACTACAGGTGCTCGCCACTACGCCTGGCTAATTTTTTGTATTTTAGTAGAGACAGGGCTTCACCACATTGCCCAGGCTGGTCTGGAACTCCGGAGCTCAGGCAATCCGCCCACCTCAGCCTCCCAACGTGCTCATGCCTGTAACAGGCATGAGCCATGGTGCCCAGCCCCAACCTCCATTAAACTCAGAGTATCAGGACTCCTGACCCAAAGAAACTGTGAGATATAAATGTTTACTGTTGCTTTAAACTACGGCATTCAGGGATAACTTGTTAGGCAGCAATAGATAACAAATACAGGTGTGGTCTCTGCCCTCTTTAACCTGGATTTAGAGGAGAGAAAAGCACATGGAGAGACAGTTACATAAGGTGTGTGTGGTCACGGCCAAGCTTCAGCATCACACGCTTCTCGAAGGCCAGGGCACAGATGATCTCTGCTATCATTCCTTTCAGAGGAGGCTTGGGAGGCCACAGGGGAGAAGCTGCCCTGAAAAGCAGACCACGCTCTCTGCTCGGATGTGAAGGGTGGTTATTAAAAGAAGACAAATGTCTGGGAAATGTTCCAGGCCTGACGGTTTGACCCCCAAGCCCGGCCACCGAGGGGAGGGTGACCAAGTACAGTTGCCACATCTGAAGGGCACCAACTAATGCCAGGCACCGGCGGGGCTGCACGCTGGCCTGGCACTCAGAGTCATAGAAGTCGCGAGACTTACTGACAGGGCTCCTTTACTGTGACTTAAGAAGAGCAGAGAAAGGGCTCCTTTGCTCTCCGAACGGGCCTGGCCGCTCTCTGATTTTCACACGTAATGGGGCAGGAAATTGCCTGTGGTGAGTGAGCGAGACCTTCTACCTGTGGGTGGAAATGGGTAATGAGAACTTAAATCCAGGCACATCACCGGATCACATTAGGGAGTCAGCTTGCAAAAATGATTAGGAGGGTTTTAATATCCAGCGATTGGATGGCTACCCACCTCCCGCAGGGACCTCGGACTCATTAACCTAGCGGTCCTGTGTGGGCAATCAATCATTTGTGCTGGTGGAGTGGCCTCCATCCCAGATCTCTTAGGGGTCCTTCCAGAACCCAGAGATTTGAAATAATTAGAATCCTCCTTGGCATGATGCAACCAGCTCTTCTTAAGTGCAACTCGGATCCTCCTGCAGACCTTGCCTCGGTGAATAGCTCTGAGCTTTCGGTCCTCCTGGGAGAGTGCGTGGGGGAGGCAGGCTGAGCTCGCCTCCCGCCTCCTTTCCTCTGCTCCCAGTAGAGGTTCTGTTAAGAGGCAGTGTGGCCTAGTGGTAGAAGCACTGAGCCCATGGTGGGAGTGCCAGGGCCCCAGGGCTTGATCGTGTTATCAAGTCATGTCCCCTTCCAGACATGAGACCCCACCCCCCGTCCAGTTCTCTTCTTGAGCTCTGTCACCGACCACCCATAGACCCTCTCCCCAAGACTCCCCAGAGTCAGTTCCTCGTGTTTCCCCGCCCAAAACGCCCCATCTGGTCCCCAGCCACCATTTCTCTTTCTCACTCACTTTGGTATTTCCCTCTGTAGATTTCTTCAGCAGATCCTATCCTCTCATCTCTGGAAATACTTAATCCAGCCCTACCCTTAGGCCACACCCAAACACGTCAGCCACTTCCTCCATAGCTTTCCTACCCCTTACTCTTCATTCCAACAAGCCTTTTCTTGGACACTGCTTTCAACACATCCTCCTTCTGCTCCAAGACAGGCAGGGGCTCCACTGAACATCACAGCTCTCCGTAAATCCCCCAGCTCACCCAACACATGCTCAGTGTGCCACTGGTGGAATGGCTTCTCTCCCAGACCTCTTCTGGGGCCTTAGAACCCAGAGATTTGAAATAATAAAAATTCTTCTTGGTGTGGTGCAACCAGCTTCCCTTAAGTGAAACTTGGTTCATCTTTCAGACCTTGCCTTAGCAAATAGCTCTAAGCTTGCAGCCCCTCCTGGGGGAGTGAGTGGTGCGTGAGCTCAGGATCCCACTCTCCTGCCTTCCCTCTCCCTCTGTCTAGCAGACCCCGCAATCTCAGTGTCTTGCTCAGCCTCTCTTCCTCCCTCCCGCGGGTCTCTCCCCAGCTGGGAACTCCTGCAGCACTTTCGGCCCTGACCCTGCAGCTTCACACCGACTCCTCCCAGCTGGAGGGCCCCTCACCTAACTACTTTAGGTTTTGTGCAGACCGACAAGACCTTTGAGAATCCCGTCATCCACATCCCCTTGCAGGGCCTGGAGTGGAGCTTGTTCAGTGCAAATGTACAGCAAATGTTTCTTTTCATCTAATGACTTAAGATAGGGTCTCTGTCCTTGAGAATATTCCTTGAGGAATATTCTGCTACATTTGTATTCATAGAATTTAGAGCTCGAAGGAGCCCGGGAGACCCCTGTTCAATCCCCTACAGATGAAGAACTAAGCCCTGCCCAGCCCCACACCTCTATGGGGGGCCAGATTGTACAGTAAAAAGCAGCCTTCAATTTTTTCTGGATCTCAAATACTACGTAAAAAAAAAAAAAAACCATAAAATATTATTAGCTAGGTATCAGGAGAGCTGGTTTGGGGTCTAAGGTGTGCAATTTATTTGCTGTGTGACTTTGGGCAAGTCACTCAACCTCTCTGGGTCTCAAGTGTGGATTTTGCTTTATTGTGTGTGTGTGTGTGTGTGTGTGTGTGTGTGTGTGTGTGTGTGAAGCTTTTACACATATATATAGATGTATAAAAGAGGAGTTTGCGGAGCTTTTGCAGAGTCATTGGCTCTAGGCTGAAGCAAGAGGGGTGGAAGAATGTCATCTTGCTGATAACCAGCAAGCCCCCCAAATCCAAGCTGCTCAGAAGCAGACCGACCCCATCTGCAACCCTTTGTTCCACCACGGCCAGCTTCCCTTTACTCCCCTCCTTTCTCACCAGGATGCCCCGCAGCTGGCCAGGTCAACCCGCCCACCCCAGGCCAGGCACCTCGGCAAACCCAGGCTGTTCCAGATTCTCCCTGAAATCCTGGCAGGGTCCAGGCTCCTTTCCAGACAGGATCCCTGTGGAGATCTAACTGGAGCTGACAGCTTGGAGGCTTTGTCATCATCTGGAGAGGCAGCAGATGATTGAACATTTTCCACAGCCAGAAAGAGGGCAACCTCACCTGGCCAGACCCCCCATCAGGGGGAGCCTCAGGGCGTCCAGGCCAAGATTTTTCTTGGAGACCCACCAGTCTTGCTCTCTGACACCGCATATTTTCCTGAACCAATCCCAGGGGGCTGCAGGGTTGCATGCATGTCTGCAGGTAATAGGAGGAGCAAAGTGAATGCACAGTGAAAGGAGGTTCTAGGGAACAGGAGGCCCAGCCCCAAGTCACTCCCCCTGGGGGCTCCTCGAGAGCATTCCTGGGACGAGCTGCAAAGTGGAGCCTGCCAGAGAGAAGAACACTCAGTTTCCGCAGCTCTGAGTTTTGATAAAAATGGATGCCCATGATTAATGCATGGAGTGCTGTAGAGGAGGAGGCCACTGGATACTTTCCGAAGCGGCGCCCAACTTCCAGAAACATAGAAGGCCATTAATTATTGATCCTCGGGCAGGAGCTGCACCTCCCTGGGCAGAAGCGGCTCTGAGATGATTTCCTATGTAAATCTGCAAGAACCTACCGGGAACACCAATGCTTGGTGGGCAAGAGGGGGCCAATGGCAGGCAGCCAGTGCCCTGATGCTTCCCCCTGCTTCCTCAGCCATTCCCGCCGGGCAAGGGGTCAGGCCCAGAGGCAGAGACCCACCCCCAAAGCCAAATTGTTATTATCATTACCATTATCATCTATTAAAAGGAGCCCCCACCAAGGCAGCTGACTTTCCTAACAGAGTCACCTCATTAAATTCCTGTTGGGACAAGGCCAGAGCTTCAAGATCAAGAAGAAATGGATGCTGAGAAAGAAACAGACACCACCGTGTCCTTATTTGTGACACAGAGTGTTTTCTATATATGAAAAGCCGGCCATAATTTGCTTATAAATAATTGACTTCTCCTAGATTAAAATCTCTAGAGGGATTCTCAGTTTATTCACAACAAGGTGCTGCTGCCTATGGTGCAAATTAGGCCCTTTCAAATCTGTCTTATCTCAACCCTGAACGTTATGAAGAGTGATTTTTTTCCCTTCATCCCCTGTAATAACCTTCAACTAACCTTTAAACCAGAGTGAATAATTTAAATCTTATTTTCATATCAATGGAGGAGTCAAGCCAAGCAATTATCTTTTATCTGTATACTCTGTCGTCAGAGCGGCAGGCATGATCAAGTTTTCCCAAGCGAGCCAGATGAGAGAGAGAAAGAGTGAGGAAGTGAGAGATGGTATCTGAAGACATTAACGCAACAATGAATTATTCAATAATGAGTACAAGATCTGTCATAACACACACACACACACACACACACACACACACACACACACACGGGGAGCTCTACATCTGCCCAATGTTCCAGACAGGCCAAGGCTGGCAGTATCGGGGCGGGGGGTGCCAAGAAGGGGGTCTGGGCTAAGCATGACAAATCGGCAGATCATCTGCTCAATTAGGACAGAGCAGGTGCGTGGGGCACGTTTGCAGCAGAGGACGACACTGTTGTGCGCCAAACAACAGGCTGAGGGAAAACACCTAATTTGTGTGACAGTGATTTAGAACAACTCTAGCTATGATTTTGCTAAAGGGGAGGGGCTCCGGCAAGAAAAAGATTTCAGAGAGGGGGTGTGGAAGGAAGAAGGGAAGATTTTTTTAAAAAATAAATAAATAAAAAGTGAGAAAAGGTTGAAATTCCCCACGGTGCTCATTAAAATTCTACCGCACGCGTTTCTTCCCTGGGTCCCCCCGGACTGCCCGCGATCATTTTTATTAATTCATAAAATATCACACCAGTGATTGAGGCTGATGATTAGTGGAGCCGACAAACACAAGAGCTGGTGAAATATTGCAGCAGCTCCTGTCGGGTATCTCCAAGTGAAAACACAGACATCACATGAAAATTCCTCCTTCAACTAGGCCTTAAGCAGCCGGGCCATGCTGAGAGGCAGGTGGAGGGACCTGTGTGTCTGCTGTGGCTCCTGTCACCCCAGAGGTCTCCCTTGTTAAGACACCCAGTGGCACCAGCAGACGTTTCTCATCGCTATCTCTTGGATTATGGGAAATGCCTGCTTGAGACAGAGATGTCCTTTAACCTCCCAGGGGAAATGGGCTGTCAGGCATTAGCAAGAGGCAGCTCAGAGGTTTCCACTGGAAACTCAGCTCCTGGCTTGGCAGGTGCAATGACTTAGAAGAGCCAGGGTGCTCCACAAAAGCCAGGGTGCTCCCACACTTATCCCAGGCTCTTTGCAAAATGTCCTCATCCTCTGCCTCTTCCCGGAAACTCATTCAGTGGCTATGGAGAAACTCCATTTCTGTGCATCATGTATGAGAACTCCCATTTTACAGGTGAGGAAACTTGTGTCTGGCGATGTTCAACAGTAAGAACAAGGCGTCGGGGCCCGCAGAGACGGAGGTTTTGGCTGCAGGAAAAGTAAAGTAAAATTTCGTGTCCAGTTATTTTATAATGACTGTTCTTGCAGCTTTCTACTCTGATTGCCTTTTTCCTTCTGCTTTCTGACGCCCTTTTCCTTTTTTTTTTTTTTTTTTTTTTTTTTTTT
>NW_016107359.1:3320697-3463238 GCF_001604975.1 Cebus imitator
TTTTTTACTGATTGTTGTATTCCACATTTGCTTCTACATTTGAAGACATATCACCTACTTTGTGACACAAGGTGGAAAGAAAGGCCAGGTCAGTTGCTCTCAACACTGACCTCACCCGCAGAGACTTACTAAATGAGAATCTCGAGGAAGGTGGTGAGGCCCAGGAATCTGTATTTTAACCAGCTTGCCAAGTGAGTCTCATGCTCTAGAGTTGGACAACCACTGGCCCAGAGACATCAGCGCTCAAGGCCTTGACTACGTTAGAATCACTGGAAGACCTTTTGAACAAAAGTAATTCCCTAGGTCCCACCCCAGAGACTCAGAGGTGATTGGTCTGGGGTGAGACTCAGGCATGGTATTGTTCAAAGATTTCCAGGTGTTTCCAGTAAGCATCCAGCCAAGTTGAGAAACACTCAGATATGACGAGTCTCCCTCATTCTACCCTCAGTTCCCATGAACTAAATATGATCCCATTCCCCAGACCCCTCCAATTATACGGCACCAGTAACTAGACAGGAACAAAAAAGAGGTAGAATACATTCCTTTAAAAATATTCCTGATTCCATTTGTTTTATGCCTTGGGCACAGAGTCCAGACTAATTTGCATGCATAGATGAAATATTTCAGTTTCTACTTAGAAAATAGCAGTGCTATCTATAATGTGGGAAGAAAGATATACTAAGTGCTTATGTGCTAAACTCAAAATCTTTTCTCCTCTCAATTAGCTCATATAGATATCAAGCTTGTGCTATACGCATTTTGCATTTAATGTATTTGTACAGCTTCTACTGGGATCATTTTAGAATCCTGAGCTCCCAAATCTAGAGAAAGTATGCAAAGGCAGTTTTCGTCTTAGGAGCTTGTTTTCAAAGTAAAGCCTGTTTCTCTCGAGAAAACAGTTCAATTTTAGACATATTGACAATGTAAATTGTAAAACTGATTGGGTCGCCTTCTTTGATTTAGCCACTGGGAAGCTCAGAGTCAAATTAGCCACTTCCCTCAAACAGGGTCATGACTTACACTGTTGAGCCTCCCCTTCCTGCCGCTCTTCTGCCCTAGGATATAAGTACATAAACATGCATAAAGAGAAATAAAGTAAGCAGGAGCTCACTTTGGTACCTCTTGAACACTCATCTATCACCTCCTGCACCAGAAGTCTTACAGGGATCAGGCAGGTACCATAAATGTGTGGGGTAGGCCGGGGGTGCCCCAGTGAGGGGCTATGAACACTGTGAAGAACTGGAGAGCATGTTCCCCAGTTAAAGGCTCAAAAGTTTTAAAATCAAACCAACCCACAAAAATGGTCATCGCTGTGCTGTTAAAATGCATCTGCAGGCCACATCTGCCCACTGGCAGCCCTCCTGCCTAAGCCATAGAGAGGAGGCCCAGGACCTGCTTCAAGTGACTCTGGGAGAGAGACGTGAGAAATACTTCCATTTTGGAGAGATTGTTTACGCCAGCAGTCAATCTCCATCCTTTAATTTTCACTTTGGAATAACGATTCCAGCCTGAATAGGAGGAAAAGTGTTAAATTCCCGACTGAAAGGAAGTCGATGCTTAGGAAATATTTGGTAAATGAGCTATTGAATGAGGCTCATTCTTTCCCCTCCCCAAATCTGCTCCAGTGTTGGGAGTGATCACTGAAGCAATCCGGGCTCGTTGTAGGCAAGATAAACACGTGGACACAAACCAGAAAGAAAACGAAAATGCATATAGGCAGGACCCACAGAGGTGACATAGCCACTTAGCGCCTCACTGTGTGAATTCCAGGCACGTGTGTGTGCTTTACTTTTATTTCCAACTTGTGTTTTCCTAGGAATTTCTTTCTTCTGGGGAAGAATTTATTATTTCCCTTAATGACTTTCCTAAACTCCTAGGAAATATGGCACAGAAGACACAGCAACCACAAATATCGCTTCTAAGACTAAAAAGAGCAAATACAATCAGAAAAATACTTTATGAATGTTAGATGAAAACTTTCCAGAGATTAAAAATAATAAATCTATAGTCATAAAAATGTAGATCAAATAATGTTGATATATCTTGATTAAGTGACTGAACCTTCAAGAATAATAAAAAAGTCTTTCTGTTATTCTGGCTAAATATAAATTATTACATTTAAGATGCAAAATCAGAATGGCCTCAAAATTCTCCACAGAAACATTCCATGCCAAAAACAATGTGAAATTATCTAAAGTTTGGGAATGAGGAAGTAACTCCCAAATTTTAGACTTAGCAAAATTTTCATTCACATATAAAGAAAAAGAAGGCCAGGCTTGGTGGTTCACATGTACAATCCCAGTACTTTTGGGAGGCTGAAGCAGGAGGCTTGCTTGAGATCCGGAGTGTAAAACCAGCCTGGGCAAACAGTGAGAGCTCATCTCTATGAAAATAAAAATAAAAGAAAGAAAGATACACCCAAACCAAAGTTAACAAACATGGATTATAGACACAAAGATAAGAAAGAAAACTATAAAAGTTAAAATATATATATATATATATACCAGAAAATCTTTGCAATCTCATTGCTAAGTTTTCTTACATAGGAGTGAACAAAAATTTATCAGCTAAAATACAAAAGCAGAAATCATAAAGAAAAAAATTGTTGACGTTTATCAATATTAGGAGCTTCTGCTCTTCAAAAGTCAGCATTAAAAAAAATGAAAAGAGCAGACCCAGAATGGAAGAAAATATTCACAATGTGAATATCTGACAAAGGGTTTCTCTCCAGAGTATAAAAAGAGCACTTAAGACAACTCAATTTAAAATAAGAAAAATATTTGAACAGACCCTTTACCATAGAAGATATATGAACGCTCAAGCACATGAAGAAATGCTCATACTTATTAGTCATAGGCAAATGCAAATTCAAACCACAATGAGATAGCACTCTATACCTCTGGAATAGCTAAAGTTAAAAAAAACTGATAATACCAAGTGTTGACAAGGATATGGACCAACTGGAACTCTATACACTGTGGGTGAACATATAAAACGGTACAATCATTTTGGAAAACATCCCAGCAGTTTCTTATAAAGTTAGACATATGTCAGTCATATAATCCATTCTACCACTTGGTGTTTACCCAAGAGAAATGAAAACATATGTCATCTACATAAAGATTTTGTACAAGCAACTTTATAGCAACTTCATTTTTAATAACCCCAAGCTGGAAAGAGCCCAACTGTCCATTAACATATGGGCAGTTATATCATCTATGCAAGAGCAATAAAAAGGAATGAAATCTCGATGAATGTAACAACACGAATGACTCTCAGAAGACATTATGCTCAGCAAAAGAAGCCATTTACAGAAGAATACATACCTTATGACTCCTTACATATAGAATTTTAGAACAGATTACATGAATTATAGTGATGGAAATCACATTAGTATTTGCCTGGGGAAGGGAGTGCAGGGAGATTGATGGTAAAGGAGCACCGGGAAGCTTTGAGGTTGATGGAAATGTTTTTTATTTTGGTTGTGGTCACAAAAGTTACACGAATATATACAGAATACATATTTGTCAAAAGTCAACAACTATTTAGAATTGTGACTTTTATGTATAGAAAGTGTACTTTGGCCAGGTGCAGTGGCTCATGCTTGTAATCCTAGCACTTTGGAAGGCCAAGGCAGGTGGATCGCCTGAGGTCAGGAGTTCAAGACCAGCATGGCCAACATGGCAAAAACCCATCTCTACTAAAAGTACAAAAATTAGCCAGGTTTGCTGGTGTGGACCTGTAATCCCAGCTACTCGGAAGGCTGAAGCAGGAGAATCACTTGAACCCGGGAGGCAGAGGTTGCGGTGAGCTGAGACTGCACCATCCTGGGAAGTGCACTCCAGCCTGGGAAGCAGAGTGAGAACCTCTCTCAAAAAGAAAAAGAAAAAAAAAGAAAGTATGCTTTAATAAAAGCATAATCTAATTTTGTTAAAGTCCAAATAAAAATAATACATGTGGTGGATAATAAGAACTCACTAGCTTAAAATAAAGATATCTTAAGGATTTTTAAAAACATCAGCCCAATGGATAAGTGGGTGATGGATGTGAACAAGTAAACGAAAACAAGTCAATGAAGTACAAATGAATATTTGAAAAGATGCTCATTTGCTTACATTAAAAGCATAAAATAACACTCAGACATCATTTCTTGTCCATTAGATTTTCAAATATTAACATGATTTGGAGTATACAGTGTTTTCCAGGACTTGTGGAAGCAGGAACTCTCACACGCTGTTGGTGGAGGTACACATTAGTACAGCCTTTTAGGGGGTAACCTGAAAGCATGTCAACTCTTTCACCTGGAAAACTCATTGCCGAAAATTTACAATACAGCTATACTCAATGTGTGCTCAAAGGTTTAAGAGAAAATGTTGCAGCTTTACTTGCCAGATTTAAAGGAAAGAAAACAAAATAATGTGCATCAGTATGGAAATAAGTAAATTGTGTTACATCCACACATTATACTTATACATAGCAAAAAGAAGACATCTTTATACGAACCCATATGAAAAATAGCCATTTACTAAGTAGAAAAGTAAGCTAATAGATATTTAATATAATTTTATTTTGTGAAAAATATATATATTTATAAATGCAAAATAAGTGTTTAGATGCATACCCACCAAACTGCTCAGGGGCTTTCTTAGGGTGGGAATAGGATTGCAAGCAGGAAGCTATGGTGAGGACTTTATTCTGTTTTCTTCAGGCAATGGTATAATTTTTTTTTTGCAAGTGTAATTTATTTTTGTAATTAAAAATTTCAAAACAAAACCAGTTCATCTCACTCTTTTTTCCCAAACACATCATGACTCATCATTGCTTGTGAAAGTTCACAGGCCTTAGCTTGGCAGTCAAGCCCTCTGTGCTCAGATCCAATTTATTATTATTATTATTATTTATTATTATTTGAGACAGAGTCTCACTCGGCCACCCAGGCCGGAGTGCAGTGGCCTGATCTCGGCTCACTGCAACTTCCACCGACCAGATTCAAGCGATTCTCCTACCTCGGTCTCCCTCCACCTCAGATCCCAGTGCATCTCCCCTTTGTGATGTGTCTCCTCTGTGCACAGTGCTGTCTCTATGAGGGAATGAGGAGAAAAATGGGACACAAAGATGAATAAGAAGACATGGTCCAAACCAGTTGCTGTGGCTCACGCCAGCGCTTTGGGAGGCTAAGGCAGGTGGATCCCTTGAGCCCAGGAGTTCGAGACCAACGCGGGCAACATGGCAAAACTCTGTCTTTGCCAAAAAAAAAAAAAAAGAAAAAAAAATTAATTAATTATCTGGGTGTGTCCCCAGCTACTGGAGATGCTGAGGTGGAAGGATCATTTAAGCCTGGGAAGTGGAGGCTGGAGTAAGCCAAGATTGCACCACCGCACTCCAGCCTGGGCAACAATGTTAGACCTTGCCTCAGAAATAAATAAATATATATATATATATATATATATATATATATATATATATATTTAAATGGTCTTTGCTCTTGTGACTGTGAACAACAAAAATCTCAGCTATAGGGTCTTACAATTGGGTCACACTGCCTTGATTGTCTGCCAAGTACGGTCGGGTAACCAAGGGTAGCACCCAAGATGACCTGGAGCAAATGAGCAGAACTTCCTTGAGTTTCTGTCACCTCTGAAGACATTCTCCCAGCCCTCATAGCCATCAAGGCCTCCGGATGTTTGACCCAAGCATCCCCCTGTTCCTCCTCTCCTAAAATACAAGGAACCTCTAAAGTCTTATTGGTCTCTGCTCCAAAGCCTGCTACCAAATCTGGGTTCCGGGAGAGAGATTGTTAACCCAGGCACACATTTGATTACCAGAATGAGTCTCCCCTGATGGTGGTGGTGGGAAGATGGTATCTTTGCATAAAAAGAACCTTCTTTCTCCTGTATTTTCCAAGATACAGGTTTGGCTGAGCACAGCAGCTCATGTTGCTCAGCATCAGGATTTAGTGAGCTAAACTAGTTGGCTGGACAGCTGCCCCCACCTGCCACACTGCTCCCTGAACAGTGAGCCCAAAGGTTGATGAATGGAATAGGACACCCCTGCAGAGGGCAGAGACCCCATTCTCAGTCAAAAGGCTGTAAGCACTTTGGGAGGCTGAGGCAGGAGGATGGCTTGAGCCCAGAAGTTTGAGACCCAGCCTGGGCAACATAGCAAGACCCTGTCTCTACAAAAAAATTAAACATTAACCAGACATAGCAGCAGTCACGTATTGTCCCAGTTGCTTGGGAGACTGAGGCAGAAGGATCGCTTGAGCCCGGGAGATTGAGGCTGCAGTGAGCTGTGACTGCACCGCTGCAGTCCAGCCTGGGCAACACAGTGAGACCCTGTCTCAAAAAAAAAAAAAAAAAAAAAAAAAAGAAAGAAAAGAAAAAGAAAAAGCTGTGCATAACGGGAAAGAGCTACTAAATATGCCACTGCCGTGCTGCCCTCAGTGCAGCCACAGGTTGAAAGTCCCCAGCTGAGAATGGGATCCTGAGCTGTGGGCCACCAACTTCTCCCAGATGCCCTCAAGTGTATTCCTGAAGCTCTTCTGGGAATACAAAGAAGCAGGGCTAAAGAGAACATGAAGTCCCTCTCCAGACAGAGGCAGGAGTGAATAAGTAGTTTCAGAAACTGGTGGCTTATGAGCATGGAAATCTGCAAGCACAGGAGGAAAGCTTTTAAGGAATACATGTCTCTCAAATGCCACCCAGGTTTTATTTAAATAAGTGATTCCTTCAGAAGGCCAGGGAGGGGGCTCCCGGGGTCCAGGTTGCTTGGGGCCAACTGAAGAGAAGCCTAAGGCGGGAGACACCATAGAAGGAATCAGCGGGGAGGTGGAATTCCTCAGAGAAGGAACGAGGCACTGGCAGCAGGGCTGGGACAGACTCAGCTGCAGGAAATGAACAGCACAGCCCAAACCCTCCAGATGAGGCAGGAACAGACAAAGGACACAGAGGGATAGAAAAGTGCCTCCTCGCTGGAAAGTAGTTCTCTCCAGAAGCCCCCCTCCTCCCAGAAGACACCTGCACCTGTGCCCAGAAGCACTCCTTGCCTTCGGCATCAGGGTCCCCTGTGCCAGCCAGACCCAGAGCCCACACTCACCGGGCACCATGAGCAGGCACGGACACTTGTTTTGTCATTTCAGGCTCCTGATGCCATGCGGGGTGAGGACCACTATCGTCCGCATTTGTTGGATGTGATCACAGGGCTGACAACGTTAAACAATTTGTCTGAGGTCACGTGTCTAGGGAGTGGAGGCGTGAACCCAGATGTGTTCAGGCATGTCAGGTGCATGCGGCTCCCGGAACCGTGTCTGAGAGGGCCCTGGGCGAGGGGTTGCTAAGCCCACAACCGCTCCTTCCCTCCACGGGGACAAACGAGCAGGTTAACAATCCAGCTCCCCTCCAGCGAGGCTTGAGGGACACAGCATCAAGTACTTAGAATGCGTGCAATGACAGCACCTTGTCAGGATGGAAGCAGCAGCGCAGATAACAGCACCCTCTTTACTCTCATATCAGCGCCTCAATGCAGCGGCAAAAGTTCAGAAGGTTACGGGGTGGCAGTAGGGAATTCTTTTCCAGCAGAATTTCGGAAGCAGTGAGTTCTAGTCCTAATTCTGCCCCAACCTGTTTTCGGGATAAAAGGAGGTGAAATTTAAGCTGGACCTTGGAAGATGAGCAGGATGCGGGTAGGGCTGATGAAAGCAAGATCTGGAGGTGGGTGAGCCTTTCCATTGAGAGCAAGAGCCTCTATTAGCCGAGCAAGATGGGGCTCTGCCCACTGCACTATCTGCAATGTTGCTGTCTCCCCTCAAAATTTACCCCCTCCACCCAAGATGTTTAGTCGGTCTCTTGTTGACATAACACCTGTTGTACCACCACGAGGCACAACGTCTTTCCATGGCCCCTCCCAACCTCAAGCAAAATTGGAGAACATCGTATAAAAAGCTGTCACCATAGACGCATGCTGACCATTTTACTAAATGCATTGGATGCAGAGGAAGTTGTTCATGTTCACCCAGGAGTCTCTCTTGAGGCCCTCCCACATCTGAGTGAAGGCTGAGGTGTAATAGACACCCCAGCATGGAAGGAGATGGGGGCTCATAACCTTCCTGACAGTTACAATATGACGTCAGACGCCGGGCGCTGCCTTGCGCTTTCACACAACACACTTGGACTTTCCGACGACACAGACCTAAAAGGAGGAAACTGCTCTCTCATCCTAAGGAGCACTCCCCGTCTCCCAGAACTTCCTTCCCAATTTCTGAAGGAATGGTCTCGGTGCCAACTTAAATATTGCATTTGGTTGGGAGAGGAGGAACCGCGAGCCCAGAATGGAAGTCAAATTATTCCACAAATATTGCTTATTTAAATAACATTTAAAAAATACATCATGCTCAGTGGTGAAGAACTACTAAACTATTGAATTCCCTGAAGCATCCTATAAGCTTTAAAGTGGCTCATGAAGCCCTATAAAAGAATATAATAAACAGACAAAAAGGAACACCGGGCTCCGTGTCAGAATGGCTGTGCAAGCCGATGCTAAACATCTTCATGTAATCTTTCCACTTAAACCAATGATTGAACAGATTAAACAGATGATTACACAAATAAAGATTAATGAAACAAGTAAAGTAATCAAATCTGTATGGGTGTATAAACGAATGATTCCAGACAATATTAGAACAAATTGTCTAAAACTAATAGCAAATGCGTCAGTTCAGCCCCAACAGCTTTTGTTGGGCTCTCACTTGGATGTAATCAAAACATTTGTTTAAACTAAGATGGATACGAGGCGCTAAGATGTCAGTTTTTTGAAAGAGAAAAATAAAACAAAAGCAATGTCTTTGGTGAGAAGATTGGCACCACCAAGAGGGCTGCATTACGGAGGAATCTGGGAACGTTGCATTAAGGGATGTGCTGAAATTGAGTATCTCTCTGTCTGGTTTTGAAAATAGGCTCTGCCCAAATTATAAATATAAGCAAGCCAAAGGGAGACAGTGACATCTAAACTACTTGGGAATTTGAGAGGGAGAGAAAAACCGTTTAGCCACCTCCCTCACCACCCCCAGCACTTTAGAAACCCCTTTTTAATTATTGGTCATTGATATGCTAATTACAACGCAAGCTTAGCATTTCCTTCTTTCCTTGAGAAGCAAACTATTCCCTGTGTACTCTTGGAAGGAATAAAATGGGATTTCTTAGGAAGAGTGCTCTATTCAGATTTTTTTTCATTAATTAAAACTAGTTAATTTTTTTTTTTTTGGGTCCTACTTAGGATAGTGACTTGATTTCGATGTGCTGACAGATAATGGCGTTTTCATTGCAAATTGTTTGTCAGTCCTGGCAGAGGAAGTCTAAACCCTTGCTAGACTTCAGGTGTGGCCCTTGAACCAGCAGCCTCACGTGGGAGCTCATTCGAAATGCAGGTTCTCGGGCCCTGCCCCAGCCTGCTGAATCGGGATTCATTTTTCTCAGATAGCGTTGGAAAGGCACTGAACTGCGTCGTTTGGGCGTTGGCAAAGAGGTGGAGAGAGAAGGGCCATTATCTCTGTTCGAGGTAAGACTCTAAAAGAAATGCTTTGAAAACATTACTTTGGGTCTGCTGCATGTTTCCGCTGGGACCGCAGGGCCGCTCATGGATGAAGACAGCAGCCTCATGCTGTGCCCGTCCTGCTCCTGGGGGCCTGGCTGCTGCTGCTGCTTGCTGCGACAGGGGCTGCAGACTGTGAGGAGGGGTGTCTTGGTTGATACTATTGGGTTGCAAGCAACAGAAATCGGACTAGGCTAAGAAAAAGCCTGAGTGGTTTGCTCGTTTCTTTTCCGCAAAGATGCAAGGTGCCTCCCAGAACCTACAGGCAAGGCGCTGCTTCAGGAAAGTATTGATGCTGCGACCCAGGCGCCCAGTCTCTCTCTCTTTCTCTCTCATTCTTTCCTCTGCCTCTTTCTCAGTCTCTGTTTAATGGTGTCCCCCTGCAAACCAGCTCACTCTGCCTCTAGATTCCGTCACAGCTGCCTGCCCAACTATGCCCATGGAGGACCTACTACTTCCCGCTACCTACGGACTTCGTCTCTCAGGCCAAGTTTCAGATTCAAGGTGAGAGACCGCAGGTGGCTTTGTTTAGGTGGTAACCACCCAGTCCAATCAGCTGTGGGGGTGAGACCATGTCAACAGCCATGCCTATGGGGAACCTAGCCCTGTGCATGGCAGGGGTGTGTGTGTGTGTGTGTGTGTGTGTGTGTGTGTGTGAGAGAGAGAGTGGTGAGACCATGTCCAACAGCCATGCCTGTGGGGAACCTAGCCCTGTGCATGGCAGGGGTGTGTGTGTGTGTGTGTGTGTGTGTGTGTGTGTGTGAGTGTGGTGTGTGTGTGTTCTCAGATAGAGGCACAGTAACTCACCCAGGGTTAGACAGTAGTGACAGCAAGATGTGGCCCCAGAGACAACACTGCGGGCCTCAGCCTCCTCTGCGTCCTCCTCGGTAGTCTTCCCGGGGTCCTGTATGAGCCGCGTGAGCCTCATCATCACTCCCCTTGCCCTCTCTCCATGCCATCACCTCCCTTTCAGCACCAGACGCTGGTCTTCAGTGCTCATAGGCTGTCCCCTCACTGTTCAGAAAATACCGTACCTATTGGGTTTCCTTAGTGTCTTGAAACGCGCTGACAAAGGCTGAAATGCAAGCATCCTCAGACCCCAGTCTATGAAGGGGGTTTGCACCGTAGGGGAAGGTAGTCTATGTGATGCCGTGGAAGGTTCTCTCCGGGGTAGCTTGTGGGTATCTCACGGGGGCCTCCAGGAAGCAACACGTGCTCTGGAGGGTGGAAATGCAGTTATTTGGGGAGATATTTGAGAGAGGAGATATTTAGGAGTGGAACAGCTTTTTTGGAATTCCCTAATCATTCCCAAATCAGGGGATTGAGAGAGGGAGAGGTCCAGAAAGAGGAGAGAAATTGATTAAAACTCAGGGAGCCTGTTAACAATACAGAAGCCTGGGCCCCTCGTGGTGGTCCTGAATCAGACTCTCTGGAGGTAGAATTTGGGGATGTCATTACTAAGCTTCCCTTGGCACCACTCCCCCACCACCCTTCACCAGTCAAGTCAAGTGAGTGACTTGGCCTAGCCAGATGAGTACCTGGGAACCACTGGACTGGTCAGATGGGGACCCAGGGGGTCAGGAGAGGTCTCTCGTTCTATGGTCAAACAGCAAGTTGGTTTTGGGCTTGAGACTGAAGTCTGGGTCTCTCAACTCACATTCTAGTATGTTCCCAAAGCAGGGCAAGGCTCAAAGATGGGGGAGGGGGAAGTCAACCGAGAAAAACAGACACACTTCTTTAGAAAGGAGCAAAAATATTCAGAAGTCAGAAAGGCTTTAGTGCGCACAGCGGCTGGCACCAGGCTAAGGACGCCACTAGTTATTAACCCAGGCCCTGTGGCAAGGGAAGGGACCAGAGACCTTGGAGTCAAAGGGGCCTGGATCCAAGCTTTGGTTCCGCGCTTTGTGTGATCTAAGAACAAGTTCCTAAATGTCTCAATGTCTCAGTGCCTGTATGAACATCAGTCCCCTCAAAAGCAGAGCCCAAGAAACAGGCTTGCCTGTAGGTCACTTACCTTGGAAAAGATCCGGAAGGAAGAACAAGCCAGGGGAACATGAGAGGTGGGAATCTCACCCAAGGATGCATTATTGAGTAAGCCACTGGTGCCCTCACCTTCTGAGTCACCCTAGGGAATACACCACAGAAACGTCCATGCAGGGAGGAATGGAGAAAACATTCCTGTCTGGCTTCTGCTCCTCACTGGTTAAGGGCAGCTCCACAGCTCTCTCCGCTGCCATAGGGCCCCTGAGCCACGTGATGCTTTGGCATCAGAGAAGCTCCAGGATGGGAAGTGAAAGCCCCCAGAACAGAGGGTAAAACCTACTCTGAACTGGTCTTCACAGTGGCTGGAGCAAGAGGTGGGACCAAGATTTTCATAAGGTGTCTGATAGAGTTCTCCATACGGTTCTTATGGGATAAGAGCAAAGTAAGAGCCCAGAATCCAGGCTGCAAGCAACAGAAACCAGCTCTGGTTATCGTTAGCAGAAAGGACCCTCAGAATCAACAGGGAACTGAAGAGCAAGGCTTGGAAAATGCAGAAAAGGAGCATAGCTTCAGACAGCCAAGAGGCACAGTGAGCAGGTCCGCTGCTGGGAGGCCCTGTCATGAGTCCACTCTAATGGTTTCTTTACCTTTGATGATTTGCTCACTATTCAGAGTCCAGGTAAGAGTGCCTGAACTAGAGGAAGTAGACCAGTCGTCCTCACCAGAAATACTCCCGGAAGGCTAGGGAGGAAGCATCTTGCCCCATTTGCTTTCCAAGATGGAACGCAGGGCTTTACCTCCTACTGAGACTCATCCCTAGGAGAGGACTTAGGTTTGGGCGGCCCAAAGAATGAAAAATATGACTATGTCATGCATACCGCATGTGAAATGTGCCCAGTAGAAAGGCTGATGGCTCGGTAGTTGCTCAAGGAAGCTGAGTGACTCACAGCGCATTATGAAGTCATCTTTCTGACTTTCTCTACACCTTTCTGAACCCCATTCTGGTTCCATGCCTCACACTGTGACGGACCAGTGGGTTTCTGTAAGGAACCACAGGCCCTCATTAAAGCCAAACCAGAGCCCACCAGGGAAGCTTCCTGGTGAGAAGAGGCCGCTGTGCTGATGGGTTCCGGCTGTTCTCCCTCAGCTCTGCCTCCCTGCAGGATTAACCGATGTCTGCTACCCAGAGAGATCTTCAGGTCTCTTTCAGAACACTTTGCTCCTTTCAAGCCCTGGTGAGTTTAAGGATTTATGTTTGTGTTAATGAGGGAGGAGCTGCCTCATACCATCAGGGAACCGTTACATGCAAGAGCTGGAAAGGATTCTAGAGAGAGTCTCCCCATTGACTGGATGGGGACACTGAGTCCAGAAAAGGTTGTCTAAGATCACATAGCTTGTGAACGTCAGGGCAGAAGCAAGGGACTCAGTTACAAGGTCCCTAAACTCTTCCCTCTGGATTGGTCAGCTCTCCACACATGCCCACCCCCTCACCTCCCCCCACCCACAGCTGAATGCTTTAACCCAATCACATCTTTAGAAATTGCCTTTCAAAAGAGGCTCTTGGGACAGAGTACCAAGGCCAGCCTTCTCTCGCTTCCCGGCTTACTCCTGAGCCACTCCTGAGCCATTCCCTTTGTGTGCAAAGGTTGGCAGTGATGGTGTTTTGAGTGGTTTCCATGACAAACAGCCAATCAAAGACCATGAAGATCAGCAAATGTGCCAAGACAAGGAAATTTCAGCAGAACCATGACACCGTGTCCTCTTAGACCTGGAAAGAATTTCGGTGAATTCCAAAATTAAGCACAAAGCCTTATTTTGCCAACGAAGAAACGAAACCCATAGATGCAAAGTGACTTTCCCAAGGTTGCACAGCTAATCGGTGGCAGACCCAGGCCTAGAGTTAAATTCCATTTTCCAAGCGTGATGTTCCTTCCATCCCATTATGCTGGCGAATGCTTCCCCATCCTAAATGGCTTATCCGTTGAGTCATCTCTGGCAAAGTCCTTTGGCAAACTTTCGCCCTTCCTTTGTCCTCAAAAGCAACATCTTTCCACACCACTTTGCAATCATCCATTTGCTGTCCTAAAATTACTGCAGCCTCATTTGCTTATTTTAGCTACAATGGGTCTGCAATTTACACTCAGCTTATGTGAGTTGCCCAAAAGCCAGAATCAATCCCCAGGCAAGCCTGTCTTCGAGTGGAGACCATGAAATGCAAACCAGTTATGACCAAAATATATATATATATATATATATATATATCAGAGAGGAAAGGATTTAGCAAGCTTCTACCCTTTCCACATTCCCTGGGTCACTAAAAAAGCTACTTCCATTAAGAATTCTCACTCGTCTGTAACCCAAGAAATAAATCAGGTGCTCAACTGAACCACACTTCCAGGGTGGCTTCCCCTCGTGCGTCAGGGAGTTGGTACTGCGGGCACCAATATTTATAGATCAGGTCAAGCAATGGCACATGAAGCACATTCTAAGCAACAGAGGTCTTTGCGTGCTGGATACCAACAGGGAAGGAATGAAAGAAACGGAGCACTGGAGACCTGCAGAACGTTTCAAGCTGCCTTCGAGTACCTGGAAGGCACTGGGGGAAGTAGAGAGGAACTCCTGGGGGCTTCTTAACACCCCTTTAATGACCCAATAGTTCCCAGTCTTTAAGGTGGTTGTCTGAATTGCCAGTGTTTAAGCAAACAGCATAGTTTTCAGCTTCAATCCATCTGTATTCCTGCCCTGCCTGGCACAGTAGCTGGTACACATCAGGTACCCAGGAACTGTCTGCTGAAGGAATTAATGAATCCCTTTACAAAATAAAGTGATCCAGTCTTGGTCATAGTTCTACCCAGCGAGGGCACACTCACTGAGTAACTGCTCGGCAAGTCACTTTCCAGAGGGTGCCCTGTGGCTCCTGCCTTCAAGGGGCAGGCAGTTTGGCACAGGAAACAAGTAACACACACATGGCATGTTGATATTTTTAATTTTTAGTGTGCTTCCTCTTTTGCCTTCTTGGAGGGTAACTTTGGTCCATCCCAGGGAACTGACTGCCTGGAGAGAGATTAGACTTTGTTTCCAAAGGGATGCAGAAAGAAAGATTGAGGCAACCTTCAGTTATTGACACACAAAATAGGATTATGTGTGGGAGCACTAGTCTAGCGGTAAACTCAGCTATTATCTCAGAAAGGATATGTAAAATTCCTTTACCTTCTCCACCAGCATGCCAACCGCCAAGACCAGGGGACAGTTCACACTCTAACTTATGGGTGGGCAAAACATGGGCCCCGTTAGCCATTAAGTCTCAAGCAGTCTGGTCAAGCAATGACACATTAAGGCTTAGGTGGACAGAGGGAGGGTACGACGGGTGTGAACCCCTCACTCTGCCCTCTCATAGGGATGACTGCAGCAGGGGTGATAAGCCCCTCAGCAAGGTTAGGGGTGGACTGCAGGCCAGAGGGCTGGACACAGGACTGGCTGACCTCAGCAGGTCTGCATCCATGGCAGTTGAGAAGAGGCAGAGTCAGCCTAAAGGTGCCACTGCACCACGGCCAAGCCAAGGAGACCCATCACAGTCTTCCCCCGCCTCAGGCTCTGGCAGTGAATGCCCCAGAGCAAACAACACCCAGGTGGACAGGGCAGGGGAGGACAGGACACCTCATCCAGGGGCTTAGACCCATCCCCCACACTGTCACCATATGGGTTTGTAAGCCCCTCTTCCCATGTATGTGTACCCCCACCTTAGCAAGTGCAGCAGTTGAGTATTTTTACTCCAATAAGAGAAAATTTTTCTAGTGGAGCTGTTTAATATTATTAGGGCCAACTACATTCAGTCACATTAAAAAATTTAAATTGACTTTTTTCCCTGCTCACCAGTATTGAGTGGAAGATCTGGTTAGTTATGGAAAAATACCAGCCAGCTATATTTTCTCTGCATATATGAATATATGTATCTCCCGTGTGGGGCAGCATGTGATGACGGCCAAATGAATGGAAGGGTACGAGGCCGGCAGAAGCCCAGAGCAGGACCAGGCGAGGAGAGAGTGGGCGTTTCCCGTTCCTGTCTGACCGGCTGCACTTTCTCACTTCTTCCAGTCATCTGCTCTTCCTTGGAGGACACACCTCCCCCAGACCAGGTGGTCAGGGTGAGGTTATCAGTCAGCATCCTTCCCACCAAGACTCAGGCAGGTGACCACCCCCGTCCACTGACCAGTCAGAGAGGTGGCACCTATGTGAATGTAATGATTGATTCTGGGAGGCTGCGTGAACCAAGCGGGACAGCCTGTGTTTCCTCTAAAAACCGAGATGCCGGGTACTTCTTCCTTTTGACTTTCAAGCCATAAGGAATCAGACGTCAGGCTACCAGGGGCCACACTCCTTACCCCACATGAAGAAGGACGCTGACTCACAAGGGGAAGCCAAGGAAAGAGATGGCTGGAGAGAGACAGAGTCCCAGTGGCGTGATTTGTTCCCCGGGTCCGACTGTGCCTCAGGTTAACCTTAGACTCCACAGTTAAATGAATCACTAGTTTCCGTTTTCTTTTTTTCTCAACCTAGTTTGAGTTGAGTTTTTATCATCACCATCAAAGACAGCCTTACTCATATAGAGATGCCAGGAAGCTTCTGGAGCAGATGTGTCTCAAGCTAAACCTTGGAAGATGAGAAGTGCAATGGACTGAATGTTTGCATCCCCTCGGAATTCATATGCTGACATTCTAACTGCCCCTGTGGTAGGATTAGGAGGTGGGGCTTTGGGAGGTGATTGGGTCATGAGAGTGGAGCCCTTATAAATTCGATTATGGCTGAGCACAGGTGCATGCCTGTAATCCCAGCACTTTGGGAGGTCAAGGCAAGTGGATCTCTTCAGTCCAGGAATTTGAGACCAGCCTGGACAATGTAGTGAGACCCCCTTCTCTACCAAAAAAAAAATTAAAAATTAGCCATATATGCTGGCTAATGCGTGCCTGTAGTCCTAGCTACTTGGGTGGCTGAGGCAGGAGGATCACTTGAGCCCAAAGAGTTTGCGGTTGCAATGACCTATAATCACATTACTGCACTCCAGCCTGACAGAGTGAGACCGTATCTCTTTAAAAAAAAAAAAAAAAAGACACAGAAAGATGATCTTTCTCCACCACATGAAGACACAGCAAGAAAGGGGCCCTGTGTAAACCAGGAAGAGGGCTCTCACAGAGAACCCAGCCATGCTGGCACCCTGACCTCAGACTTTCAACCTCCAGAGCTGTGAGAAAATAACTTGTTGCTGTTTAAGCTACCCAGTCTATGGTATTCCATTACAGAAGCCCAAAGTGACGGGGACAGACACTTGTGTGTGCATTGTTTAGGCTGGGGAACAGGAATGGACAGCACAGAAAATGGATGAGAATGAACGTCGGTGTGGAAGGCGGTATGTGGGATCTGGAAAAGCACAGGAGTGCAGAGAGAAGTGGAACCCAAGGTCCAAAGCCAGGCTAAACCCAAATTACAGAGACTCTGAAGAGCAAAGAGAGGAAGGTCCTCTGTTTTCCTATGGGCAGTGGAGATTCACAAAAGGTGTTTGGGCAGAATGTGGCAATACAGAAACATTACTCTGACCTTGAAGCCGGAGATCTTATGCAAAGGAAGCGATAGCTTCCAGGTGGCCGTTCCCCACGCATTTCTTTACATCGGTGTCTATACCAACAGTTAGAATGGGCATGCTATGAAGGACCTTAAAAATCACTGGGTCCAACTTCTACTTTTGCCGAAGAGGAAACTGAGGCCCAGAGAGGGGACATGATTTGTCTGAGATTACTAAGCAAGCCAGTGGCAAAGCCTAGACTAGAGTCCATGTCTACATGTGCCTAGACGGTAAAAGAAAAGTCAGAATCTTTTACCAACTTCTCTCATAGGTCGAGTGGGAGGCTGAACATCTGTATTTATTTTCTACTGATGCAAAACAAATTAGAATAAATTCAGTGGCTTCAAATGGCACCTGCCTACCAGCTCACGACTCTGTAGGTCAGAAGTCAGCGAGCATCGCTGTTCCCTGATCAGGTGATGACACATCTGAGATCAACGACTGGCCAGGCTGAGCTCTCAGCTGGAAGCACTAGGGAGAGATCCACTTTCAAGCGCATTCTTGTTATTGGTAAAACTCATTTCCTCGTGGTTGTAGGACTGAGGTCCCTGTTTTCCCAGGGGCTATTCTCAGCTTTTATAGGCCACCCAAATTTCTTGCCACATGGACTCCTCCATTTTCAAGCTGGAAATGGTGTATAGAATCATTCCCATACTTCAAGTTTCTTTTTTTTTTTTTATTTTATTGTATTTTAGGTTTTGGGGTACATGTGAAGAACATGCAAGATTGTTGCATAGGTACACACGTGGCAGTGTGATTTGCTGCCTTCCTCCCCATCACCTATATCTGGCATCTCTCCCCATGCTATCTCTCCCCAGCTCCCCACCCCCCACCGACCCTCCCCTATTTCCCCCCAACAGACCCAAGTGTGTAGTGCTCCCCTCCCTGTGTCCATGTGTCCTCATTGTTCAACACCTGCCTATGAGTGAGAACTTTCTCTTCTGCAATCAGCTGAAGAAAACTCTGTGCTTTCAAAGGATCCTTGAGATGAGATCACTCTCACTCAATAATCTCCCTGTTTTTAAGTCAACTGTTTAGGGACCTTAATTACATCTGCAAAATCCCTTCACAGCAGTACCAAGATTGGGGTTTGACAAAGAGGTGAAGGTGTGTGTGCACCAGGGTAACCTTGGGGATCGTCTCAGAATTCTGCCTCCCACAGCACCACAGTGCCATCCCCCCACATGGGCCACTAATCGGGGAGCCCAACAGCTAATTTGATTGAAGTGATATGTGTGTTGGGTGCTATATAACCACACAGAAGATAAGCCCATCACCTCAAATAAAGAAGCAGAACTCAAGGGTAGAAGCAAGGGCCCCTAGGCCCAGGGCAGCTATCCGAGCTAAGCAGCCCACAGCTGTAGCTATCTGCATTGGGCATCTATGTTTGTTTAGGGGATTCTCCTCATGATTGACAGCACCATCTGTGACCCACATAAGTGTGCTTGCGAGATTCAGCAAGGTCACTAGCACTTCCTTGGTTGCTCCCTCAGTTGCATTCCCTGGATTTGTGACGTCCTGCCATTAGCTGACCTGGCTCATCTCCACTCCTCTCCTACAACTGACTCATGGACCTGAAGGAATCTGCACCATCCTCCCCTCTCCTGGGCCAGCCTCCCCTGGTCACTGTGCAGCCTGGAAGACCCATCAGAGAGATGATGACCCACGCTTTCTGCTGAGTGACTACACTGCAGCAGCATGGGACCCAACACCTCCCAGGTCACTGGCCTGGGTCATCTAGATTCATCCAATCCAGCCCAGCCAAGCACCCTTATGTCAGCAAGTTTACCCATAAGCCACGTGATCAGTATTCAATGAGTGTTCAGCACTTAGCTTGTGTAATCAATTCCTTTACAGAGAGTTCCATGAGACTGAGGGGAGAAAAATTACCCAAATACAGAAATCCAGAGGGAAACCAAATAGAAAGAAGAACACATTGTTATTCTAATTCCAGCCCCTGACTTCCCTTCTCCCTAAAAGGAGAGCTTGCCCTTGGGAGAGACCCGCTTTCTCACCACCCCGGGACAGCTCTGGAAGGTCAACACCCCCAGCGGGCCCCCCCAGCAGGAGCCACTCAGTCTGGGAGAAGCAGCAACCGCCACACTATCTTGTGCTCCAAGCGAGGGCTGACTCTGATTCTCCCAGGCTCCAGCAGGTCGGCTCAGCTCCGAGCAGTTTGTTTTTTGAAAGTCTCATAAATTTCCAAGAAACTTCTCCAGACAACTGTCACGAGGCTGCACCTGCCAAACAAACACAAACAGAGCTCTCCTCCACCAGATTAGTTACTTAATTAAGAAGAGAAAGAGACAAGGCACATAATGTGGAGATAATTACCCATCTTGCCAAGTCTCCAAGTGTAGCGTGGCGCACGCGAGCAAATTGCAGCACCGCCGCTAATGCATATTCATCCAAAGTTGTAACTGCTGTGAACATTTTCCACACAGACAGCAATATGTTCAACCAACAATCTGAGCTCCTTCTCAGATTCCAGCTTCTTCCCACACCCTTACCCTGCCTTCCCAGGCTCCCTCCCTGTCTTTCTGTGAAGGAATTTGCTAAACAAAGCAAATAGCAAACGAGTTACAAGCGAATGTGACCAAAATCCATTCCAGGTGACACTGTTGGGAACAATCAATTCTGGACCCAAAAATGAGGTGCTTGAGTTTTTTCCCTAACCTGTTTACTCATTCCATTTAATTTCATGTAATTGAATTACAAGGATTTATTGAGCATTTACTGTGTTAGGCCCAGCGCCAACCAGTATTAAGACACAAAGATTAGTGTAATGAGGTTTCATCCCAATAGGCTCACAATCTGTAGATAGAGGAGCTCTCCTCCGTGAGATAAGGTGGGTGTGTATGATTTTAATCCTCTTTGACAAATGAGGAAACAAAGCCAAGGAGTGTAAGTAAACTGCCAAAACAACAGAGTAACTAAATGGGTGATTGGGCTTTGATCCTAGACTGACTCCAAGTTCTATGTACAAGGCAGACAAGGGGAAATTCTGCCTTGGAGACAGAGGAGAACAGAAGGAAAAACAGAGCCTGGAAAAGCACCGGAGATGTGGGCTCTGCCACCTTAGACAAGTCACTGAACTGCGAAGATTTTCAGTTTTCTCATTAATAAGATGTAGATGGTGAGAGATAAGAAATAGAAGGGCTGACAAGATTAAATAAAATCAGATTCCCAGTACTGATACCTAGGATGGTGCCTGGCACTTGGTAGATGTTTAATAAATAGTCGTGTGCTTCCCTTGGCCAAAACAGAAGGGCACAGCGGGCACAATGGGAGACCGGGGAAGGAGTGATCTAGGATAATGGGTGAGGCTGGGGGACCTTATGCAGGAAATGTGATTTGAGTAGGTCTTGATGTGGGAGAAAGATCGAAGCAGACAGAAATGGAAGCAAGGGCGTTTTAGGTGCTGGCGATAGCATGAAGGAGACACACACATTCAGGAGAAAGCAGCAATGCTGTGGCCAGAATCTGGGATTCTGAGGATGAAAAGGGAGATCAGGCTGGAAGATTAGACCAGTATGCAGTCCTGATTAGAAGAACAACCCAGGACATTTGAATTGTAGTTTGGAAAGTGGAGCTACGGTCACCCTGTTAACAAGCAAACAGTCAGTCCTTTAGAGAAGAAGGACCATGAGGAATCCCACACACCCAGGGACACAGGAATGATTTGATTACTCCTAGACCATGCTGAAGTGGCGGGGGGGAAGTTGACAACATTGTCAACTTGGTTTCAAAACACACTTGGCCATCTTTCTCAGGTGCCCTACCTCTCTCTATATAGCCTTCCTTGCCCTGGGCCAGCCAAGAGAGCCAATAGAAAACCATGTTAAATTTCCTTAGAAAGATGAATACATTGGCTCACTCTAAAGAAACTCAGAGTTGCCTTTCCCATGTAAAGTTAGGCCCTGAGGACATCCAAGGATATTTAGGAAAAGACTACCACTACCATCGACTTTCCTGATCCAACCGTAAACAATCAGGGCATTTCTATTTCTGCTTCTTCTAGCAGGAGTAACAGATACGTTTCAACTAAGATGCCAACACCAATTGATTGGATTTGCCTGGGGCACAAAGTAGTGAAACACTGTGAGGACACGTCTGGTTCAGAGAGAGCATGTACCTCTATTGCTTAGCAGTGTCTGTCAAGGGCGTGGAATGGAGTGGCTGCATAGCTATTTGCCATCCTTGGCAATCATTCCTGGGTCTCTGGCTAGTTTAAGCCTACATCACACCTTGGATTACTTTTCCCCCATTTCTGAAGGAGTAGAGATCAGAAAAGGAACAAAAGAATAACAGTAACTACCCCATTGGTTGAACTCTCATGGTGTTAGAATGAAAGGAAAATACTTTGTTTTCAAATTGCTCCTTTAGGGCTAAGAATGAGGATCAGCCTATTGTAGTGGCTCCCAGCCCCCACTGTGCATCAGAATAGACTAGGGAGCTTTAGACTCGGTTACCCTACAGATAACTGGGTTCAGTTGATCTGGGGCAGGGGAAGGCATCAGCGTTTCTTTAAATTGATTAAATAATTCATTTATTTTGAGACAGAGTTTTGCTCTTGTCTCCCAGGCTGGAGTCCAGTGGCGAGATCTCAGCTCACTGCAACCTTGGCCTCCCAGGTTCAAGTGATTCTCCTGCCTCAGCCTCCCGAGTACCTGGAATTACAGGTGCCTGCGACCATGCATGGCTAATTTTTGTATATTTAGTAGAGGCAGTGTTTCACCACATTGGCTGTCTGGTCTCAAACTCCTGACCTCAGGTGATCTGCCCGCCTTGGCCTCCCAAAATGCTGGGATTACAGGCTTGAGCCACTGCGCCCGGCCACATCAGTGTTATTTAAAACCTCCTAGGTGGCTCTGATGTGCAGCCAAGGCTGAGGGTCTTTGTGCCTACCGTAGGCTCAGCTGAAGAAGCAACATCCAACATCCACTTCATGACTTAGGTCCCACCGTGAGGCTCCTGTTCCTCATTTGAAGGAAAGACCATCTGAAGGTTCTGGCATTTGCCCTGCAGGTGCATAACGCTCAGCTGATGATAGACACAAGCTGATGAGAGTTGGGAGAGGGAGAGTGCATTCTGCTGGTATTGTCGGGGAAGGCCCCGCAGAAGCAGGCCTGAGCTGGGCCTTAGGAAGATGGGCAGAATTTGGATAGACAGAGTAACTTGCACGGAAGGCAGGACATCATAAGATGTGGGCAGAGGCTGGAGGCCGGCTGGAGAAGAGGCCCTAGAGAAGAGTGATGAGAGAGTATACCAGGGGCTGAACCCACGTAGCCACAGAGAACTTGCTGAGAATCGAGGTCACAAACCTGGGGCCAGCTCCTGCCAGGGGTGAGCTCTCCCTAGATTTATCTGCCTGCCAAGTCCTCCTTCTGGGGGCCCCACATCTAGCCAGCTGCTAGCCCCAGGGACCCAATTGTCCTTCTGACCACACTCTTTCTATAAGTTTCATTCCAAAAATGAACTTTAGGGTGAGACTTTACCTGGTCTGCCCTTGACAGCTCACTAGGGCCCCCCTCCCTCCCAACAGAACACAGGGCTTCCTTCGGCAGTGTCTCCCATGCCTGAGCCCCAGGACCCCCTCCCTGCCAGTGTGTGTGCCTGAGGCCATCAAGAGCCTGTTGTTTCAACTTGAGGCCTGTCCACATTGTTTCTCTTATCCACCCTGTCTTCCACCTGTTCACAGGGACTTCTATATCAGTCATCTGCTGTCAGGGCAACACCAGGCTTTCCCCAAGGTGTAAATCCTGAGAGATTCGAATGGGGAAGAGGGGCAAACAATTTGCTAGGCTGGCTTGGTCCGTATATTCTCCAGCACCTAGATAGCAAATGCTGGAGTGGGGTCTCGCTAGGTGGGGTCCTCCTACCACCAGGATTAGCATTATCAGAAAGGCTTGTTAAATGCAGACTCCTGGGCCCCCTCCTGACTTCCTGAAAAGAGGGTGGGCCTCCGGACTGCTGGTAACCTGGTAAAACAGGCATCTGGAGATCAGGAAAAAAATTCATCCCAGGCTTTGTTGGCATATAGAGTATGTTCTGGAGGGCTGTGGCCTTTTCTCTGACTTGACCACGTCGGAGTGTTTTAACAGTGTGTCTTCCTCACTTGCCCTCCGTCGGGATGTGTGTGTATGACACGGCGCTGGAGAGGCGGAGGTACTAAGTGTAAATAACACAGAAGCCCAGCCTTGCGCTGTGGAATGTTTTCTCTGGGCCCCAGTAAGCCGCTTCCTATTTCCTTGCAAATCACTTGGAGCTCTCATGGTGAAAAGGGTGTTTCAAAGTTGTTAAAGACAAATCAGTATTTAATTAAATCTCCATTCCTGATAGAAAGAATAGCAGCGGTCAGAATCATTTTGTGCGGAGATCAAACACTCACAGCTCTGCCTGTTCCCTGGAGAACCTCAGAACCATTCCCCACTGTCAAGTGGACCAAAGGCTGTCTCTCTTTCCGCTTATGTATCTGTTAATCACTGCCACTCAATTAGCCCTGTAACATATTTGAAAGTGCTTTGAAAATTGTCAAGTCCTATTCAAATATGGGGGATAATTATTACAGAGGCCTATTCTCTCCACTGACCCTCCTCAGCCATCTCCAGGCCGTGTGCTCTGCCGTACGTCACCTCGTGTAATTACTGGGGGAGGCCCTGTGTTCTCATCCCTGTTTCACAGAACCACAGAGACAGAGACGTCAATGACGTGCCCAGGGTCACGCAGGCAGTGAGAAGCGGGGTCCTGTGCGCTTCCAAGAAAACAACCCTCTTTCCACTTTGCGTTCTTCAGTGCAGCCTTTTCCGTCTTTCACCAAAGCCAGGATTCTCTCCCCTGGTCGGTGACATCCCGCCTGACCTTCATTGTGTCCAAAGAGGCAGTGACATTTTCAAAGCAACTCATGCTGGCATATATGCTGTGGAGACTATCAAGAGGGGGAAAGCGATGGTGTGAAAAGCAGCAAACCGGTCACAGACGGCTATCAGGTCACTCAGTCAGCGACGTAGGCACGGATGCCAATGTTACAGGGATTAGCTGGATGTGCGAGGTACGAGGGTCCTCTGGGGCAGGGGGAGAGATGGAAGACTCAGCCTGCCACCCAGGAAGTCAGGTGGGGCCCAGGAATCTGCATTTAACAAGCCTCTCCAGGAATGCCAATGCTGGGGGTAGGAGGACCTCACGTTGTGAGACCCTGATCCAGCCTTTGTCATCCAGGTATTGACGAAGTTCTAGCGATCTGCAATGACTCCGCCACTTCTGTATGCTCTGTCGTCAGGCCTCATTGACGAGATGTTCCCTGGCCCCTTTCTCACAAGGAGGTAAAGCATTGCAAAGGGGAGAGTTTTCAAAGGCACATCCAGTGTGGTGAGCGTGGCGCTCTGAGAGATCATTCCAGCTCCAGGGTTGGGTGTGCCTTGCTATGTCTCTGCTTAGAGGTTGTACTCTGGGACACCCTATCTTACTGTATACGTAAGCATGCTTTCTTTGCAGGGCAAACATGATAGTAATTGTATTTTTGTAAAGTGGAGTGAGCAAACAATATGCAAAAATCACGAGACTCTGTCTGCACGGGGGCTGGCTCCGATGGCCGGGTTGATGCTGCTGCAGGAAATGCTTTAGAAAAGGTTTTGTGGCTGTCCCCAGCCAACTGCCAGGGACACGGAGCTGAAGGCCTTGCTTGTCCCATCGGCGTCCTAAAGGGCACCCGGAAACATGGGGACACTGTGGTGAGGCTGCTGACCAGGAGAACATCCTGGCTTTGCTGAGGGCTCCAGATGGATGAGGAAATTCAGGTCTGGCCACGGTGTTGGGCGGTTCCCTTCTCCCTGTGTCAGAAACAGGTCCTGACCCCCTACTCCAGCAGAGCTGTGTCTGCTTCCTTCAGTGTTGCCCTGGGATGCCTCATTCACCATTGCCCATTTTCATCCTTCCCCACATGGGCTCACCCAGAGCCTGAGAAGTCACTGAGCCCAGCGCCCATCTTCCTCCCTCTCCTGCCTCATCTAGGGCCTTCTCCTTAGGGAGGTGGGGCCCACTTCCTGAGCAGTGGCTGCAAGTACCAGGCATGGTGCTGGGTGCTCTGCATAGGCCTTATTTAATCCTTAAAACAGTTCTAGTGATCTACGCTGACGGCACCGCCTCTGTGGGCTCTCTGACTCAGACCTCATTGAAATTCTTGCCTCCACCACTTGCAGTCAGCAGCGTGCTCTTGAGAAGGTCTCCTAACTCCTAAGCCTCCAGTTGTGCATCTGTGAAATGGAGCTGTTCAATGCACTGACCTCACTGTGTCATTGCAAGGACTAATGGAGATGCTGCCACTTAAAAACCGGGCACAGTTCCCAGCGTTTGATCAAAACATTGACACTATTATTATTCTCAGGAACTGTTCTTACTGTGTATTTGGGGGGTTTGGGATGACTTGCCCTAAGTCACACAGCTGATAAACAGCAGAGTTAGATTTGAACTCAGCTCTGACTAGTCCCAGAGCTCTCCTACTGGAACATCTTAGGGCAGCGGGTACTGGACCAGCGGTACCAGCATCACTAGAAATGCAGGTTCTCGAGCCCCTCCCCCAGACGTCCTGAATCAGAAACACCGGGGTGGGTCCAGCAATCCACATGCCTCCAGGGGATTGATGCTGATTGAGCGTGAGGATCCCTGATACAGGGAGGTTCAATAGGACACTAACATGCCTCCCGACCATCCCTGCTCCCATCCCCAGATAAAATTTCAGACTTTTGAAAGCTTCTCAGGCATTTTCTTCTAATCTACCTTACAAACCTGGTTAGTCTTTCCTTTCCTGGGTCTCACTGTCACAGCTTGGAGCCCATCGCCCCCTTCCTCATGATGAAGAAATATCATGCAAAGAAATATCAGGCAGAGGAAGTCTATGAGAGCGGAGCGGATGAGGCGCAAAGCAACGATTAGAATCAGGGAGGAAGTTAGCAGCAACAGGAGGACAGTTATTTTGAGTGCGTTTTTAAAACACAACAACAACATAAGGTGAATCATATCTTTATAAATTCATACAATTTCCCTCCCGCACCTCCTTTCCCTCTCTACCTGCCTTGGTTCCCAGTCCCAGGAAGGGCCACTGGACGGCGTGAAGAGACGGTCAACGGCACCCACCGCATTTCTCCAGCCCCTGCGACCCGGTCTCACAAGGAAGAGGGTTGGGATCCAAACTGCCACGGTGAGACCCAGAAAAGGAAAGACTAACCCCTTTTCCCAGGTAGGTTGGGAGAAAAGGCCTGCGAGGCCCAAACATGCTTGTCAATGGAGGGAGTATGGGACCCCCCCCTGGCCAGGACTGGAGGGTGGCGGGCAAGTGCAGGGAGCACAAAATTTCAGGAGACCCTTGCCTGGTCCTGCAAGGGAACACCTTCTAAAACTTTGCACCCCAGCCCCCACCCTACGTGAAGGTCAGCCTGTAACTTGACATTAAAATTTTGGTTCCCCCAGAGAAGTCACCTGAGTCAGAACCACCGTTTCAGTCCATGATTTGAAGGAGACATCTGCACAATAGCCAGGTGACAGCCCAGAAACCTCTGCTAATACCTGCTTGCCAACGGTCCCGCCGTGGGGAGCGAGCCTCCCTCCCCTCACCACGGCGCGATCCATGCCGCTGGTACAGTGCCCAGGGGACTCCCGCCCAGCCCTCCCAGCTGCCACGAGGCGGTGCCTGCCCGTGCCAGCTGCCAGGCTGGCCTCTCTGTGCTCCAGAGCCGCACAGCTCTGAACAGCGGCAGCAGGTGGGAGCCCCACCGGGAAAGGCAATGAAACTCACAGCCGTAAACGAGTTTATTATTGTTTTTAACTGGGGAAATAAATGTCTCAAGCACTAATAAAACATTGCGTTTTCTGCTTTTATGTCTTGAAGCCCCGGTTTCTCCCAGTACCTTGGCTGCTGGAGACAGGTTGGCCCTAGGTGTCTAGGGCAGGGTCTGGCAACTGGATTCCCTGGTGACCTCTTCTCCCATCAGCCCCAGCTCAGGCCCTCCTGGCTCCCTTAACAGGTGTCAGGAGAGAATAGCACAGCAGAGGATCCATGACGGGAGACTTTGTTTGCATGGAGGAAATAGACACAGACCACCAGATGCATACACAGAAGTACTATCTTCTCCCCTCTGTTCTTGTGTGGCAGGTTGCATGTGCGTGCTCCTGAGTGTGAGGGTCCTGCCTTCATCTTGCAAGCACCTGACAGGGAGTCATGATGACAGACGAGCTGCTCTCTCTGGGCCTCAATTTCAGCATCTATAAAATGAGGGACGGGGTGGAGATTACATAGGCCCCTGAGGCATTGAAGTTTTCTGAATCCATGAGTGGGTTCTAAGATGCTGAGGACATAGTCCCCTTGGCCAGGTGTGCCCTGGGTAAATGCAGGTGAGGACAAGTTCTTCAGGAATCATGGGCTTTCTGTTGGCCATAGGTTGTGTTTTGGTCAGACCAGTGCTAGATGCTGTATCAAATAAGCTTGAAGTCATCAGGAGCTTAGCCTAAGTAAGTTTATGTCTTGCTCCCTGAGGGTATTTCTGGTTGATGGGCAGCTCTCTTCCACGGAGTGATTCTGGGATCCAGGCTCCACTTTTCTTGTGGACCTGCCTTCCTCTAAGGTTTCCGAGTCCTCTGTATCCATTGGCAGATAAGGGAGGAAGAACAAGCAAAGGTACAGAGGCTTCTGAGAATCCTGACTGGCTCACCCCATTGGTGGAAACTGGAGATTTGACCTGTGACGTTGTATGGGAGCCTGGGCGATGTAGCCCCTGATTGAGCAGTGGCTTCACATACGGGCTGGGAGGTGTAAATTTCTCGTGGACAGCTGGTCCTCTTTGCTGTGGGCTGTAGCCACCACCTTCGCATGTCCTGGCATCTGCCCCGTGAGAGGACATCATTGTCGCCAGCGAGCCAGAGAAGAACAATGGCAACTCCACAAAGATGCTCTTTGCAGCCTCAGTTTCTCCAGTGGAAAATGGGGTGACAAAGAGTACCTGCTTCCTCAGGTTGATGTGCAGTTTAAATGGGATGGTGCATGTAAGCACCCCCACATGTGGTACCTGCAGAGTGAAAGTTAAGGAAGATGGGGAGGGCTGCGGTGGGGAAGTCCGCCTTAGGGCCGGTGAAGCCGACAAGAGGCAGTCCACGTGAGCGTGGGAGGGAGGCAGTCTGACCTCTGTCCTCGAAGCCATCCTTAAATCCCAGGCTGTGGTTCTTATATCTGAGCCCAGCCATAGCCTAGTAAGGTAGAACTGTGTGTGTGTGTGTGTGTGTGTGTGTGTGCTCGGTTTCAAATCAGTCAAGCAAAAGCAAAGTGATACCAAACACCTTCCCTCCGACGGTGAATATGTACACACAATCACACAGAGAGAAGAGAGAAACAAATAAATAGACTATTTTTTTCCCCAGGAAAAAAAGATGCCGTTTTAGCCATAGATGCTTATGTACTATATTTAGTGTAGGTTTGGCACAATCATATACTGCCTTACATTATTTGAGGGTTTAAGTAAGTATTTCAGTTCCAAAAATAATCACCCTGCTCAGAGTTTTGAGAAAGACAAAAATAAGAGATGTGTTGTCCAGCTCCCAAAGAGCTGACAGCAGGGATAAAGACGGTAGCCTGCATGGGCCATTTAAAAAAAAAAAAAAAGCCCTGTCCCTGGAAGAAACGCTGCATCACAGCCGGAACAGCTCCAGGGGAGAGCAAGGGATTCTGCTGTGGTCCAGCAAAGCACTGGTGCCTTTACCAGGTGACAAAGCCACCTTCCTGGGCAGCCCCTTTGGTGGATGATGGGCATGGGATGAGGAGGGGATGGCACTGTGAAACGGGCCTGGCTCAGCATCATACAAGCTGGCTTTCCAATCTTCTCTGGGTCATTTGAGAACTGCATGACCTCAATGGTTGTGAGAATCAGAGTCAATCTGTGTAAAGAGTACACTTAAGGGTCTGACACAGGGTCAGCCTTCCACAAGCTGCATGAAGCTCCCCCTTGATGGAAAGGGAGTTGAATGTTCTGTTAAGCTCTCGGGAGCCGTCTACATGTTCCAGAGACTGCTGGGCACACAGTAAGGGCTTTATGCATGGTCGACTTGGATCAGTGATGCTGCCAGCCAGTTCTCTCCCTCCCTCCCCTCTTCCTTCCCTCTTCTCTCTCTCCTCCTTCACCTCTTCCTCCCACTCCCGGCATGCAGGGGGCTGAGACACCCCAGATGTGGATAACATCCTTTGCTCTACTGAATTCTCCTCCACTAACCTGACGGCACCAACCCAGTAGGAGCCAGAACGGGGTGTGTGTCTCCTCCTGATAGCGTGGGAAGCATACACACAGGATTCGCATGGACCTGGATTCCAGTCCCAGCTCTGCCACTTACTCGTCATAGCTTTGGGAGAGTTGTGTAACCTTGCTAAGCCTCAGGCTTCCCTCGTGCAAAGTGGGGGAAATACCCATCAGCAGAACGAATACGAGGGTTCAACAAGACTGCAGATGGAAGCACCACGTCATGATTTTGCAGACATTGAATAGCTGTCGGTCCCCTTTTCTCACGTGTAGTTATTCCGGGGATTTGGGTAGCTCCGCAACCCCGCTTTGCACTCCACTGTTGAATCGCTACCATTGCAACTGCATCTCTTTGATCCTTGTGAAAATATGATGTCCGTTAGGAGAAACCCTCGTGGACTGTGCATGGTGGAAAGAGTGCAGGGTAAGGAAGGCTGGGGGACATTAAATGCAAACTCAGAACGACTCACAGGCTGGTTGGCAAGTAGATTCACCCTGAGTCCTCATGCCAACCAATTGGTAGAGGCTCCTGGGGGTGTTGTATTGAGGATATTGTGTTGAGGAGGATTCCGAGGTCACCTCTGGCTTGGGGAGAAGGCACACATGATCAACTGGTAGGTGCGCGAACAGGGCAGGGAAGGCCGTGGCTCCCATAGGGTGTTGGGGCAGAGCGCAGCCTGGATGCTTTGGTTTTCACCCTCCTGTGCCGAGGCTCCCTGTGCTCAGCTTGTCCCTGGCTTATCCCTCCCACCCTGATCATTCCTCCAGGAGGCCCTCCTGATTGCTCTTCCTAAGCATGTCCTGACCTGTGCTTTGCTGTCTCCAGGCTGGTCCAGCCTCCTAGCTACTGGGCAATGATATTCCCTCACTGCAAGCCCAGCTGCTTCCAGCCAGAGCCGGCTCTTGCCACCAGAGGGAACCGGTTTTGAGCATGCATCACCATGCCCCAGCATTCCTCTTCCTGAGTCTCATTACGATATTGTCCATATTCCCCGCGAAAGGGCATCTCTCCCAACGCCTTTGCTTTTTCATTAATGTGTGTGAAGGCAAGTCAAGCCTGATTATCATGAAGACAATTGCTGCAATCCCTCCTGGAGAAGGCTCATCCAGACTGTGTAGGCGGTTTAATTTCAGAGACCCATTAATTGGCAAAATTGCTTAAGCAGCTGCTCTCAGTGTCATTTCAGGACCACTTTGTGAGAAGCAGAGAGGAGGGGAGAGGGAGGGGAGGAAGCAGGCTTCCCGGCGGGCCGGCCAGCCCAGACCCTCGCAGTCCCACTCTCCCTGGTAAACAGACACCAACACTGAGGGAGATACACTGTGGCTTGGGCTTGCTGCTGCTGCCTGTGACCCACCCCTAGGCAGAGTCACTCAGCCCTGAGACCCACATGCACACACCACCATTCTCTCCACTGCCTCTTCCTTCCCCAAGCATGTCCAGCCAGTCACAATTTCCCAATCACTTTCAACATCGAGTTCAGAGCGCCAGCTCCTCCAGGAAGTCTCCTGGGATTTGATCCCCCAAGGACAATTTCTTTTTCTCCACGATTAATGCTTAAAAAAAAAAAAAACCTCTCGACACGCTATTTCAAAGATTCAGGTTGTATAATAGACAGGGCTCATGGTGTCTTTATCTCTCTACCCCAAGAACATAGAGCCTGTTATAATGAATTGACTGAATGAAGGCTTGTTACATGAAATGTGCAACGCTCGGGTTGTGGTGGGGAGGTCAAAAAGTTGTTCATTCCTGGCCGGGCGCAGTGGCTCAAGCCTGTAATCCCAGCACTTTGGGAGGCCGAGGCGGGTGGATCACGAGGTCAAGAGATCGAGACCATCCTGGTCAACATGGTGAAACCCCGTCTCTACTAAAAATGCAAAAAATTAGCTGGGCATGGTGGTGCGTGCCTGTAATCCCAGCTACTCAGGAGGCTGAGGCAGGAGAATTGCCTGAACCCAGGAGGCGGAGGTTGCGGTGAGCCGAGATCGCGCCATTGCACTCCAGCCTGGGTAACAAGAGCGAAACTCCGTCTCAAAAAAAAAAAAAAAGTTGTTCATTCCTTCAAAAAAGATGTGCTAGGCATGTGCTAAGAGTAAGAGATAGGGAGCTCATTCAAGGTCTGACATGCCACCAAGGGATATTGATCTGGGGACATTCTGTGTAGAGAGATGGCATGTCCAGCTCAGGACATTGGAGAAAGTTTTGCAGGAGACAGGCTCAAGCTGCACCTTAGGAAAGGGATGCTAAAATCTTCCACAAACCAAACAAATGGAAATAGAAAAATATGTGTGTATGTTCTGACTCCTTCCTAGAAGACAGATAATCCTGAAATGAACATGCTTTAAAAAAAACATTGGAGCATAGCAAGTATACATAAGGCGCATAAACATTAAATGGATGCCTCACTGATTTTTATGTTAGTATCCACCCATAACTGCACCCAGATCAAGAACTAGAACATTTCCAGCTCTCCAGAAGGTTTCCTAATGCCTCCTCCTAGTCACTGACACCCCTCCACCACAGGTAACGCCTACTTTGACTGTTGGTACTATAGATTAGTTATGCCTGGAATCAGAGCAATCTTTCCCATTAGGCTTCTTTTGCTCAACCTTTTCTGTGAGACTCATCCATGTTGTGTGTGGCTTTTGGAACAAATGGACTTTTAATAAATGCCTCCTGTGAACCCAATCCCAGCAAAGACTTGCTACCTATCACGCACCCAGTTTGCCCTTCCTTCTTGCTAACAGAACTCCAATGTATAGGAGGTGGTAAAATGGGCAGCTAAAGGACTACATTTCCCAAGCTTCCCTCCAGCCAAGAGTAGCCAATGAGATGCCCATGGAAGCTCCTCAGCGGGGCTCCTGGGAAACTCTGCAGAGTTTCGTGCCTTGTATATGGATGTGATTGGAGCTTCTTCCATGCTTGGCATATGGAGCTCATGTGATTTAAGCTCCAACAGCCATCTCGAGCCGTTAAAAGACTTGAGAATAGGGCCATGCGATAATGTGGAACAGAAAACGAACAGAACCTGGACCCCTAGTGACATCCTGGAGCCTCCACATGAGCCCTGGACCGCCTTCCTCCAGGCTTGCTTAAGCCACTGTTACTTAGGTTATTGGTTATAGGCAGGAGAAATTAATCCTAACAGTTAACCAAATTGGTACATAAAACCTTCCCACTGCATGTAGAATAAAATCCAGAGACTTTGTCGTGGCTCATCTAGTCCTGTGTGATATGGCTCCTGGCTTCTTTTCTGATCTCTTCTCCTTCCATTCCCCCACTTGCTTATCCACTCACACGGACCGTCTTTCATCTCCTTGAGTAGCTCCTTAAATAGCTCCCTTTTCGCCCCAGGGTCTTTGCACAAGCTATCTTTCTGGTAGGAGCACTCTTGACTCGACATCTGCCTGTTTCTCCCCCTCTTTCAATTTCACCATAAGTGCTGTCTCTTTAAAGAGGCTTTCCCTGAACACCTGATCTAAACTAGATGTACCTGGCACTTTTCATCTTGGCACTTATCCCACTTGGTAAGTGGCTTATTTGTTCAAAGCCTGTTTACTTCCACTAAATCGTCTGTACTATGAGGGCAAAGATTGTGATTCTGTTTTGTTAACTTTAAGGTCCCCCGAGCCTACCATAGTACCTGACACATGGAAAGTGCTCCATAAACATTTTTGAATGAGTGAATAAATGAATGAATTTGAGAGAAATACAAAGGAGACTAGAGCTCCCAGCTCTACAATAAAGGAGACTACAGACCTCAGCTCTATAATAAAATAAAAGCAATGATGCATGTAAGACACCAAGGATATCAGGATGAACAAAACAGAACTTAGAAACTAAGGCCAGCTTGGTGGGTGGATATCAAGGACTCACACAAATAGGAAATGTCCTGAGACTCCAGAAAAAGGGACGTGAGAGTAATCAGGAAAGCTTTGAAGGATGGGGACAATTATATGAAATAAAAAGTGAAAAGCAATCAGCGTGTGGGAAAAAGCCTATTAACTAGAATTGAGTTCATCCATGAGTAACAGAAATACCAAAATAACAATGGCTTAAAGAAGACACAAGTTTGTCTTATTCTCGTATAAAAGAAATTAAGTTGCTAGAGACCTAAGCTCTTCCTATCTTGCTTCTCTGCCATCTTTAGTGCATTGCCTCATGGTTTAATATGGCTGCCTATGCTCCAGCCACTATATTCAGAACCCTCACACCAGGAAGAAAGAAGGTAAAGTGACAGGAATGAAGAACTTATGCTAAGTTATTTTACCATTTCTTTGGACAGAATCTATTATATGATCTGTTCCAGTTTGAGGCGAGGCTGGTAAATATCATCATGATTCTTAGCCCAGATAAATGTCAAGGTTCTATTATAAAGGAAGGAGGGCAGAGCAGATATTGGGATAAGACACTGTAGTGTCTACCGTAGGACAGGGAATGACCTCCATTTGTGGAAGCGTGGCAGATTGCAAAGAAGGCTGCAATGCACTATTGTTCCTCTCTCAAAAGTAGAATCTATTTCCCCACGCCTTTTTCCGGACTGGCTTGTGACTTGCTTTGACCGAGAGCATGTAGCAACAGTGGCAGTGAGGCTGGGCCTCAAGGGCCGGTAGCTTCCACTCTTGCTGCTTGCTGAACACCGTTGCCATGTGCACAGGCATGAGCAAGTCTGCTGGAAGGTGAGGAAGCGCAGGAAGAAAGATCAAGGCACTCCGGCTGATAGCTAGACAGCCACCCGGTATGTGAGCAAGGCCAACTAGGACCAGCCAGCCCCCAGCCAACCTGCCAACAGCTGCGAATAAGCAGAACTAACCATCAGACTTGTGAGCTGAATCTATTGCTGTTTCAAGCCTCTGAGTTTGAGTGTGGGTTCTCACCCAGCAATCGATAACTAGTACTGGCAGAAAGGCTACAGGTGAGGACGTGCTGGAAGTGTTTAGGGTTGTGAGTGGAGAGGAAAATCCTCAGGAGGCTGATGGCAAGGCTGCTTCTCCCAAGTAACCCCACTGATGTTTGTTTAATGCACTGATTCCGAAATGAGAGAGTTTTCTTGAGAGCTCAAATTCTTCCAGTTTAAAAAGCCTTGTAAGAGGGACTCGGGAGTCCCAGGATCCAAAACTCAGTTGTCCACAGCCATAGTGGGACCTGAAGCAAGTTCCAGCTCCTCTCCAGTCCTCATGGCCAGGCACGGTGTGGACTTCGGAGGTTGTAAAATGAGGCCAGGTCAGCTGACACAGAAGCAAAGAAGAGCAAGCTGGCACTCGGAGAGATGAGACATGGCAGTGCAGCGCTGGAGAGGCTGCAGTGACTGATCCATGAGCAGTCAAAGGAACGTTTGCTGGAGATGGAAGGAAGAAAGAGGGCTCGATGCAGCCCCCAGCCCAGCCTTCCTCTGGGGGTCTTTTATGCTCCTTAAAGGTGATATTTGCCGCCTCCCCTTATCTTTTCCTGGCAGAATCACAGAGACCCAAAACAAAAAGTAACTTTGATCTGCCTAAGGCCACTCAGGGAAGAGATGACCAACCTCACCTTTGGTCATATCTCTGGGTTTTGCTCTACTGCCTTCCCCATCACACTGATCGTCTTGCCCCCAGGAGCCAGAGTGATGGTTGTTGTAGCACTCCTGTGGCCCCAGAGCTCCAGGATGTCTGTGAGGTACCAGGTCACCCTTCCACCCAGTTGGTATTGGGCCCTGGACCTCTATTGCACCTCCACGTCAGAGGGGCGGATAGCCAAGGGGCACCCAACTTCACTGAGGAATGACTGCATTACTGCATGCTCCTACGGTCACACAGCTTTCCTCCCAAAGTGGGAGGTGATCAGTCCCCATCTCCCCAAGCCCAGCTCTGGGCATGAGACACCAGATCAAGAAGGTGTAGGCCTGCCTTCCCATCCCTAGGAGGAGAGTGGGCACATCTGCTGCTCTCCTGCCCAGCAGCCTGCTGAACTCAGCTCCTGGGGGCTACACCCCCCACCCTAACTCCCACTTAATGGGGCTCATCTGCTTTCCTGGCTTCTGCCCAAATCCCTGGTCAAAACACCTGGCTCATCTGAACCTTGTGATCAGCAGTACCCCTGAGAGTGAAGGAGCAAATGATCAGGGCTCAAATTCTCGCTCTGTTACCTGCTAGTTGTATAATTCTGGGCACTTTAGTTAACTTCTCTGAGCCTCATATGTAAATTAATCATGATACTACCCCACTCACAAGGTAGTTGGAAGGATTCAGAATTAACCTTCACACAAGACAGTGTATCATCGCCAGTCATTCTGGAATGTAGGGGGTACCTGTGCCCAATAGTGCATGTTAGCGTCAGCAACCACACTCTGGTCTTCACTCTACTCCCCAGGCTACCCCTGGGAGCTACATTTCTCAGGATCCCTTGCCTGCTGGCTTCCTGTTAGGTTCAGCAACAGGAGACACTGGTGGGGGGTTAGAAGGCAGGAAGGAGAGAGAAGGCATTTGTCTGCTCTTGGCAGGCACCACTGTGGGTTCCCCAGTTCCAAGGGTGGGGGCTCCCAGAAGCTGGGTTCTGTGAGGGCTTGTGGGCCCCATTGCCCAGTACAGGAGCACCTTCCTCCTGTCTAGGGGTAAGAACCCTCATCTTCCTTTTGCCCCTCTGACCCTTTTAGCCCCTTTGTGACCAGTTCGCTTCATTAAATCTGCTTGAAACATCTAGAGCAGTTCTTGTCCTCCTGGCTGGGCGCGGATAGATGCCAAGGACAATGAATGCCCATGTCTGGAGGATTTCTCACTTCCCCTGTGCATCCTCCACTGAACCGTAGCTTAGGCCCTCCGCAGTGCCAGAGCCATCTAGGAACCTCCACACGACCAACACTCAGAGCAGACTCAGACTCGAGCCTCAGTTTACCTTATTTCTGGGATCAATGACTCAAAGCCTTGTCCCTTCTCTCCACGAGGTGACCCAGCCTTTCTGTTCTAATTAGTCAGGTACCACACAACATCCCAGTCAACCATGGACCACATAGTCAACTGTGGTACCGTGAGACTATAATCCCAAATTTTTATCGCACTTTTCCCATGTTTAGCTATGTTTAGATACACAAACACACATGGCGTTCCAGTTGTCTGCAGTATTCAGTACAACAACATGCTGTACAGGTTTGTAGACTAGGAGTAATCAGCTATCCCATTAGCCTAGATGTGCGGTAGGCTGTGCCGCCTAGGTTAGTGTAGTAGACTCTGAGATGGTCACGCAATGATGAAATCGATGCGTTTCTCAGAACATAGCCTTGTTGCTAAGTGACACGTGACTGCTTTTTCCCCCACCAGCCCCAGCCTTGGCCCCAGCAGTCCTCCGCTCACTCATTCCCCACCCTTGTCAGGTGCTCCCAGTCACTCTGGTAGGACAGAATCCTAGAATGTATGCAGCTTCCCACCTACCCCTTTGACAAAGCAGAAACGAGAATGGCTCTGGATGAAGATGGGTGCCCAGCAGAACTTAGAGGTGACTCTGGGGCTGTAGCAGCCCTGTAGAGATCTTCTAGTCCAGACTTTGCTCATCAGAATGGCAAGATACCATTATGCCCGTTATACAGATGAAAACAATGCTGTGTTAGTCTGTTGGCATTGCTATACAGGAATACCTGAGGCTGAATAATTCATAAAGAAAAGAAGTTTATTTGGCTCATGGTTCTGCAGGCTGTCTGGGAAGCATAGTGCTGGCATCTGCTTGTGATGAGGCCTCAGGGAGCTTCTAATCATGGTGGAAAGCAAAGGGGAAGCCCCATTGTTTCACACAGTGAGACAGTGAGCAGGAGAGAGAGGGAGGAAGTTCCAGGCTCTTTTAACAAACCACATTTCATGTGGACTTACCATGAGAACTCACTCATTACCACAAGGATGGCACCAAGACATTCATGAGGGATCCACCCCCATGACCCAGTCACCTTCCACCAGGCCCCACCTCCAACCTGGGGGACCACATTTCACCATGACATTTGGAGGGGACATAGATCCAAACCACATCAAGTGAGCCCCAAAGTGACTTGCTCATGGCTGTCCTCTGGGAAAGGCTCCCATCTGCCATCATCAGTCACCACTTCCTCCTGTCAGTTCCTGGCAACTCCTCTGCCCTGTTTCAGGTGTTCTTGGGGTTGACACACCCCCGAGCAACACATTGCTCTCAACTCAGGCTGAGTCTCCTATTTTGGACTTTTCCAATCTTGAATCCCAGCACAACACCACGTCTTGGATTCTATCTCTGCCAGTTGCTATTTTCTGCCAAGGAAGTGAAAAACTAATTTGTACTCAAGTATCAGTGGGTCAGTGTGTCCTCTCTTCCTCAGAAACACACTTGTTTCTTAGCTGGGGCCTTCAGCAGGGCCTCGCCATCCAGCTGTGCAGTCTGTGCACTGCACCACCCCGGTGGGTCTCATCCATGGCATGGGCCACATGAATAGCCCTCCTCACTCACCTAGGGTTGTACAGTGTACATTTAGACAGCGCCCTGCCTTTCCAGACACAATGTTGAATCCAAAGGAATACATTGCTGGAAGAGCTTATGGCAAGGGGCTGAGACCCAGGCCTGATCTGGGATCTCACACGGGCCGATGACACTCTCTCTGGAATTCTGTTTCCTCTCCCAAAAAATTGGAGCTCTGCAAAAATAAGTTTGTGCAGAGCTGAATACTTTAAAATATTTACACATGCAATTTCTCACTCAATCACATAGTAGGCAAGGCAGGCCCCATTCTCCCCATTGCAGAAGGGAGTGAACCGAGGCCCAGGGTGTTGAAGACTTGGCCAGCATCTCACAGCTCAAGAGGACCAGAGCCTGACCTTGGACCAGAGTCTCAGCCTCTCTTTTCCCTCCCTCCGTCCCTCCTTCCCTTCCTTCCTTTTTCCTTCCTCCCCCTCCCTTCTTTCTTCCCTCTTTCCTTCCTTCCTTTTTCTTCCTTCCTCCCTCCCTCCTTCCCCTCCTCCTTCCTTTCTTTCTTTCTCTTTCTTTCTTTCCTTCTATCTCTCTCTTTTTCTCTTTCTCTCTTTTCCTCTTTTTTTTTTTTTAATTTCTTCTTTCTTCTCCCTCTCTCCCTCCCTTCCTTTCTTTTCTTTTAGAGACAGTATCTCACTATGTTGCCCAGGCTGGACAAAAACTCCTGGGATCAAGTGATCCTCCTGATTCAGCCTCCTGAGTAGTTGGGTCTACAGACTGGATTTTACCAGTCCTCCCACACCGACCTGGGGAGGAGCAGCTTTCCAAGCTCTAAAGTTGTGTGAAGGTTTGCACCCAAGTGGCGTGTTGGCCATTCCCGGCAGCACCATGGCCAGTGTCATGCTGCCTCCAGGGTCCCTCGACTCACACCCCAGACGTGGCTCCTTCTCCGGCTTCAGCTCAGCCCTGGCTCCCCAAGGTGCCAGGTGGAATCCCAACATTTCTTCCACCTTCCCCAGGTCTGGCAAGTGGAGCCCGAAAACAGATGCCTGGCACCTTGTTCTTGGCGAGAATGATGGGTTTTCCAGTCCCTTTCCAGGAGTCACGCTGGCTTCCGGTGCATACACCGTGTCAGCTTGTCCTGTGCTAGTGAAAATAAACAGCGCCATTATCCCTCCGCTGGCTGCTGAATAGTCTATCTCTACCATTTAAGACAAGGAATAAATGGCTTCTGCGTTTCTTAATGAAAGGAATATTTCATTTCGCAGAGCTGAGGAACTGTTTATTGAGCCTAAAAACAACATTCATACTGCGTTTTGATAATAAACTGATCTGGAATTTGGTTCATTTAGGCGATGAGTTGGATGTGACTCCGTCATCTCCTCTGGAGTTGGTGTGGGTGGGGAGTGCACGGAGCTTGTGATCTAGGGGGTCTCAGGGCCCTGAAACAACACCCTTTCCATTTTCTGTGTTAATACTCAGAGTCCTCACAATGATCCTAGGAGATGGCTGTCATTATTACCCGCAAGTTACAGGTGGGGAAACTGAGGCACAGACAGGCTAAGTAGCTTTCCCAGGTCATAGATCCAGTAAGTGGCGGAGCTGTGAATTAAATATAAGCAGATAGGCAGAACACAGTGGCTCACACCTGTAATCCCAGCACTTTGGGAGGCTAAGGCGGGAGGATCACTTGAGGTCAGGAGTTTGAGACCAGCCTGGCCAACATGGTGAAAGCCCGTCTCTACTAAAAATACAAAACTTAGCCAGGTGTGGTGGCGGGTCCCTGTAATCCAAGTTACTCAGAAGGCTGAGGAAGGAGAATTGCTTGAACCTAGGAGGTGGAGGTTTCACTGAGCCGAGATTGTGCCACTGCACTCCAGCCTGGGTGACCAAGTGAGACTCCATCTCAAACAAACAAACAAACAAAAATGTACGCAGACGGGCTCCAGAGCCTGCTCTCCTAAACGTCTTGCTGGAGATTTGTTCGCAGCCTAAGAGAAGTCAAGAACGTGGCAGGGATACAGCAACAGGAGGTCAGTGAGACTTTTCTAATTTATGAACATTGAGCCCAGCACTGGGTCTTTGCCCTGGCATTATTCTGTGGTCCTGATCGCAGTTTCAGTTTCCTGAAAATGGAGCCAGTGGGGGAGTGGATGTTGGGACCTTGCTCCAGAAGACTCTCTCCTTCAGGCTCCTCCTGTCCCCGCCTTTTTGTAGCCAATGCCTCCTGCTCACAGGCTCTGCCTCTGTAGCTCTGGGCTGTTACAGCCAGGCCCTTCACAGGACTCCCTGCTCAGAAATGATGGAGACATCCTTGCTGCTGGATGTGAGGATGCGACCTGCCTCCACCCCTTGCTGATGTGGGTCCGTCCTGGAATCTCCTCTCTGCCGGCATCTCTGCTTTCAATGCTCTTGTTCACCCACGAAGGGAGTTCATGACAATACTTACAGCCACTGGGCGTTGCTAGGTCCCAGACACTGTGCCAAACGGTTTTCACGGGTTATTGTTCATCTTTACAGTAGCCATGTAAGTTAGTTTAAAAAACAGACCCAGGAAGGTAAACTAACCTGCCTAAGGCCACGCAGCTGGTAGCTAACAGAGAAGAAATGTGAATCCAGGCCTGTCCTCTCCCAAGCCCCTAGGCTTTCTCTACTGTGTCTCCTCTAACTCCTCAAGAGTGAGGTCAGATTAGACAGATTGTGCTGGGTTTCCTGCCCCTTACCCTCTACTGCAAAAAAGTGTCTAAATTTCCTCTCGCCGCCTCAGTCTGTCCCTGAAGTAGGTTGAATAATGGCCCCCAAAGATATCCACAACCTAATCCCCAGAATTCATGAGTGTCATCTTAGATGGCAAAAGGGACTCTGCAGATGTGATCAAGCTAAGAATTTCAAGAAGAGGGGGTTATCTTGGACTATTGAGGAAGACCATACAGGTAATCACAGGTGTCCTTCAAAGAGAGAGACTTGGCTGCAAAACAGAGGATGGCAGTGTGACATCAAAAGAAGACACTTGAGAGAAACGGCCGGGAGCCAAGGAATGCTGACAGCCACCTTAGAGGATGGAGAAGCCAAGGAACAGCTTCTCCTTTGGAGCTCTCTGTTGACACCTTGATGCCCTGTAAGACGCATTTTGAGCTCTTGACCTCCAACATTTAAAAGAATAAATGTCTATTGCTTTAAGCCACAAAACTGATGGTAATTTCTTATAGCAGCAACAAGAAACTAATACAGTGCTATTCAGCCCCATCTTCCAGTGTGGTCCTCATGCCGAAACAAGAGTCCCGTGGGCTCCACAGACACACCAGAATCTGTCACTGTCCCAGTATAGAGTCAGAAAGCCCCATCTCTGTTTATGTAGTGTTACCACCAAGGAGAATCCTGAAGTTCAGAGAGGGGAACTGACTGCTTAAAATTCATCCTAAGCTAACAGTGATGAAGATGGGACTCAAACCCAGGGTCTCTCACTTCCAGGAGAATCTTTTATCTACTTTTTAAGGCAATCAATAGCTCTGAAAAGTTACAAAGAAAAAGTAACTGTGGAATCTCAGAGCTATTACTTTGTGTGAGTGTGTGTGTGTGTGTGTGTGTGTGTGTGTGTGTGTGTTTCTTTCAGCATTATTTTGTTTCATTTGTGTTTTTTTTGTCTCCAGAGCAGATTATAGGCCTACGGTATAAGTAAGAGAACATTATTCCGAGTTAGCAACATTATTCCATTTGCCAGTTTAGGGCGTTTTTTGATGAGAAAGAGATAACACTAAATGTTCACCCAAACATTTCATGCCTCTAGGCAGGCCTATGTGACTAGCTCCGGTCAAAGGAATGTGGTGGAAGGGAGATTTGCCTCTTCCAGGCCTTGCCCCTAAAACCTCAATAAGCTCCTCTTTTTAGATGCACCTTACCCATTGGCTGGGCAGACGAAGACCTCGGGTAGGAAGATTGTTAGACTCTAAGGGTTAGCAGAGGCTAAGCTACGTAAAAAGAAGCTAGATCCCTGAGTCACCAATTGGAGGAGAGGTGCCTGCCCAGTGGAGCCATCTGACAGCAACACCCATGTTAGATCTTGCAGCGGTGATAAATGAACCAACATTAGGTTAAGTCATTGGGAATTTGGGGCTTGTTACTGCAGCATAACTCAGCCTATCCTGACTGACACAGATGGGAAGATGGTATTCAATGCCTCTCAGGTACTGATAAATGGAATGACTGAAAGGACCCTTAGAATGGACCCATTTCTGTGGGTGAATATCAGATAAGACCTGTGGTATATGTCCTTATACATCCTTCTAGCTTCACCTGGAAATTCACTGAAGGACTGAAAAATAATGGCCAAGAGTGGTTACAACAACCAAAGAAAAATGACTTGTTAACTTTACCAAACCTGCCTTCTACTCTTTGCTCTTAGACATTATCCCCTCTGAGAGAGGTCTAAGGCCAGGACTGAGGTTCCTCGGTCCTGGCTTGAGTTCTTCCTGATGGGATTTTTCTGTCTACTACTCTTGAGGATCTCCTCATAAAGACAAGTTATTCCTGGAGAGAGGGTCAGGCCCTAGGAGAATGGATGTGGCCCTGGAGGAAGAAAGAGGAGGGGAGCAGGGTCTATGTAGGCAAGAAGAGAGAGGGAGGGTCTATGAAGGCCAGAGTGGGGGATCAGTCCTTGGACCTTCCTTTCCTCTGTCCCCCATTTCTGCACCACCATTCTCCTTAATCTCATTTTGAAGGGGATGCCATCAGAGACTTTGGGAAGCGGATCTAAGCTTAGTGGACTCTGGAGGACAAATGGCCAGTAGACATGAAAAACGTTCTATAAATCACCTCCCAAGGAATCCTGAGAAATGGGAATTACAACGACACATCCAGGGAAGGTTTAACCCACTGTATCTTACCAATTGTAAAACATATGTCACAATCTCACATTGCGAAATCAGAACGTGTCTTACAGCCAATAGCATGTCAAAGTGTCATTAGCAGTGCCTATTATTTTTCATGGAACATACAATAATCATGTCTTAGATCAGACAAAAATGTGGTAAAAATGTGGTTGGAATCATTTTGGTTTATTTATTTATATATATATTTTCGAGATGGAGTTTTCCTTTTGTTGCCCAGGCTGGAGAGCAATGGTGCAATCTTGGCTCACTGCAACCTCTGCCTCCTAGGTTTAAGCGATTCTTCTACCTCAGCCTCTCATGTAGCTGGGATTGCAGGCATGCGCCACCACGCCCAGCTAATTTTTGTATTTTCAGTAGAGACTAGTTTCACCATGTTGGCCAGGCTGGTCGCGAACTCTTGACCTCAGATGATCTACCAGCCTTGGCCTCCCAAAGTGCTGGAATTACAGGCACGAACCACCGTGCCCTGCTGGAATCATTTTTAAAAAGAGCATTCCTGTGTTTAACTAGAAATTGTAATGGGGCATTTAAAGTGTCTAGGTACGTATTAAGATAGCAGGAGCTAAATCCCTGAGTCACCACTTGGAGAAGAGCTGCCGAGTATAGCAATTTTCAGATTCATAAAAAATACCTAGACGGTGGTATTTAACAACAACAAAAATAGAGATTGCAGTATTTCAGAGTAGGACTATACATGTAATATTGGAGTAGTGAACATTGGAGCTATAATTTTTATATCAGGACTATCTTTAGGTAAATGGGAAAATGGGTAGGATATTTGTTTAATGTAGTAGATGTTCAATGAATAGTTGTCTAATTATTTAGAGTCCAGGTCTTTGTTTAATTCTGTTTTTCTTAAATTTTATTTCTCTTCCTTTTCCCCTGCACTTTTTAAATTTTCTATCGTAGAATGCATGGGAAAAACTGTGAAATTTTTAAACATTTCAAGAAATTCCTCAGCCACTCATTCAGGTCCACTTCTTTCCTGCTTCCTAGCCCTTCTCTGAAGCTCATAACTGTTGCCAAAATATGATCATTTTCAATGTGTCAGTATTACAGGATCTTTGAGTTGTCGATTTTCTTCCTGGAAACCTCTTTGGTCAGTGGTGCCTTTGCCCGAGTTCTTGTCCTGTGTCCAGGAAGAATGAGGAACGCAAACAAGTAAAGGGTGAAGAAGATAAAGAGGAGATTTATCTAGTGTTAGAACCGCTCAGAAGAGACCCGCAGCAGGTACCTCCTCTCGGTAGGCAGGTCATTTCGTGGCATGTTCAGCTCTCAGCAGAAAGGAGGCCCTAGAGGGATTGACCTGCAGGCAGGTCATTCAGACATCTCTGCAGGTTTCTGAAGCCCTCAGCACAGAGAGTAGCTTCTCTCTGCAGCCAGTCAGCCCATCTCTGTCCCCTGCCCTGTTCTGGCTGAGCCTGGGGATTTTTATGGGCCTCAGAGGGGAGGAAGTGTGTGCCAATTGGTCCATGCGTGGCCATGGATGGACCTGGAGGAGGCACCACGGATCCCCTCTCCAGCATGACCGGCAGTCTGGCTCCCAGCTTTCAGGTCCTCCTTGGCCTGAAGGAGGGGCCTTACTGGGGACCTGCCTCCTTCCACCCAGGAATCTGTCTGCTTCCCATGGCCATATGTGGTCCCAGGACTTGGCCCTACTCCAACATCAGAGCAGGCGCCAGGAGAGGAGAGAGGTAAGGCAGTGGAAGCAGATACCCCTGAGCTTGCAGGGACAGGAAGGGGCCTTCCAGGGCCCCTGAGGGTGTAGGCTGCAGAGATGCCTGGGTCCCACACGTGGGAGGGTGACCACAGCTGCACCCGGGGAGTTCCCTCCCAATTCAGAAGGGCAGAAAGGGTGGGACTCCCACCAGTTCCATGGAGTGTGCAGCCCCAGCCCTACCGCCGTGCTGCAGCCTGGGTGATGGCAGCTCCCACTGCCATTATCAGGTCCAATGCACACCACTTTCCATGCACAGTCTAGAATTTTGTGAATACTTTTTTTACGGCTCTTAACTCATTATGCCTTGAATTTTAGTTACTTCTCTGCTTGTAAATGTCTTAAGGCAGGAGTCAGGTGTTTGGCTGTCTATTAAGAGAGTTCAACCTCTTCATCTAAGGTTGTAACTAGTGTTTAGCAAGTGCAGATGCTCCTCAACTTAGAACGGAGTAATGTCCTGGTAAACCCACTATATGCTGAAAATGTAGTAAGTTGAAAATGAATTGACCACATCTGACCTACCGAACATCAGAGCTTAGCCTACCCTGCCTGAAACATGCTCAGAACACTTACATGAGCCTATAGTTGGGCAAAATGACCTAACAGAAAGTCTATTTCAAAATAAAGTGTTGAATATCTTATGTTCCTGAATCTTGTACTAAAAGCGAAAAACAGAATGTGGGGTATGTGTACTCAAAGTGCAGTTTCTACTGAATACATGTGATCGTTACACCACTCTGAAGTTGAAAGATCGTAAGTCAAACCATTGTAAGTTGGGGACTGTGTGTGCTCATGACTGAGTAGTTGGAGGGTTGACAGATGAATAGCTAGATGGTTGAATGGTTGGACGAGTGGATAGCTGAATGAAATTATTTACATACTTTTTACTCTTAAGTCACTGGAGACAGACCAAAACAAAGGTCCCCTATGACATCAGAAAGCTAGAGGTCCCTGAGGCAAGGATAGATTTCGGAAGGCACAGCCGATGTACTCAACACTGCAAATGAGTAATATGATAAAGTTCCGGCAAAGTCCAGAAATCCAGATGGGTGTCTGCCCCTGGCCAGATACGTATGATATATTCTTATTAATAAAGTCAGACTAGTGTCCTCGAATTATCCAAGGAATACATTTGCCCACCCACAGTGGTGGGGGAAGCGATTACTTATTAATAAAGCAATAGCTAAATCTAATTATATCCCCATCAGAGGCAGCTGGTAATAAAACCAGGCTGGTCTTCCAGAGCTCGGTGACCCTGCTGACCTCAAATCAAAGTTTAAACCATCAGTCAGCTTCCAATGCATTCCCAGCACACCTCCCAATTACCAGCGTCCTGGTGCCGCTGTCTGCCAGAGGTCAGAAGTCACCGCCTGCACTGGATAGCTGGGAGCTGGAATGGGGCTTTAGAAATCTCATTATCCTGTTAACCATACATTTATCTGACAAGATAAAAGAGACTAGGTGACCAAGCTATCATTAAAGATTAATAGAAAGTATAAAAAATTCAGCTGCAACCAGCATTGCTGTTTAGAGCTTGTGATCGGCATGACAGGGTTATTAATCAGGGAACCAAAAAGATTTAGCTCTTTGCTCTTGATATTTTCTATTTTTGTTTTCAGTTTTGTTTTTTCCCTCGCTCTGTCTCAAGTCATTACCCCGTCTCCTATCACCCCAAACTGGAGGTCAAAGGAGGCTCCTGCTAATTGGCTCTTCCAGCTTCGAATCAGAGCCCATTGGACTAATTAGAAAATTGCCAAGACTCAAGGTGACGTGGGAAGCAGCAGGGGATGCTGGTGGGCTGGGACAGCGGTGCCAGCTGCTTACTGGGCCGCCGCCCTTCTCGCGTGCCAGGCCTGCTAATCAGCGGGGGAAATCAATACATTTTAAATTTAATTCGGTCCTGTAAGGCACACCCAAGCCCCAAGACGATTTCTCCTCATTCGTGATTCCATTTCAGTTTTACATGAAAGATTTTCAGCCCACGCCTACCCAGGAATCAGAGGGCAGGCTCTGTTTTTAAGGCTTAGGGATTCTTTTGATTCTTTCTAGTTCTCTCTTATCGCCCACCCACCCCTGCCGACCAGCTTCCTCCCTGCGGCATCCTCCTTCACCTTTTTGATCATAAATCAATGTCCTTTTCCTCTGCTGCCCTGGAAGATGCAAGCTCAGATGACAACTCAGCTGCTCCCCTTCCACCCCTAGGGCCAAGGCAAAGCGAAGCCAGGATGATAAGCCAGTGAGGGAAGGCAGAGGGTTTGCAGAGCAATGAGCCGGCTTTAATCAGCCCTTGGAACGGACTTGCAGCCCCGGACAATCCTCAGAAGGCTGATCAGGAAGCGACACTGACCAGCGGAGCCTGACGTTCTTCCTTGCCCTGAGATCAGCATGGCCTCGGGAGAGGGTCCAACAATGTCATCAGGCTGCCAGGACCCTTTACCGCCAGCTGGGTGACCTTAGGAAAGTCAGTTGGCCTCTCTGAGCCTGCTTCCCTGGCTGGAAAATGGGGAAAACCCCTCCTTCTCAGGGTTGTTTGAAGATCAAATGGAAATCTTGAGTACAATCTCTTCCATTGTAATGGCTTCCTGGCTTGCTCCTACTTCCTCCCTGCTCCATTAAAGCTTAATCTGATAAATCAATTAAGGATAAAATACTATTGGCTGACCTCTGGTTAGCTGCCAGAGTTCAAGGACAACAATTAATTCCTCTGTGAGCTTTCGGCCCCCAACCAACCCGATACACTTCCCTTCAACACATGCACGCACACACACACAGAGTGAATTCTCAGTGAATTATCTAATGGCCTCTTCTTCCAACTTGGAGACACTCTTTCTGCCTCCATGAACATAGCGTGGCACCAGTAAGTCCTGTGTAAGTATTTAGTGAGTATAGGAATGAAAGCTTGGCCAGAGGGAAAAATCCAAAGCTCCTGCTAAGAGGAAAACCAAAGGTCAAAGTTGGGCAAATAGAGAAGAGGATCCAGCCCCTGTAGCCAGGGAGGGAGAAACAGAAAGAAAAATTGGGAGAGAAGAGACAGGTTGGGAAGCAGAGGGCAGGAAGAGTGATCCAGGTCGTGCAATTAACAAGGGTCTTCCGGGATTGGAAAGAGACGTGACTGCAGCTGTAGGCTTAGGGCTGGACGTCATGGCCTCTAAGAGCTGGCTGCTCTGGAGACCATGAGCATTGCACGGCTCAGTTGCGGGCTGGGGAGTCCTGATCCAAAGATTGTTTCATTTCACTGAGGAGCCAAGCAGGCAAGGACACAAAGGGGAGAAATAAGGAGATTTTTGAGCAAGAGCGTGGCAAGAGAAAAGTGACATTTCAGGGAACAAATGATGAGTGACGTTACACAAAACAGGTCAGAGGAGGAAAGAATGCAGCTGGGAAAACTGGTGAGGATGCGGCCCAGGGAAGACTCAGCGAAGACCGAGGCCAGGATGACGAGTGTGGGAAATTAACATGAAAGGAAGTCAAGACACAGACTCCCTCTCTGTGCTCTTCAGCCTGCTTCTCACCTTCCCTGCACCTGTGTCTCAGCCAAAGCCGGCCCCCAGGGTCCTCCCAGCCCCATTGCCCTGGGGCCAGGCCCAATTATACCAGGTAAATAAAAAGGAAGTACATGGTTTCTTCTTTCATTTCTCTCTCCTAACTTCCTCTGACTGCCAAAACTTGTCTGTCCCATCTGCAAAAATGTGACATTTTATATTCAAAGCAGTGCATGTGTAATTATTTACTAGATGTATGTCTGAGACATAATTACATTTAAAGTATTTCCCACCAGGAATAGTTTTCCTTTAAGACACAGTCTTTGTTTGGAGGCCCTGAATTTGGGGAAAAGAGTTCATGATTGCTCTGTAAACAGGTCTTACAGACAGACACAGGAACAGCTGCTTCTAACACCTCCTGGAAGATTCTGGGGCTAAGAAAGTTGTGTATCTGTGTGTCTGCACATGTGTGGCGTATGTGTCCGTGCATGTGCATTAGTGTGTGTGTGTTCTAGGGGGGTGTGTGTGTGAGAGAGAGAGCATGTGTTCATGGAACATGTGTCTGTGTCTTGTGTGCTGTGGAGGGGCAGAGCACGAAGAAAGAAACTAGTGTCTACAGAGAGCCTACCGTGCTGCAAGTGCTTCGCATGGCCTTCTTTAATCTTCAAATATTCTTGTCTCTAATAGCTGAAGAAACTGAAACTTAGAGAAGTAAAAGAACTTGCCCCAAATTACTCCTCCTGTAAGTTTCAGAGCTAGAACTCTACTTCTTATAGTCTGTCTAGCTTGTGCTAAAAAGACTGAAGAAATAAAAGTACCAGCCAGGCACAGTGGCTCACACCTGTGATCCCAGCACTTCGGGAGGCCGAGGCAGGCAGATCATGAGGCCAGGAGTTCGAGACTAGCCTGGCCAACATGGTGAAACCCTGTCTCTACTAAAAATATGAAAAATTAGCTGGGCATGGTGGCAGGCACCTGTAATCCCAGCTACTCTGGAGGCTGAGGCAGGAGAATCACTTGAACCCGGGAGGCAGAGGTTGCAGTGAGTTGAGATTGCGCCCCTGCACTCCAGCCTGGTTGGCAGTGCCAGATTCTGTCTCAAAAAGAAAAAAAAAAGTACCATATTATACTATGTTTTCACCCAGTGGCATAATTCACATTTTCTCAGATCCATCTGTACATAATCATGTATACCTCATTTTCTGCGTCCCTTCTGTCCTAGACATTGTGGTAGAAACTTTACATATGGAATCTGATGCAATGCTCACCACATCTCTGGAAGCAGGTTTACTACTGCCATTTGAGAGGTTTTTTAAAAATGAGGCATCATGGAATTAAGTAACTCCCCCTTACAAAGCTTTGTTCAGCTCCAAAGCAGAAGTGCTGACTTTATATCCCACTGACTGGCTTCGTTATTACTCAGCTTTGAGTCTTGAGAATTTAGAGTCTAGGTAGGTAGGAAAAGCATACATGTGACAACTAGAGTTATCACATGATGGTCTGTATGTGAAGGCCAGCAGCTACCTTGCATCACCAAAACTCAGATTCCTCCATCTTCCTGCTCTGCTACCTTCAGTGTGTTGGCTGCCTTAGCCTAGTTTTCCTCATGGTTACAAGACGGCTGCCAGAGCTCCAGGCGTTGCACACAGCCTTCACTATACCCAGTGGAAGAAGATAGACTAGTTAATTCTCCTTTCTCTTTTTTCCTCTTTTTAAATCTTTGTTTCTACTATATCCATCTAAGTTTTGTCTGCGTGTATACATAGAGGAAGTTTGGGAAGATGTCCACCTGTTGAAAAGGCATTTTTGTGTGCTTTGATGCATGGCTTGATTTGTTTTTGTAATGAACATACAGAATTTTTTAGAAAAAAAATGGTAGAGAAATGCAAATCAAAACCACACTGAGATATCATCTCACGCCAGTTAGAACGGCGATCATTAAAAAATCTGGAGACAACAGATGCTGGAGAGGATGTGGAGAAATAGGAACACTTTTGCACTGTTGGTGGGAGTGCAAATTAGTTCAACCATTGTGGAAGACAGTGTGGCGATTCCTCAAGGACCTAGAAATAGAAACTCCATTTGACCCAGCAATCCCATTACTGGGTATATATCCAAAGAACTATAAATCGTTCTACTATAAAGACGCATGCACACGAATGTTCATCTAGGCCCTGTGTACAATAGCAAAGACCTGAACCAACCCAAATGCCCATCGATGATAGCCTGGACAAAGAAAATGTGGCACATATACACCATGGAATACTATGCAGCCATGAAAAACGATGAGTTTGTGTCCTTTGCATGGACATGGATGAACCTGGAAACCATCATTCTCAGCAAACTGACAGAAGAGCAGAAGATCAAACACCACATGTTCTCACTCATAGGCGGATATTGAACAACGAGAACAGCTGGACTCAGGGAGGGGAGCATCACACACTGGGGGCAGTTGGGGGGGTAGGGAAGAGACAGCAGGGGGTGGGGAGAGAGGGGAGGGTGGGAAGGGATAAAATGGGGAGAAATGCCAGATATAGTATGCACCTAAAGTAAATTAAATAAATTTTTTTTAAAATAAAAATAAATAAAATAAAAATTAAAAAATAGTATCTTTTAAAAAATGATAAAGTCAGTATTCAAAAGAAACAAAACTAATCTCAACAGTGTCATTCGCCTGCTTAAGATGCATCCCTGGCTCCCCAGCCACACAGCGGACAAACTCTGTGGCAGTTTATGAGGCCCTTTTGTGTTCTCACTGGCGGACACTGGTCCTCAAACATGCGGATGCTTCTGTGCTTCCTGCCTTGTCCCGGCACTTTTTCCTGCTGGAGAATGTCCCTCCACTGTTCCATCAGTGAAAACCCTGAGCCTTCCTCAAGGACCAAACCAAAACACCTTGCTCCTCGCAGCCTCTCCAGGAAGCTCAATCAGAAGATATTGCTCCCCTATCTCAAGGCTAGATTTTCGTGCGTTTTTCAGTGTGCTGAGCTGGGGTCAGTGGTATGCCGAAGCTGCTGGCTTTCATTCACTCTTGAAACCCAAGGCTGAGCATCCCTTTCCAAGATGTCATATTGGTGTCTTGGAATTAGCCACAGTGAAGATATTTATACCATGGGAATTGACAACGGCTACAATTTTCTTTTCCTTAGGGAAAGTTAGTTGTTAAACATTTACCAGCACAACTCCAGTTTGGGTAGGGGTCAGTCTCCAAAATTAACTCGGAATTAACTCAGGGAGGTCAGTCTTATTTAGCTGCAAACTCCATCCCCCAAGCCCCTAGCATAGCGCTACGCTCAATTCTAGACAACCAGCTTCTGCAAGCAGAAGGGCAATCCAGGACTCCACTGTCATTGCCCTGCTGTGGGTGCCAGCCAGCCCATGGCCCTGGGCTGGGGCTGTAAGAGCTGCTGCAGGTTCTCTGCTGGCTTCCTGGAGACATTGGGCCCCACCTATCGGAGAGGGAACAAGCAGGACTTAACAGGATGATGGAGATGTAGAATGGCCTCTGGCCTCCCCAGATCCCTAAATCTTACACAACAGAGCGGCTTAAGTGACTCCGTAAATAAGCCAAGGAGTTCAGGTCTTGGAAAATGCAAAGTGGGTTGCTAAACCTTCCCGGGCACCATCGATCATCAGCTTACTGGTGGCGTCAGAGGGGCCCATCCACTTCCCTCAAGCACTGACTGTGCTTTTCAAGAGAGATTGCAAGTGACAGAGGAGCACACGAGGCAGGCCCTGGCAATGCTCCTCCCACATCCCTGAGTCCACAGATTTACAGCTGCGACCTGCAGCAGGCCCGGTCTGTGCAGGGCCAGGGTGGAATTCGGGGGCTGGGGGCCCTTCAGAGAACTGACACGGACAATCATGAGCCCAAGCCACTCACACCACAAAACATGTGGCCCTCAGAACCCATATCTACATGTGGCCCCGAAGCCCTGTGAGAAATCTAGATCAGTATCCTTCAGAGGCAGACCCCAGATACCGGGGTTCTGACATCCCTAGTCCCAGAAGATGCCTAGTCTGCAGGTCATTCTGAATCACATTTGTTGAAGAAATAAATCTGAGTTCTTGTCTGGCCTTTGCACTGTGCAACCTTGGACAAGGTTCTTCTCTCCGGGCCTCAGTTTCCCCATATGGACAATGAGGCACTTATTGAACTTTATGGGGTGAGTGATACCCTCTGCCTACTTCAGCCCTGTCCCTTATGTTCCTAGGTATTTTGAGCTGTGTGACTGGCCTAAGAATACAGGGCAAGACTGGGCGCTTGCAGGGATTTAACTCACCCAGCTGGTGGGCACAGGCCAAGCTCGGGGAACCCCAGCCTCCCTGGCTCAGGCCCTGTGCAAACCAGTCTCTCACCCTGTCAGAGGGAGGGACTGCTCCCTGGAGCCCACCCAGCTGGCTGGGAGCTCTCTGCATGCCTGCCACTGTGTGACAGTCATGCGATGAGAGGGAAGCTCAGCACATGTCCCCAGCCACCATCAGTCGGCAGTTCCTTGAGTGGAGGGATGTCAGAGGCACGTCAACACTTTGGCGGCTGCTATTCCAGGCGGGCGAGGCAGGCAGAGGGCCTGTGGGCGCGTCTGCAGAGCCAGCCCTTGGGGGAAAGGAGCCAAGGCACAGAAGGGGCTCAAGCTGCCCTGCCCCTCACCCCGCAGCCTTTAGGGGGCTGGGGAGAAAGTGGGGGAGCAGAGGACTACTTTTTCCTGTGTTTTCTGCCTGTTAAACACTTTGGTCTCATTTCTCTCTTATGGTAACTCTACGAGGTAGATACACACCATTGCCCCCATTTTTCAGAAGAGGCTCAGTGAGGTGGCATGTCCTGCCCAAAGTCACTCAGTCCTCGAAGGCACAGACATTTTGGGATGACAGCAACAAGGTACTGGGCACCACACTCTCAATAAGCCCAGTGTCCTGGACTGCGTGTTCACGTCTTCCCAGATTCCTGTGTTGAAACCCTAACCCCCAGTGAGATGGCATTAGGAGGCAAGGACTCCGGGAAGTGACTGCGTTCATGAGGTCATGAGGGTGGAGCCCACAAGATGGGATCAGAATCCTTACAAGAAGAGATAAAGGCGCACCCTCTGCCTGCACAGACCAGGGAAGCCACGTGAGGACCCGGGCAGGAAGAGAAGCCTCGCCTGAGCCCAGCCATGCCGGCACCCTCATCTCCAGCCTCCAGCACTGCGAGAAATAAGTTGTCATCTAAGTTCCCGGTTTGTGTGATTCCTTTACAGCAGCCTGAACTGACCGAGACACCTAGGAAGTAGATGTCATCCATGCACTTGCTCAACACCCCTAATTTTACTTGTTAATGGTGGGGTCCATTTACTCCTAGACCAGCTGGAAGTGCCCTGGGCACTGGTGTTCCCCAGGATACCCAGTGTCTAGAATATCCTGTGGGGATGTCCACTTGGGTCAGCGGAGCTTAGTTTGGGAAGCCTGGGCGGGGTTCCCATTTATAGGAGGTCCAGGGTGGGTGGGGACAGGCAGGCTGATGTGACCACCCCCCAGCCTGGGACTCAGATTTGGGGCCTGCCTTCCCCAAGGACATAGCCCACTGGGGACCCAGCTCGAGGGACAGGCTGGGAGGCTCTGACTCCCTCTGCCCCCCATCTCACATGCCTTCTCCACACTCCCCCCACCAAGCCTCTCCAAGCCCCACTGTCACCCATCTTCTATCTTGCATGGGAAAAAGTCCTCCGTCTCCTTTCCTCCCAGTAAGCTGTTTGTTTGTTTGTTTGAGACAGAGTCCCGCTCTGTTGCCACGCTGGAGTGCAGTGGCATGATCTCAGCTCACTGCAACATCTGCCTCCTGGGATCAAGAGATTCTCCTGCCTCAGCCTCCTAAGTAGCTGGGATTACAGATACCTGCCAACATTCCAAGCTAATTATTGTGTTTTTAGTAGAGATGGGGTTTCACCATGTTGGCCAGGCTGGTCTTGATCTCTTGGCCTCATGATCCACCAGACTCAGCCTCCCAAAGTGCTAGGATTACAGGTATGGGCCATTGCATGCAGCCCTCCTCCCAGTAAGCTTTAAAGGTCCATCAGAAATTGCTTTAAGGTCCATTAGGCGACAACCCCAAAATTAGTGCAGTAAAAACAGGTTTGCCTGCCTTAAAAGCCAGGCCACCCAACTCTGCATGTGGCTCTTCCCTCAGAGGGCTTTTCCAGAAGGGAGGGGGACAGGGATCACAAAAGAACCAATCCAATATTAGTTCTTATCTCTCAAGGAAGAAACTGGAGCTCAAAGAGGCTGACTGGCTCACCTAAAGGCACCCAGAGGGCGATGGCAAGAGCTGGAATCCGGGCCAGAGCGGCCGGCCCGCTCCAAAGCCACTGTTTTCACCAGACCCTGCACCTACCGCCTTTGTCCTGACTCCAGCTGCATAGGGCAACTCTGTGCGTTATCACTTCACCCAGCCTCTGGGGACCCCCGTCGTTCTCCACAGTTAACAACAGGCTGCCTTTGGCATGGCCCTGGGACCGCTCTCAGCCTGGGGCAGTCCTGGGCCCCATCCCCTTCTTTCTTGATCCCCCGCCCTACAAGTGTCCAGGGCTCTTCCTTGTCTCTCTCTCACAGTCCCAACTGCAAAGCAGGAATTGGGAGCCCAGGGCAAGCTAGGGGCTCCGCTGGTGCTGGAGATAGAGGTGACTAAGCAGAGCAAGCTCCCTGCTCTCAGACTTGATATCCTACTTGGGGAAGACAAGTAAATGAATAAATCACTAAGATAATCTCTTATAGTGATGAGCGTGAAGAAAGCAACAACAGCAAAGTGAGCTTCCCAGCCTGTCCCCGGCTGTCCTGCCCCCAGTGGGGCCTCACAATTCCCCTCACTTCACCTGGGTAGCAATCACAGGAGGGGAAGAGGAGGGGGCCAGGAAGACAGGAAAGGAAAAAACGCCAGGCCAAGCCCTTTGGAGTGTGATGTCATATGAAACTTCCATGCTGACTGTGGAAAGCAGAGATTATTCCCAGTGCCACAAGACGAAGCTGAGGGTAAGTGAGGCTGCTCGGAGGCGTAGGAGCCAATGCAAACTCCGGTTCCCCTGACTCCCAACCCCTCCAATGCTGCTTTCAAAGCACATTCCCTTCCATTCCATGCTAAATATGGGGCTGTTACCATTTCTCCTGTTCCCAGCCTGCGTAGCCCCCAACCTGCCACAGCCTCCCCCTTCTAATCCCTGCTATAAATGGCCATCATGTGCAGCCATGGCTGAAAGCACTCACCGAAGTTTGCCAAAGACAGTCTAGCCAATGGAGTCATCTCACAGGAAGGCATTCGGAATTGTCGTTTCTTCATGGGCACTGCTCTTGCATATGCATTCAGCATCCACTACATGCCACTGGCTCAGTGACATGCTGGGCATACAAGGAGGCAAGTGGAAGCGTGGTATTCCATAGCTGGGCACGACGGCTCATTGTAATCCCAGCACTGTGGGAGGCTGAGGCAGGAGGACTGCTTGAACCCAGGAGTTTGAGACCAGCCTGGGCAACATGACGAAACCCCTTCTCTACAGAAAATACAAAAATAATTGCCGGGCATGATGGTACAGGCCTGTAGTCCCAGCTGAGCCTGGGGAGGTGGAGGCTGCGGTGCTATGGTCATGCCGCTGCACTCCAGTCTGCACGACAGAGTAAGACCCTGTCTCAAAAACAAGAAGAAGAAGAAACCTGATACTCCAGTGAGAACACAGCCATCCAGCTCACTGTCACGGAAGTCAGCATGGAATCCCAGGCTGCGCGGGGGCTGTGGAAGGCAAGACGGGGTGGCACGCGAGCGTCTGATGGGAGGAGAACTGTTGGATTCCAGAGGGTTCCTGAGGAAGGAACAATCATCTGGCATTGAACAGGCAAAGGGAGGGCTAGAGGGAGGAGGAGATGCAACAGAAAGAGCAGCCCACAGAAAGGTACGTGGTATGTTCTAGAAACTGGGGAAAGGCTGGTGAGCTTAGAAGCAGAAGCAGCGAGGAGGGATGGGAGAACTTGGAGCCGGGCTGTCAGCAGTCTACCCCGTGTGCAGTTAGCTGTAGGATACGGGAAGGCATTTGGCCTCAATCCTGACGCCACAAGGAGGACTTGGAGCTCTTCAACATGTCTGAGCTTTTAGAAGATGGCCCAGCGGCAGCTCAGGCGCACATCTTGGTGGGGACAGAGACGGCAGGACATCTGTTAGGGGTCTGTGAGTGGTGCCCAGGAGAGACGATGATCCCTCAGAGCAAGGAGGTAACAGTCAGAGGGGCACAGGCACATCTTCACACTAGAGACGTGAAGTCCAAGGGGCGAAATTGAGAGGTGGGGATGAGGAAGAGGGGGACAGAGGGTGGTCTGAGTTCCGCTCTGTCAGCGAACACAGGTGGGAAGATCTCATTTCCAAAGCTGCAGCCTGCATGGATGAGACTTGCTCAAGCTCTCACTGCCAGGCTTGATCCTGGACTCCGGGTCCAGCTGCATTTCTCAGCGTCTTTCTCAACACACAGCTCATGCTGAGAAGAGCATGGGCTCTTCCCCTCCTGTGATTGCTACCCAGGTGAAGTGAGGGGACCCGTGAGGCCCTACTGGGGGCCGGACAGCCGGGGACAGGCTGGGAAACTCACTTTGCTTTTGTTACTTTCTTCACACTCATCACTATAAGAGATTATCTTAGTGATTTATTCATTTACTTGTCTTCCCCAAGTAGGATATCAAGTCTGAGAGCAGGGAGCTTGCTCTGCTTAGTCACCTCTATCTCCAGCACCAGCGGAGCCCCTAGCTTGCCCTGGGCTCCCAATTCCTGCTTTGCAGTTGGGACTGTGAGAGAGAGACAAGGAAGAGCCCTGGACACTTGTAGGGCGGGGGATCAAGAAAGAAGGGGATGGTGCCCAGGACTGCCCCAGGCTGAGAGCGGTCCCAAGGGCCATGCCGAGAAGAGCAGGGTACCACTGTCTCTTTGTCCACCTAGACCAAGAGTCCCTGGCAGACAGAGACGGCCCCGATGATCCTGGAGGGCCCCCACCCCTGCTGCCCCATGGCATCACACACAGTCCTGGTGCACAGGGGCCCGACGGTGCTTGTGTTGGGTTAGTGTGGTGGACCAGGGACCCAGAAAACATGTCTCAGGTCTGATCTCCCTCTAGGGAGTCACAGCTCTTGGGAACCCTCTGTTTAAAATATTGTTTCTGAGGATAACATCCTATCAGGATATGCAAAAGCTCTTTGAGTCATACCAAGCCATGGGGGAGGGTAAATATTTTCATTGCAGGGCACGGGCAGGAGTCGCCTAGGAAGCTGAGAAGGAATAGGTGCAGCCAAAGCAAAGCCATGAGGTGGGGAAAGGGCGAAGGCACCGCCCGGAGACAGCAGGTGGATTACACGGGGCTTCTGTGTATGTTATCCTGTGGTTCCATCTTCACAACAGCCCTGAGCAGGTAAATATCATGCTTTCACTTCTCAGATAAGGAAACAGAGGTGAGCAGCAGCGCAGCAGACTTCCCCAGTTCACCAGCTCCTCTCACCCACAGGTAGCCAAGCCCTTAACAGATGAGAAATCACTTGCCGAGTTAAAAGTTAGAAGTGACTTCTTGCTGATAACAGTCTCCCAAGGATCTAGCTAAGGAAGAACTTTCAATGGCCAGGACCTCTGAAGGTCCAGTTTAATCATCCAAGGCAATTTGGAGAAAGAAATTGGCCTTTCTTGAGATGGACTGGAGCAAATACATTTGCTCTCTTCAATTTTGTGAGCACCTGTCTCCCAGAAGCAGGGGCGGGGGCAGACTGGAGAGTGAGAGGCCTCCCTGCCAGTCTCTGCCTGCACTCTTCCCCTCCCCCAGCACCTCTGGAGGAGCAGACGGGGAAGAAGAGCCATCGGTGACACTGTGTGCTGCTCAGCAACTTGAGCAAAACTTAATTGCTTCCCTGAACCTGAAAAAATTTCAAACTGCATAAATACATGTGCTTTAAATTATTAATAGAGGCATTTACATCTGGAGTTGGAGCATGAAAATTAATTTAATGTTTTATGCTAAACGGGCTGGTGTGGCATGTGATTTAAGGATTCAGAGGCACAAAGGGCAGGGAAGAAAAGGGAGACAGGCTGTATGCTATCTTGGGCGTTTTGCATTTAAAATCTCAAAAACCTAAGAAAGAAGGAGCCAGTAGAAAGGGAGGGTGGGAGAAAGTTCTTCCTCAGAAGCAGACTCAGCCAACTTTAATCACTGAGAAACAAGAACATGAAGGTAAAGTTCACCTTTACCTCAGGGCTCTTGCAGCTTGAAGTGAACCTGAAGACAGGCAGAGCCCACGTTTCTGTGAAGAGGGTAATTGCCTGACTTTCTCAAGGGGCAGACATAACAAAACCCCGAGGTTGGGATGCTCATCAGATGCGCTGGGAAAACAGGTCTGGAGAGTCAAATAATGCCTATGTGGCTTCCGGGAAGGGACCTAGAACCCACTGACCCCTGCCGGCAGCCCAGGCTGACACGTGTGACCTTGGCTTCTGGAAGAAGGTACCAAACAGCCCTGGGCCTGAATCCCAGCTTGGCCACTAACTGGTTGAGGGACCTTGGCCCAAGCTTGTCCCCTCAGAGCCTCAGTCTTCTCCCCTGTAAAATACGTTAATAACACCTGACTCAGCATTTTTGTAGGGGTGTAACAAGGCATCTAGACATTGCTGAGCCAGAGTCCAGAGGCCGTTAGGGCAGACGATGGCCCCACCAGGTTTCTCTGGCCCTTGGCTAGCCCTTGATGTGCCTTGAGGTTTTTGTTTTGTAAGAGAGAAAGGAAAGGAGATGTCGGGTAGGGGGCTTGGTCTGAGGGGCGAGAGGGGGAAGAGAGAAGATACAGCACCCCGGAGACTGGGTGGAGCTCTGACATCCAGATGCTTGAAAAGGCTTCTTCAGACAGTAGAGAACTGCAGTGCAGAGGAGTGAAGTCCCCTTGCCTCCAATCTAGCAAACAGAAAAGTTGGGATTTTAGCAGCTCTGGCCAGAGACCACACCCTGAGTGACAGCCCCTATTGCCTCTCACTTAACAAACTCAACGTCCCCGTCTGTCGCCCAGACCTGGCAACAGTGAACTTGCAGAACTGTGTGAGTACCAAAGGGGGCATGGAGCACCTTGCACTGAATTGGGCTCTCACGAAAACATGTTCCCCTTTCCTAGGCCACGGGGCTTCCCAGAGCCAAGCTGGGACAGAAGGACAGAGAAGAGTGGCTGAGCAGGAGTCCCTGGAAAATGGGTGCCCAGCTCCAGCATGGCCAGCATCAGCCCCACACCATGGGGGCAGGGGTCCTGGCCCCACTCCACGACCCCAGCATCGGCCTCAGTCTGACCTTGACCTTTCTGCCTATCAAAGGGTCAAAAACACAGCCGCTCCTTTTTCCAACAACTTCCGTTTTCATGGCAGTTAATTCATGCCAAGATCCCCTTTCTCTCTCCCTTTTGCTGTTCCTTCCACGATTTCTGCAGTATGTGAAAGGCCATGGCTTGGTCGAAAGTGTTGGCTGTAGAGTGTCACAGGTCTGCATTCGAAACCTGGGGACTTGAGAAGGTGCCTCTGGGCACCCTGAGTTCCGGCCCGAAAAACAGAGGTGGTGATGGTCCCTACCAAGTTGGTCAGGAGGCACAGGCAGGATTTAAAGGTCAGCCGCCTCCTGGTGCAGGTCTGTGTGCCATCACATAGCGGCGGCCGTGCCATCACTGCCATTGGCATCACTGTTTCCCCCTCTGATTCCTGGGACTCAGTCCCAAAGGCAACAAAGTACAACAGAAAGGGCACATTTTCTGTAGCAATACATCTAAAAGACAAAGGAGGTACCTGCTGCAACCATTTTTAGCGATGTTTGTTTCTTAAATATTGGCAATGATGCCTTCAAGAATGCTACCAAAATTGTGGGAAAAAAAAAACCTCCTTAAATAAAATTTTAATTAATCTTTATGAAAGATAGTACATTAGTTCAGGTTGAAATTATAATACAGCAGAGGTCCATTGTATTGTCTATCTGTAGATTTGATTGCAAACCGGGGCCCCTCTTGTAATCATAGTATGAAGTAGACATTCACGTCTGTGTTATAGGACTTGACGTGCAGTTTTATATTTTATACGACAAGCGATGTCTGCAGCTGCTGCTTCCATTATGACACAACTATTGGTCACTGCTGTGATTTAGCTGTCACTGGGACATTTGTGGGCAACACCATCTCCAATCCCGGCATGGCTCTTTTGGAGAAGCATCTTCCATTTTAACTTTCTAAGAACAAATTGTTAAGGGAATCAGGGTATTTCTGACTTACACGTGTTTTGTGTTGAGTGTGAGAGGAAAACATCACATTTTCTCAGAAATTGCTTTAACTGTAAGTGGGGTCAAAAATTTCACCTGGGCCTGGGCGCGGTGGCTCACGCCTGTAATCCCAGCACTTTGGGAGGCTGAGGAGGGCGGATCACTTTATCTCAGGAGTTCAAGACCTACCTGGGCAACATGGCAAAAGCCCATCTCTACAAAAAATACAAAAATTAGCCCGGCAGGATGGCCCAACGTGTTGTCCCAGCTACTTAGGAGACTGAGGTGGGAGGACGGCTCAAGCCCTGGAGGGGAGATTGCAGGGAGCCATGATCACACCACTGCACTCCAGCCTGGGCAACAGAGCCAGACCTTGTCTCAAAGAAATCAAAAAGAAAAACTCACCTGGCAGTCAGGAAGTGTTGAGCCACCCATCAGCTTTGGTACTGTCCTCCTCACTTTCTAGGCCTCACTCCCTCCCAATGGGTGAGCTCCTTTGAGCCTTGGAAATTGTCTGTAAACCCACACATACGTTTTTTTCTGGGAACACAGAAAACAGCAAGAACCAGACCCCCACTCACGCAGGCTGTGACTCCCCTCAGCCCCTATGTCACGATCCCAGCTCAAAACCTTCCTGCCCCTATTCCATCTCTCCGTTCAGGGGCTCATTAGCCCAGCTAATCTCACAGGTGGGGTTTGAATCTGGCCAGACCTGATCCCGGCCTCACCATACTCTGTGACCTTAAACAGGTCACCTCTGTTCCTCATCTGTAAAACAAGAATGGGCATACCGACGCCACAGGGTTCATGGGAGGCTCAAATGTGATGGTGGATGTGAAAGTGATTTGTAAACTGCAAATGATCATACTGTTATCATCATCATCATTACTATAGCTCATCAGCTAAATGATAAGCACACACTCATCTAACTGTATCCATCTCTCTTAAAATACCCCAAGTCTCTCCACTGGAGAAGCACTTGTGTTTCTAAAGATGCCGTCATGGAAGAGGGAGCTTCCCCCTCCTCTCCCCAGGCTGTGTCCCTGCTCATAGAGTCCCCTACCCACTGCAGAAATGAGCTGGGACTGAGCACCTGGAAGAGCCACTAATCTGAGCTGTTAGCTCACCAGCCCTGGCCCGGTTCAGGGTGGGGAGACACGTCTTTCACTTCCTGCGCTCACATCGGGGCTGTGCTCTTTTCCCAAGGATGCCAGGTGCCCACCAGCCTTTAACATACAGGCTTTGCCTCTTCTGAACTGTGCCCGCTGTGTGTGGAAGCTTCATTGGTCAGACCCTGAAGGGAGGAAGGAGTGCAGGGACCTCGAATCCCTGGCACCCCTGCTGAGCCTACTGTATCTCCAGGTAGTAAGATGTCAAATGCGGAGTTCTTTATTTGTTCAATCAGCACTTTCTAAGCAATTGCTGTAAAGCAGCCCCCGTGACAGTCACCAAGACTCGGGAGATCAGAGGAGGAGAAGAAAAATCTGGACTAATTGTGTCATTTTCCTCTCACGTAAATTCTTCTCTGTCTGTGTCATACTAGGTTCCTTCTCTCCCTGGCACACACATTTGCTCTCTTGAGAGGCCCTTCGGCTGAGGCCGAGGCCTGCTTTCTGGACAGGCTGGAGTGAGCAGAAACCCAGATGGAAGAACAGGTCCACGTGCCTCTGGCGGCCCCTAACCCTGTCACACCATAGTCCCCTCCCCGCACCCAGCTTTCTTCCAAACAGGGCTCCCCAGGGCCTCTCTGACCCTCGGGCCCTCCCTGGACCTGTCTGCCCACGCCTGGCCCTGCTTCACTTCCACTTCTAAGATTTAGAAGCAAAGACAGGAAGAGAAGCTTAGTGGGCCCAGCTGGGCTGCGGGAGGAGAGGGGAAGGGGCCCCAGGCTGGAGCAGAAGCAGCCGATGCGCCCCGGGCTGCTTGTGGTTCAGGCCCAGAGGCTCACGTGAGCACGTGGTGAGCGCGATCACCGGGGAGCCGAGAGGCTATCCGGAGAATTTCTGCAGGCTCTGTAATAAAAGGTGACAGCACAAAGCCCAGGATAACAAGGCCGAGGCGCCGTGCCAAGAAGTCAGTCAGCAGCAGTGACAAGGAGGGCTTGGCGGAGGGCTTGGTGGAGGTGGGGAGCCAGCCGCTCCCCCTCTGGCAAGGGAGCACACAGGGAGGAAGCCTCCCCAGCTTTTGAGCAGAGACAATGAACCCACTTGGAAGAACTCACTTGTGCGTGGCTGGGGTGAGAGCGTGACAAGAATAGAGATGAGCCCCGGCCAGGCTCTCCCTGGGATTCCACATGTGGCTGCCACCTGCCGAGGCAGTCGGCTCCAGACTGTCCCAGCAGCTGTCCCCTCACCTCCTCCTGGCTGTGTCAGGATGGACATGACCCGGCCTCCAGGGCAGCAGGCCAGGGTGGATAGCAGAAGGATGATGCCCAGGAAGGAGAGCTGATAGGAGCCCATGTGGATGGTTACCCCAGGATATGGGATGGAGCCTTCCCTCCTTAGCATGCATCCAAGGCCGGCCCGCCCTGGTGCCAGCCTGCCCTCTCAGCAGCCTCTCCCTACGCTGGCTCTGAGGCCGCAGTGTCTTTGCACCTGCTGCTTCCTCTGCCATAACGCTCTTCCTCTTCCTGCCTGCCTGCCCGTCTTTCAGGACCCTGCTCAAATGTTTCTCTCCTGTCAAGTTTCTCTGGGCCCCCAAAGATAGAAAGCACCCCCAGCAGCAATCTCTTTACACACCCCTCCATCAAAACCATTTGTTTTCCTGTCTAACTCCCTTCCAGATACTGAGAAGGGGGGTCATATCCTCGTTTACCTCTTTTTCCCAAAGTCTAGCTCAGAGCCTGGAATGTAGCAGGCACTCAATGACGAAAAATGATGATGGAGGAGGAAGGGAGGCAGGAAGGTATAGAAGGAGGAAGAGAAGGATGGAGGGATGAATGGATGAAGGGAGGGACAGAGGGGTAGACGGAGGGAGGGAGGGAGGGAGGGAGGGAGGGAAGGAGGGAGGAGGGAGGGAAGGAGGGAGAGATGAATGGACAGAGGGAGGGACAGAGGGGTGGATAGAGGGAGGGAGGGAGGGAGGGAGGGAAGGAGGGAGGGAGGGAGGGAAGGAGGGAGGAGGGGAGGGACGGAGGGAGGAAGGGAGGGAGGGAGGGATGAAGGGGTGGATAGAGGGAGGGAGGGAGGGATGGAGGGAGGGATGGGTGGATGAATAGGGTGTGGAAGGAGAGAGGGATGGATGAATGGATGGAGGGATGGATGGATGGAGATACTGAGGGATGAGTGGATAGTGGGATGAAAGGATGAGGGGATAGAGGGATGGAGGGAGAGATGGGTGGATGGATAGAAGGGTGGAAGGAGGGAAGGCTCGATGAATGGATGGAGAGATAGAGGGATGGTGGACAAAAGGATGGAAGGGTTAGTGGGCAGGGGGATGGAGGGAGGGATGGGTGGATGGATAGGGTGTGGAAGGAAGGTGGGATGGATGAATGGATGGAGGGATGGATGGATGGAGAGATTGAGGGATGGGTGAACAGAGGGGTGGAGTGATGGGTGGATGGAGGGATGAGTAGACAGAGGGATGGAGGAATGGGTGGATAGAGGAATGGAGGGAGGGATGGGTGGATGGATAGAGGGGTAGAAGGAAGGAGGGAAGGATGAATGGATGGAGGGATGGAGAGAATGAGGGATAGGTGGACAGAGAGATGGAAGGATGGGTGGACGGAGGAATAGAGAAAGGGATGGGTGGATGAATAGACGGGTGGGAAGAGGGAGGGATGGATGGAGGGATGGACAGATAAGAAGGATAAAGGAAGGATACAAGCAGGTAAGAGTCTAAGGCCACCACACCTGCCACCTCCCCCTCAGAGGTAGCCTGAGGACCTGTACTGCCTCCGGTGCTGGAGGCCTGAGTCCCCCTATAAAGCCTCTGCTTTGCCTCTCACATCAGAGGCCCTGGCCAAGGCCTTCTCCTTGTCCACCCTTGGAGTCTCATACCTTGGATCTCTGGTAAGTACTTGACCCCTGTGAAGCGGATTGGACCCCATACCTAGAGGGGGTCATGGGAGCCCAACTTTCTCCTCAGAAATACACCAAGAATGACAGACCCTTCCCCTTGGCAAGCCCAGCCTGCTCTACCCAGAGATGGAAGGTGGGATGATTGGCCCCAGGTCAGCTGCAGCAAGTCCCCACGCAGGCCTCAGCCAGTGCTCCCTGGAAATCCCCCAGACCCTCCATCTCCCCACTAAATGCCCTTCCTGTTAAGGACTGGGGTCACATCAGTGCCCAACCCCAGGGAGATCCTTCACCTCAGACACACAGGCATCAGCCAACCAAAGCAATGCCAGCCACGAGCCAGAGTGAACGGGCAGGGGCCAGGAGGTGCACAAGGCTGACAGGAACAGGTGTAAACCGGAGCTAGCCAGCTTGGCTGTGTCTGGTTCTGAGCACTGGAGGAAGGAGGGGGTTCGCGCCTGGGAAGCTGGAGCAGCCGAGGGTATCTGGAAGCCTGGGCATCTTCTCTGCTGGATCCACTGCTGAACACACAGACAGAGCCAGCTCCCCCGACTCTGTGGCTTCTCAGGGGACACAGCCCAACATGTACACAAGAGATTCTCAAAAACAAGACCAAGACTTCCTGTCCCCATCCTCCAGCCTCAAGGGACCTCAAAGCATGAGGGAGCGCTGGTGACTGTCCCCAGAATTCTGTCTACATCTGTGTTCTTTCTCTGTCCTCCCTCAGAGAACTATTTGTGCCCCTGGCTTGTGGGCAGTCACACTGTCTCAGGTGTCCTCCCTTCTGGAAACTTCCAGCTCCTCCACTATTCACACTCCTTCCTCCAGGGAGCATCAAACCCAGGCTGCTGCTCCAGAAGGAGGAGATGCCAGTGGCAGCCAGGGATCCTGAAGTCCTTGCCCGGTTTGCTGGGAGAGGCTGCTGTTCATGCTGCCAAGATACAGCCAGGCCTCTGCCCGACAGAAACAGTCCTTCCTGCTCTTCGCATTCCAGAAAAGGAAGAGAAATGCTCCTCAGAGAAGCAAATGACAGGGGAGGTCCCCTATAAAGACAGGTCAGCAATGGGGCTGCAGGCAGAGCTGGCTTGAGTCCCCACTGAGTGATGTCTGGCAAATGAACTTCTCCAAGCCCCCCGGTCCCTGTCCTGTAAATGGAGGTGATACCAGAATGCCTGCTGCCTGGCACCGTTGGTCGGCATGTAAGTGGGGCATTTCAATTCTGAGCTTAGAGGGTGCACTGCACAGCAGGGCTCAACAGGCCACAGTCCTCTTCCTGCACGGGTGGATTCAGGGTCTCCCTCAGGGACAGCTCAGGCCCCAGGACCAGACATCCGGGTTTGAATCCAGCCCTGCTGCTGACCAGCTGGGTGTGCCTTGAGCAATGAACTCACCCTGCCTGGCCGTCCACCTCCTCTTGGTGATGAGACCCAGTGACCGTCCCATATCCGAGGGCCATTAGAAGAGCTGCATGAGGGACCAGCGTAGCGTGTAACACAGCCACGCACTGGCGTGGAGTAAGTGCTCAGCGGCTCGTTTGTTACTTTTACCCCACGCCAATCACAAGTGTGTGACTCTCCTCCTTTGTTCTGGAGCTGAAAGTGCCTTGGTCCCCAAGCCCCGGAAAGAGCAGGGTGGAGGGGCCCGCCCACGCCAGAACCCTCAGAGGACCTCCTGACCAAATCCACATCACCTGTAGGACACTTGCACCACTGCGTCACCCACCAGGAAGCGAGCGGCTCCTGAGGTCAGGTCAGGAAACTGTGCCTGCAAGTGAGTTCCCAGAACAGGAGAACATTTCCCTGAAGCTCCGCCCTCCCTGGGCACCGGTGCTCTGCGAGGTGGGAGCGAAGGCAAGCTGCTGGTGCGCAGCCTCTGGCTGAGGCCCTGGTGGGAGATCAAAAGCTTGGAGCAGGAGCAGCTAGGGGGAAGCTAGAGCGTGGAGAAACAGGCTCGACAGAGGGGAAGTGACTGTCCCAGGGTCACCGGCAGCCAGTGCTCGGCCACATCACGGGACCCTGTGTCACTGCTTTCCTACCTTTCCGCAGGCCGGAATTCTGAAGGGTCTTCCTTTGCATGCATGTGCCATTTTCATCCCTTTTGAAAAGGCCTGTTTTTCTGTTTTGTTTTATTTTGTTTTGAGGCAAGGGCTCACTCTGCGGCCCAGGCTGGAGTGCAGTGGTGCGATCATGGCTCACTGCAGCCTCGACCTCCCAGGCTCAAGCAATCCTCCCAATCTTGGTCTCCTCAGCTGGGACTATGGGTATGCACAGTCCTATGTCTGGCTAATTTTTCTTTGTTACTTTTTACAGAGATAGGGTCTCCCTATACTGCCCAGGCTGGTATCGGAACTCCCGGACTCAAGGGATCCTCTTGCCTCAGCCTCTCAAAGGGCTGAGATTATAGGTGTGATCCCCTGTGCCTGGCTTAAAAAGGCATCTTTTCTTTTTCTTTTTCTTTTTTTTTGACATAGTGTCTCGCTCTGTCACCCAGGCTGGAGTGCAGTGGTGTGATCTCAGCAACTCCGCCTCCTGGGCTCAAGAGATCCTCCTGCCTCAGCCTCCTGAGTAGCTGGGACTACAGGTTCATGCTGCTACCGACGGCTAATTTTTGTATTTACGGTGGAGACAGGGTTTTGTGTTGGCCAGGCTGGTCTCCAACTCCTGGCCTCAAGTGATCCACCCACCTCGGCCTCCCAAAGTGAAAAGGCATCGTTTTTATACCTTACATCTGACCATTTTGTTCCTGAACTTTTTACTCAGATCATTTTTTAAAAATTGAGATGACATTCATATAACATACAATTAACCATTTTAAAGCGTGCAACTCAGTGGCATTTAGTGCATTCCAAATGTTGTGTGACCACCAGCTCTCTCTAGTTTCTAAACGTTTTTATCGCCCCATAAAAATATCTCATACCTGCTAAGGAATCACTCTCCATTCCCTCTCCCTCTCCCAAAACCCCGATAACCTCTAATCTGCTTTCTGTCTGTCTGGGCTTGCTGCTCCCCTCCCCTCCCCTCCCCTCCCCTCCCCTTTCTTTTCCCCTTTTTTTTTCTTTCCTTCCTTCCTTCCTTCCTTCCTTCTTTCTTTCTTTCTTTCTTTTCTTTCTTTCTTTCTCTCTCTCTCTCTCTCTTCCCTCCCTCCCTCCCTCCCTCTCTTTCTTCCTTCTCTCCTTTCCTTCTTCCCTTCCTTCCTCTCTTTTATTCTGGTTATATCCTACAAAAGAAATCATACAATATGTGGTCTTTTGTGAGCAGCTTCCCTCACTCAGCGTGATGTTCCCAATGTTCATCTGCTCGCAGCATGCATCAGTATCGCATCCGTTTTCGTGAGTGGATCACAGCCTGTCATATGGATCTATCACATTTGTCTATCCATTCATTCGCTGATGGACATTTGGATCAATTTAAACATGCAGAAGAGTTCAAAGAATAATGTAATGAGCACTCATTTTCTCACTACCAGATTCAGCCCCGGGGTCAGGACTAGGGTGAGACCAGTAAAATGCCTCCAGCACCGCAGGGAAGGAGGCGGTCACTCCTGGGGTCTGCAAGGAGTGGGGTAGACTCCGCAAAACCATGGCTGAGGCACCTCGTTGGCCTGAACATAGCCCAGGACCTGTTCAACAATTTTAATATGTCGTCATGCTGCGTTTATTTTGTTCCACGAACACTTGTGTTGCTGAACCGCTTGAAGGTAGGTTACAACCACACAAGGCTTCATCCTCAGTTCCTTGAGTCTGTTTTTCAAACAAACTCGTTTCCTAATATGCTCCTATTTACTATTTCCTCCTCTCTAGAATGGAAGAATGTTCCCCTGCATACCCATGGACCCATTCTCACACGTGACTGCATCAACCATAATCCTGTATAGTATCTGCCTCTGCACCATATTCACGTTTCCCTATTCTCCCAAATGTGTCTTTCATAGGTTTTTTGGTTGGTTGCTTGCTTGGTTAACTGTTTTGTTTTATTGTTTGTTTGTTTGTTTTTTTGAGACAGAGTTTCACTCCTGTTGCCTAGGATGGAGTGCAGTGGCGCAATCTCGGCTCACTGCAACCTCCGCCTCCCGATTTCAGCCTCACTGCCTCAGCCTCCCAAGTAGCTTGGATTGTAGGTGTGCGCCACCTCACGCAGCTAATTTTTGTATTTTTGGTAGAGACGGGGTTTCACCATGTTGGTCAGGCTGTTCTTGACCTCCTGATCTGAAGTGATCCATCCGCTTCGTCCTCCCAAAGTGCTGGGATTACAGGTCCTATTCCATTACTTTTTCTTGTTGTCATTAAACCTGTCCCACCATACTCTGTAAATCCTGTGATCTGAAAGTCGAGACTAAAGCCTTCATTACATCAGGCTGAACACTTTGGCAAAAATACTCCATTAGTGATGTCTTCTCATCCTTTTACACCAGGAGGCCTGAGATGTCAGCTTGAGCATCCAACAAAGGATATGAAATCTGAGCATGTGTCTAAACGCGTGACCATCGCCTCTCCTTGTTATAATGGTACATTTCCCCCTTTGTACTGTCATCTGGGGGAAGTTTCTTTGCAGCTGCACAAATATGCTCTTCCCTAATCACCCTTCACCCAGCGGTGTTTAGCATCTATTGATGATTCTACCTGAATCGAGAGTTACATTGGAGGTTGCAAAATGGTGGCTTTCTGTCTCATTCCTTCTACATGTATCAGGTGGCATCCTTTTGCAAAGAAGAGCTTTCCTCCTGCCCACTTCCCTCCTCTCTGTCTCTCTCTCTCACACACAATGAACTCACGAATTTTCTATTTGTTTAATGTATTTTCATTAACTACAGTCATTCTTATTGATGCTCAGTAGTCCCAGACATCGCCACGTGGATCCCTCAAGTCAGTTTCGCATCCTTTCCATGTGACCCCAGGAGTTTTTAAGCCTCTCCCTCCATCTTGGGACTGTAAGACATCCTGGGCTTCACTTGGAGCTTCATTTCCATGGATATGGAGTCAGCCATTTCTGCAGAAAATTTTAGTTCCTCTTGGTGGGTAACAGTGTTTAGAAATCCAGACCTGGGTGCCAGGTGGTCTCACTGCTCCTGGGTTGTTATTTCATCAAGGATTTTTCAGTGGACAGAGCTAAGAAAAATAAAATGAGCTCAGAATTATATAATCGGTTCAAATTTAACACCCAAGGGGGATTTTTTTTTAACTCATTCTCTTAAAAACATAATACTCGAGTCTCTTTTTCATAGAGAGTCTTGTTTTCTAACATACTCTTATTTACTATTTTCTTTATTTTTTAATATACATAAACTGCCTTCAAAATTACCATATTATCATTACTATTTACCATAAACCTACTAGGTAAAGCTTAACACATCATTGTAGTTTTATCTGTCCTTAAAATATATCCCACCACAGATGTATAGTCAGGGTAATTTTTTCAAAATTATTTAAATGGGTGTTTGGTCGTGTGTGTGGTGGTGGGGGTGTTGGTTTTTTTATTTGTTTGTTTGGTTTTTTTTTTTTTTTTTTTTTTTTTTCTCTGTGGTTAAGCTCTCTAATTTACAACTAGGTTTATTTGTTTCTCTTCATGCACAACTTAGGGAGGGTTTCTTCTTTTTCCTATTTTTTAAATTTTATTTGATTTCATTTTTTGAACATGTAAATCATGTACAAATTATGTACAAATGATTCGAAACACAAAACTATATTTAAAATCCTATTTGGAGACGTTTCTTTCCCATGCCAATTTCCTCCCATCCTCCTCCATTAGTTTCCGGTTTATTCTTCCTGTATTCCTTGACATGTGTGTTATTCGTGTGAGTACGTACATAAATACATACTCTTGTTGCCTCTTCTTTCTTACAGAATTCATGTTACGGATGTAGATTGGAATCTGCAGTCCTGGAAGAGAAAATAATTTTAAATGAGACAAAGATGTTTTTGAATCTTACCTCTACGTCCTGCTGATTGTGTGACTTGAAGTAGTCACACAGCCTCTGAGTCCCAGTTTCCCCATGTGTGAAATGGAATAACAACACTTGCCTTGTATGGTTCAGTCTATGATTAAGATATTTCTGACATTACACAAAAAGGCAAATTCTAGAACAAGGAGCAAAATATGCAAAACAAACTAGAAGAATATTTTTAAATATTTTTTCAAAACGTTAAACCCTCCTGTACAAAACATGAACCCAGGATCCACAAGTAAAAAGCAACTTTGGCTGCTCTGACTATGGAGCGGACATTCCTTTGCTTTCTTAATAAATTTGTTTTCACTTTATAAAAAATAAAACAAGAAAAGCAAAGCAATGACTTCATAAAAATGTAAAACGTCTCTGTGATAAAAGACACTGTAGTCAAAGTTAAAACACAAGAAATAGACAAGGTGAAAACGTTGGCAACATATTTAAAACACATCAGGTGCAATCACTTTGAAAAACTGGTTGGCAGTTTCTAATAAAACTTAAACATATACCTGTGACCCAGTTATTCAGCTCCTAGGTATGTACCCAAGAGAATGAGAACACATGTTTACACAGAGACTTGTGTAAAAACGTTCATAGAAGCTTTAGTCATAATAGCCCCAAACTGAAAGCAACTGATGTGTCCATCAATAAGAAAATGAATAACCAGTGCATGGATTGTCTATACGAAATATTACTCAGCAATTAAAAAGAACCAACTGAAGACACACGAATCTCAGAAAAATATATGTGGAACAAAACAAGCCAGACATGAAGAGTTTACCTGTATGACTCCCTTGTACGATGTACAGGGAGAAACAAATGTAATTGATAGAAATCAGAATAATGGTTGCTCTTGGGTATTGACTGCAAAGGAGCGGAGGGAACTTTCAGAAGCGATAGCGATGTTTTATGTCTTGATGTGGGTGATGATTACACAAGCTTATACATCTGTCAGAGTTCTTCAAACTCCACACTTAAGACCTGCATATTTTACTGTGTGAAAAGTACATCTCAATTAAAAAGACAATAAATTAAAAGAACATATATAAAGAGCTCCTAAAATATCAATAAGAAGAGGACAATAAGTATCCTCGAAAAATGTGAAAGGCTATGAACAAACAACTCATTAATGATGAAACATGCATGTCCAACAAACAGATGAAGAAAGATGTTCAGCTTCTCAAGTAAGCTTGGAAATGCATGCTCAAACATTCAGATTTTATTTTTATCTGTCAGGTTGGCAAAAGTTAAAAAGATTAATAATATCAAATGCTGGCAAGAAATCAGAGAAACAATAACTTTCGTGTACCGTCCATTGGTGGAAGTTATTGAAAGGCAATTTGGCAGTGCCTATCAAAATTTAAAACTGCTCATCTTTTGACACCGCAATCTGACTTCTAGAAACCTAGACAAAAGAAGAGTTTATTTAAACTATGGTATTTCTGTGCCGTACAGTGAAGGAGATCTATATGCACCAATATAAAAGGACCTATAACTAAGTGAACAAAAGCAAAATGCAGAATCATGTATAGTACAGCACAATCCCATTTATATTATTATAAAATCTAAGTGTATACAACTACATACACCTACATACACGTTCAGAGAGTACACGGGAAAAATGGACCTTAAGTGTTGATAGGGTTATCAACGCTGCATAATAGCCCCAAACTGAAAACAACTGATACGTCCATCAATAAGAGAATCAATAATCAGTACATGGATTGTCTATACCATGAAATGCTACTCAGCAATTTAAAAGAACAACTTTGGGGGCGGGGGGACTTGAGAGTGTTAGGTAAAGGAGAAGTTTCTCATATTGTATTGTATATTTTTAGTATTGCTTTTATTAAGTTGACGCAAATGTAATTGCAGTTTTTGCCATTACTTTTAATGGCAAAAACCTCAGTTACATTTGCACCAGTTTAATACACTAAGAGTGTTCCAGCTGGGCACAGTGGCTCACGTCTGTAATCCCAGCACATTGGGAGGCTGAAGCAGGAGTTCGAGACCAGCCTGGGCAAGTTGGCAAGACCCCATCTCTACAAAAAATTTAAAAATTAGCTGGGAGTGGAGTCTCCCAGCTGTAGTCTCAGCTACTCAAGAGGCTGAAGGGGGAGGATTATTTAAGTCTCAGAGGTCAAGGCTACATTGAGCAGAGATTGCACCACTGTACTCTACCTGGGTGACAGAGGGAGACTCAGTCTCAAAAAACAAAAAAAAAAAAAAAAAAAAAAAAGAGTATTCCTGTATTCTTGGTGTAATTTTACAAACAAACAAAAAAGGTTTTCAGCAGTTTCTAATGCTAAGGATTTGTTAGGGAATCATTTAACATATGTGTAGCCCTTAATAGATGTCCAGCACTATGAGATGGGGAAAGGGACCCAAAGAAGTGGGTCTCATTCAAATCCCTGTACATTTACCTCACAATGGTCGTGAGATATGAATCCTTCACATATATTCCCTGCTGTCGTCCAACATGCACTTGAAGACATTTGACCAACATTTAAGTGCATGTTACCTAGGCTTGGAGAGCAATGGTGCAATCATGGCTCACTGCAGCCTTGACCTCGTGGATCAAGCGATCCTCCCGTTTGGGCCTCCCAAAGTGCTAGGATTACAGGCACAATCCACCATGCCCTGCCCACTCAAATGTATTCCTATATGTGTGGCAGGAACAGGAGATCTTTTACCTGAAAGTTAGTAAATAACGTGGGTTAACCCCTTATCCAGAACCCTGGAAACTGGCGTGTGCTGAAAATCAGAAATATGACATTAGTAGGTACCGCTGTGCAAAATCTATATTTACACAATACTCTTAGCATTCTGGGTCAGCACCTTACCATCCACATACAACATTTCCACAGCAAAATGCACACATATTTCTACTGAATATAAACACTACAAATAGTCACAGGTCACATCAGCTCCGGTTCTGCTGCCACGTGAGTTTGTGCCAAACTGACAAAATAAACTTTTGTTTTGAAGAGCTCTTGAGATCTTGGAATTGTGGATAAGGGCAAGACCCCTCGTGAAGCCTTTCCTGTTAAAAGCCATTTCTGATGACATAATGCTCTTTCATTTCAGCCTGTCCTGTCATAGCTGAGCACACAGCGGATGAACCCAAGTTAAGGGATCAGGGCGATGCTGTCTCGGAGGCCTGGCCTTAGTCCCATGGGGTGATTTCCATCTTTGGACCAACTGCATTACGAATAGGAAAGCTATCTGAGAGCATGGGCTGGATAAGACAGCACCTTGGGAAAGGACACCACAGCAGGGTCAGTGTGTGCTGAGTGCAAAACGTGGCTTTTGGTGGCCTGGTAAATGGCCTTTTGTGGGGATGGCTACACGCTCTGCCGTCAGCCACCTCTGGCTGCTTCTAACTGGATTCACAGAACCCCACTGGGCTGGTTTGGTGAGTCCTTGAATTAAAAACACCTGGGTGCCAGGTACCTGAGGTGTGTTTTGCACATACAAGAAGCATGGGAAAAGGTATGTGGCTTGACATGCACTCCTGGACTCCAAAATAGAAGACGAGGAGAGAAGACAAGGTCAGAGGTCATTTGCACTTCCCTGCCAGCCAGGTGGGTGGAATCCGCCTGTTTCCACAGGGGGCCTGGCTTGAGTATTTGAGGAAAGTTCCCATCACCAGCATTTGTCCTCTTTCTGTGTTGGTCTCACTTCCAGGAAGTGATGCAGGAAGCACACCAAGACATAGTCACACGCACACACGCACACGCACACACCCACACACCCACACCCGCGGCGCTGAAGCCCCGGCTCCCGGCCCACCAGCCGTGGCCAGTGACCGTGCGCAGTCTCAGATCTTCATTTGTGAGTTCATGTGGGGAAATCCAAAGTCAGCATATGAAAATCAGCTCCAGGGCACCAGGGTCTAATGCGCAAAATTTTGCAAAATTTCACATCGTCATTCTGCTCTGGAGGGGCTTTGAGTTGACGCTGCCCACGTGGTGGCGGCCTGGGTTGCGGGTGCCCCCTAGTGGCTGGCAGGAGCAAATGCAAACCTTCTCTGGAGGGAAGCCTTCTGTCTGATTTACCAAAGAGAATAAACAAACAACATGTAACCCCAGCACTTTGGGAGCCCGAGGCGGGCCATCACGAGGTCAGGAGTTCAAGACCAAACAATGAGTCACCATGAGCAAGAGTCAGCAGAGACGATAAGCAACAGATTGTCAGAGACTTCACACAATACAATAATCAGACAGGTTGTAAAATAACAAGGTATGCAATGCTTTAAAAAAGATGGATAGGAAACAAAGAATCAAGAAATAAGAGACTACAAACCATACAGGCAGATGTTTATGAAGGATCAAGTAGAACTTCTGAACATGAAAAAAAAAATCTCTGAAATTAAAAATTAAATGGATGTGCTCGACACAGATAAAGAAAGAATTGACGAATTAGAAGAGAGGTATGAAGAAATTACCACAAATGCACCAGGACAGCCAAAGAATGGAAAAGTTAATAGAGAGGTTAAAAGAAAAGGAAAATATGAGAATGATCTAAGCTATGATTAATCTGTGCCCCTCAAAGAAGTAAAAAGACGGTGGGAAAGAGGCCATATTCAGAGGGTTAATGGCTGGGGAGAGACTTTCCAAATCCACATATGCAGGAAAACAGAAAGATTCCAGGCAAGATGAAAGTGCAGGTTGTTGTGAGTTGCATGTATTAATAGAAAAGTTGAGGACTGTCCAGACGAGGTGGCTCACGCCTGTAATCCCAGAATTTTGGGAGGCCAAGGCTGGCAGATGACCTGAGGTCACGAGTTCAAAACCAGCCTGGCCAACATGGTGAAACCCAATCTCTACTAAAAATACAAAAATTAGTTGGGCTTAGTGGCACGTGCCTTAATCCCAGCTGCTCTGGAGGCTAAGGCAGGTGAATTGCTCGAACCTAGGAGGCAGAGGCTGCAGTGAGCTAAGATTGTGCCACTGGACTTCAGCCTGGACGACAGATACTCCATCTTAAAAATAAAAATAAAGAAAAGAAAAGTTGAGGACTGAGCCTCCAGGGCTCCTCGTTGAGACTTAGGCACCAATTCAATCCAGCGATCTCTGGGAGGGCCACCCTGGCATCAATAGCAGGGGCCACAGGAGTCCTCAAAGGGAGAAATCACTATGAACAGCTGGCCAGAGCACAGCCTTGAAGGATGATGGGCTTGTCCAGTGCTGAATCGAGAGACCTTGGTCTGAGCCCTGTATTTTACAGGGCAGCCCAGGAGGTTCCCTGGGGACGGAATTTAGCAGGGTGAAGAGGAAATGGGATGGCGTTCTAAGCAGGGAGGAAGGCATGGGCAGAGCTGTGGAAGCTAAACACTTCCTGAGCCAAGGACAAAAAGGAGTCCTGTTGGGTCATACTGGGGAACACTAAAGGGAGCAATCATAAACCAGATTGGAAGAAGAAGGTGAAACCAGGCTAGGGAAGTCCCTTGAGAGAAAAGCAGAGGTTTTGGACTTGAAACGCAAGGCCAGGGATTGGCAACTACAGTCTGAGGGCCAACTCTGGCCCACTGCCTATTTTTATAAATAAAGTTTTATTGGAACAGAGCCATGCTTATTCATTTGGTATCGTCTACGGCTGTTTTTGAGCAACCATAGCAGAGATGAGTAGCTGTGGCAGAGACCATATGGCCTGCAAAGCCTGTAGTATTTATTCTCTGGCCCGTTGCAGAAAACCTTGCTGGCCACTGCTGTAGGTGGGTATAGCCGGTCAACGAGGCCTTTCAGCAGACGCCAAGATGGTAAAGATGAGCCTGGCAGTGGCTGAAGGACAGGGTGTGTTCTAAGGGGAGGGAGAAACGTGCCTGACCTCTACTGAGTTCCTGCCGCATGCTCTTCCTTTACCCGCATTGTCACTGTTAATTCTCCTAACCACCCTCCCTGGAAGCTGTTACTGCCTCCATTTCAGAGATGAGGAAAATGGGGTCCAGAGAGGTGAAGTGACTTACCAAGGTTACCCAGTGCTTCAGGGCAAACTGAGATTTAATTTCAAGTTAGTCAGATTCCAGAGCCCATGTTCTTCCCACCACACCCCACCGCCTTTCAGGGCACTGAATATCCCAGGTGGGAGGGGACAGCCCCAAGCCAATGAATCGGCTACTGTCTGTCACAGCCAGCAACAGTCCAAATGGAGGAGACAGTGTTTCACTTCCCTGAGAACAAATGTAGGGGCCAAGCCTCATCTGGAGAGGGAACTTCTGCCCAGGGCTCCTCCAGCAATTGCTCTCAACTTGTTCAAACATGGACTCCATCCTGTTCCCTCCACCCCAGGCCTCCGGAGCCAGCGGCTCTGCCAGGAAGGCATATCATTCCATCTTCCCCCAACCTCATCTCACAGCCAGATGCTAAAGGCAGTTGGGAGATACCATCTCCCCATCTACAAAAGAATCAAGGGTTGGAAGCTCTGCACGGTGTCATCCACAAGAGATGACCCGGTTGATTTGCAGTGAAATTGCAACACAGCCTCTGCTTCCACCCCAGCTGGATCCTAAGCCCTGGAGCAGAGGAGAGCTGGCCTCATTTCCACCCCCATCCTGGCTCCTGTTCCGTTCGTGACTAATTCGGATCTTCGTCTGACAGCCACCATGACCACTTCATCCAGAGAGGCCCCAGCAGACCTGCTTCTCGGTTTTGTGGTCAAACTGGTTCTTGAAACTTCCCCAGAGGTCCAGCACGGTTTAATCTGTCTGTGGTGAACTCTAACTGGCTGCCCTTTGGGGTTGAGCTGGCCGAAGACTTCAGAAACCACGAGAAGGAGGTCAGGAAAGTATGACTTCTACCTGAGGCCTTGGTTAACTGCATGGTGTGTAAGACAATAGGAACCCACCCAGCACATCCCAACGGATGGTTCTGTTCCTTATCAGCTCCCCATTGGCCCAGAAGCCAGGCCAGACAAGCTCTGACTCTAGTATTTCCATCAGAAAATAAACACAAATATAGGCAGACAATCTCCCCAGAGCAGGTGGGAGGAATCCTGTGAGCCTCCAGGCTCATTGACCGCCTCTAATGAGCAATTGCTATACCCTCCTACTCTCTTGTCTTGGGAAACAGTCAGAGTTATATGTCAGCTCCAGGGGAAACTGGACCCACACGTACTCATGAGCTGGGGTGTCAGTTCTTCTGGATGCAGAAGGAGAGGAGAGAATGAGGGATACCTGTCCATGCTACTCACCAGCCTTCCTCAGACACAGTTGCCAGTTCCTTGTGGCAACCCCGCTTGTGTGCTCACCTAGGGGAGAAGAAGGAAAGAGACCGAGGGAGGAAAAAGCAAATAAGGTTTCATGAGCATCTATTATGTGCCAAGCTCAAAGCTGGGCACACACAAGCATCATCACATTTTTTCTTTATGCAGTGAAGCAGACATTCTTTTTTAGACTCCATGTGCATTCCTGAGACACAGCATAACATAAATGTGAAAGGCAGCTGCAGAGACAGCCCCTCCTGGATCCCAGCTCTGCTACTAACTACGTGTGTGGTCTCAGTTTACACATCACATAGGAACTAAACAATAATAATTATTTCATATGGTTATTACAATGATTGAATGAGGTCATTTATATAAAGTACTTGGAATAATGCCTGACACATTGAAAATAAAATAGTAGTGTTAATTAATTTTGATTTTTTTTATCATTATTCTCTTTTCCTGAGGAAATCAGAGAGGGGTAGTGACCTACACAAGGTCACACTGCTAGCGAATGACGACACAATTAGCCAGGCATGGTGGTGCACGCCTGTGGTCCCAGCGGCTGCAGAGTCTGAGTTGGGAGGATCCCTTGACCCAAGGAGGTGGAGGCGGCAGTGAGCCATGATCTTGCCACTTCACTCCAACCTGGGTGACAGAGAGAGATCCTATCCACAAAAACAAACAAAAGAGACTGGCAACACTGGTATCCACATTCAGGTTCACCTGACGCCACTATTCCCCATGCAAAGATTTTAGTCCTTCGAGGTCAAGTTAAGAAGAGAAGCCCTGGAGTGCTTGAGCCTGGAGCAAGGTCACTGCAAAGGCAGCTGCCAGAGACTGTGGCAGTCCCCACAGAAGAGAGAGAGTCATCTTGGCAAAGGCATGGGGATGAGGTGCTCTAGAAGGGCCTCGGGACTTCTCAGCACCCCCAGGGCAATGGCTCTGGAAGAAAGCCATTTCCAGAGGTGGTCTGTCCCTGAAGACCAGCCAGTGATTGTGCAGAAAACGTTCAGGGAGACAGTTCAGCAAGGTCAGTGGGTGGTGAAGGGCAAGGTCAGTGGGTGGTGAAGGGCAAGGTCAGCAGGTGGTGGAGGGCAAGGCCAGCAGGTGGTGGAGGGCAAGGTCAGCAGGTGGTGGAGGGCAAGGTCAGCAGGTGGTGGAGGGCAAGGCCAGCGGGTGGTGGAGGGCAAGGCCAGCGGGTGGTGGAGGGCAAGTTCAGCGGGTGGTGTAGGGCAAGGCCAGCAGGTGGTGGAAGGCAAGGCCAGCGGGTAGTGGAGGGCAAGGCCAGCAGGTGGTGGAGGGCAAGGCCAGCAGGTAGTGGAGGGCAAGTTCAGCAGGTAGTGGAGGGCAAGGTCAGCAGGTGGTGGAGGGCAAGGCCAGCAGGTGGTGGAGGGCAAGGCCAGCAGGTGGTGGAGGGCAAGTTCAGCAGGTGGTGGAGGGCAAGGCCAGTGGGTGGTGAAAGGACTCCTGACCACAGATAGACACTCAACTCCATTACCCAACACCAGCGCAGATGCACGGCCAGCACTCACCTGTGAATGGTGAGACTTGTATCAGCCAAGACCAAAGTGGCAGTAGCCACTTCTGGGGGAGCGTCTCTCCTTGGCAAGCCCACATCCAGACACAAAGTAGGTCAAGTTCCTGGAGGCTGAGGGGAGCTTCCCAGCTCCCTGAGTGTCATTTCTCCAGCTGTAAAATGCAGGTGATCAGACCCAGCTTCCAGGGCAGCTCCGAAGACTGAGGTTGGGTGTATACAGGACAGAGGAGAGAATGGGGTACAGAGTGTAGCCAGCTTTCCTCCGTGCATTGCGGAGTGCTGGTAAGGTGCACTTGTGACCCTCTGCTCATCACTATGCTTCTAATGCTCCTGCCCAAACCTGCCTCCCATTCCTTCAGAGAACTGGCTTCAAGATGGGTTTCTTCTGAGCGTCTCTCAACGTGACCCCCACACCTAATGAAAAATCAAAGTGCAACTTGAATATCCCCGGACAGGTGTAGCTGATAGCTTTGTCCCCATATTCTGGAACCAACAAACGTAAAAACCCAGACTTCCTCCAAAGATACTGAGTTCTCCATGATCGGTGGGTTAAAAGGACAGGCCAGCATCACTTGCAGAAGAGGTTGCAAATGGCATTCGTGTATTGAAGAGAAGCCACAAACTATAGCCTTCAAAATCCACAGGGGTTGGCCTGAGCCTCTGATTTTCTGTGGTTAGACTTCAGGACTGCTTTGAAGACAGACCCCAAAGCCTTCTTCATAGAGTGCCTTCTGCCTATGGCAGGTATGTGTGGGCATGTGAGTTCAAAGCCAGTACAATATTGGCATGGAGGAATTAGAGAAGAATGAGGAGACAGGGCAGGAGGGGGTATCCCCATGGCCCAGCAGACCTTTCTGCTAATACGGCTTGCTCACTTCTTAAAATTCCTGAGACTCCACCTCTACAGCCCCAGAGGCTGAGCTGTGATAAAATTTACCCTCTCCCAACGCCTGAGGCACACCGGGTATCTAGGAGGGAGATGAACTCACACTCACTCCCAGAAGCATCGTAAGATTCCACAGTGGTTGCTCTGAAAATCTGTTGGGGGCCCAGAAAGGCATCAAGGCAGCCCTTTGGAAGACAAGCAGACAGCCTCGAAGGGAACCAAATCCTCGATTACTCTGGGGACTGGAGCCTTTGAAAAGAGATGGTTTAATGAAAAGGTGCTGTCAAGAGCTAACCGCCTAGAAGGCAGCTTGTCCTCAGCTGGCTGCCTTCTCCCTGTTGCCTCCCTTCTCACTTAGGAGCTCCTGCTCAGCCCTGCAGACCCCAAGACCTCAGTGCCTGAGGCTTAACCCCTGCGGTTTGGACAAAAAGGAGCCATAGCGCTGAAATGCACAGGCCTCCTTCACGCCCGGAGACTGTCCTGCTACCCAGCCTGTGGCCCTGGGTTCTAGACCTGTTGTTCCCACCGACGCTCCATCAGCCACTTCCCTAGCCGGGTGGTGATCATGGCAGCCGTGGCTTGGAGAAGACAACGCAGCCACAGGTGGCTTTCTATGGATGGGTCAAGTGCACAAAGCTATTCGGTGTTTGGCCAAGACGACTTCTAGCTTAGAATTAGAATTCACCTCTGGAGAGGACTTAACCTTGACAAGTAATTTCTTATTTAATTTTCTAACACTGCTTTGATATGGGTACCATTGTGATTCCCATTTTAGAGACAAGGAAATTGTGAAGGGATTTGTCCTTGGTCACACAGCTAGAAAGTGACAGAGCAAGGATTTGAACCCAGATTGGTGTTATTACCAATTATTACTACCGTTATGACCAATCTGGATTCAAATCCTTGAATCCAGTTCAAATCCTTGAATCTGACAATAGTTGGGCTGGCTTTCGAGTCAAGCTCACACACTTTCCTCCTTGTCCGGAGCTCCCTAATGCTGACATGCTGTCTTGAAGCACCCTCTAGATGTCACCTGGCCCCTGATTCCCTGTCCCCATCTTTAACCTCCAAGTACTTCCAGGCCTGGCCTGCGCCCGAGCTCCGCTTCCTCCTCCACAACCGGCTCTCCCTGCCTCTGCTCTGTGTCTGATCTTCTTCCTGAGTTCCAGAACTGCTGCCACCTGCAGGCCTCTTGTGCAAAGATGCTTGAGCTGTAATAGAGGATGTCAGAGCAGTAGGGCTGGGGACCCAATCCCTGCCAAGTATGCTCCGCCACGGGGGCCAAGTGAGGGCAGAGGCCCCGGAGTTTTAGTCTCCTGGAGAGATTCGCGTCTGGGCTATTCTGCAATGCCCATCCGGATCCCTCAGGAAAAGATGGCGGTGCACTGAAGTCAAGTGCACGTAAGTGGTGGGAGGCGCTGACATGAGTTCCAAGGGACATCTTCCGTCTGAGATGAGTCCGTCTCCTGTTGCAGTCCTGCCCGAATGCTCTCGGAAGGAATATTGTGTGCGTGTTTCTATACTACCTTCCTTTTCTATCTCACGAAGGTCTCTACTGGCTGGACCATAATGCCGCTGGAATCTATGAAGCTATGAAATGTTCCCTGTGATTGAGACTAGGATGGGCTGTCTTTCTCCAAGTAATAGATGCAATCAACGCTGATCAGTGAGGGATCAGGAGAGCCACAGCCTCATGGCAACAAACAGATTTAGAATCTGTGGCTGAAATCCAGACTGCACCCCAAAACTAGGCATGGTCTGCTAAGGGACACAGTCCAGTCGGAGCGAAAGGCTAAGTCCATAGCTCTGGTTTTATTTCTAGATTTGCCACTGGGAGACTGTGCCAGTCTCGGTAGCCAGCTCCCTCGGCCTCAGCAGATAATTCACATAGAGGAAGAAAGTGGGTGGAGGGAAAAAAGACTGTTGGCTAACTTTGCACCCTGTAAGAGGTAAGCACTATGGGAGTTGCTTTCCGTAAACTACCGCCCAATCCCCTAGGGGGCAAGTATCAGATTCCCACTTTAAAAAGGAGGAGGAGCCGGGGTCAGAAAGATTGGCCTCCACATCACACAGAGACTTAATGGTATATATGGAATGCGAAGCAGTAACGATAGCAATAATAGTTAACACGAATCCAACAACAGTTAATATGCGTGTAGAATAAGCCGTGTTCTGGACAATATGTTGACTCCTTGAAACCTCACCAAAAAAACCATCAGGTCAGTAATATTATCCCAGTTTTACAGATGAAGAAACTGCATACTGAGATTTGTAGCTTCCACCCAGTGCCAGCTGCTCTGACATCTTTCCTCTTCATGTGACAGAAGTGTCATGAGGGCCAGTGGCATTGGGGAGCAGGACACACTGCATTTTCCCCAAAAGAAAGTGGCCCCTGGACCTTCCTTGGCTTCCTTCCCAGATCGGAAGGGAAGGGATATTTCCAGCGTGAAAGGGACTGGATATTTCCAGAGTGGACAGGAAGGGATATTTCTGTAGCTGGCCTCCGACAGCACCAGTAAGCATCATGGCTTTCAGGAATACAGGAGAGCACCTTTGACAGCTCCAGACCCATCACCAATTGCATCCCTGGACCACAGGGAAGGGCAGCGGCTCACTGCCTCATCTGCCCAGTTCTCACCTGGAGGCAGCAAAGGCTGTTTAACCGCTGCTGGTGAGTTGAAAGCCCAGGAGCTGGTGCAGATTTGTTTTGTTTTGTTTCTTCTGTGCTCCCACAAAACTGTAGTAGGGGGTTTCAGAGGTGGAAACCCTGGGGATCAAGGTGAGGGTGGGAAGGAAGAACTGGGTTAGCAGCAAGTCTGGAATGGGTGAGCAAGTGGGAGAATGAACAGGAGATGAAGGACTGAGGATAGGAAAGGTAGGAGAGGGAGACAGAGAAAGAAAGATAGATGGAGACACGGAAACAAAGAGGCAGAGATCAAGGCAGAGAGACAGTGAGAGAAGGAATAACACCAGGGCCGAGGCTTTCCCCACTGACGCTGCTACCTGAAGGCTGGGCTGGCCTGGGTACGCCCCAGGCCATGTGACTCTTGGCCTCTACTGATGCTAGAGTTCTACCACCTTCCAAAGAACAGAGCGGAAGCCTGCTTCTAGTCTGGGTACATGCAGGATGAGGCTCCATCATGGTGACTGTCCCCTAGATCAGCGTCACCACAGCACCTGCAGCACGCATGGCCTCCTGAGCAGGCTCACATGTGCCATGCAACCTCCTACAGGAAGGAGGTTAGAGACTGGAAATTTAAGCTTAGAGGGAGAAGCAACATGTTTAGGGTCATGCAGCAAGTTAGTGCCCTGCAGAGATGGGAGCCCCAGCTAAGGAGTTCACCATCCTGCAGGACCAGGGACCTGCTGGCCCCTGGGGGTGTGTCCAGGGACCGAGCACCTAGGATGAGGGCGATGGATGAAGAAGTCTCTCCCACCTCCCTATCCCACTCCAGCCAAAAATCCGAGCCGAATAAAGGAGCCAAGGAGTCTGCATCATCTCCATCTCTCAGCATTCCCTCCCATGGGCCTCTCGTGGTCTCCCCCTTGGTCCTTGCCACCTACTCGTTCACACAGTCAGGGGTCCACGAGCATACTTGCCCACCCATCCCTCCAGTGCCCCAAACTCTGCTTGCTCTGCAGGTTGAGAGGGGACTGAGCGCCTCACTGCATCACCTTTAACTCCACGTGGTCCCAGCATCATCCACTCCAAAAAACTCCTCGATGGCCCTGCCCTTATAGAGCTCACCATGTAGCAAGAGACAAACATGCGTCGTAACTTAGCTGGCACAAGGAGAGAGCACAGAACAGAGTGCTGGGAGCACAGGAAGCGGCAGGGGATGGCGAAGCTGGCAAGGACTGGGGGCTCCCTATGTGCAAAGCCACAAAGAAGGTGGAACCTGGGGTCTGGGGTGGCTGGAACGCAGGCTGCATACTCGGTGGAATGGAAGGCCCCAGGGGCAGGAGTCCTAGAGGCCGGGCCAGAGAGGTGGCCTGGGGCCTGCTCATAAAGGCTCTGGTTCCCTTCTCTCCATTCCCCACGGCCATGGAGGCAGGGCTTGTTCCTACAGGCAACAGGCAGATGTGGAGGGTGTGTAGGCAGCAGAGAGGTGGACGCTTTCCCACAGTACGAGCTCAGGGCTGTGTGTAGGGCCCGGTGCTCAGCCAGCCCCGCTGCATGACACACTGCCTTCTGCATCCCCATCCTCCCTCAGCTCCTGCATCCTCGCCCCCTGCTGAGGGTCACTGATGCAGGGTGGGCCCAGCCCTGGCTACCTGCACACTGGCTCACACCACCTGCCACCCTTTTCAGTCAAGAAACCATGTTGAAAGGGAGCCTTTGCATCTGGCACTTTTTAGGGAGGTCTTTCTGTAGGAGGAAGCCTGTGGCTGCAGGAGAACCGTAGGCATTCCTGTCTCCTATGTTTAAACCCACCAAGTCCACCAGCCACTTCTTCAGCAGTATTAAAATATGCAGTAAGAACTGGCCCAGTGGATGTTCCTAGCATTGGAATAGCAAACCCCAGGGTTTCCTCTGTGTGTTCCTGCATGTGCCTCCTAGCAGGGTGACAAGCACGGGCCATGGCCAAGGGCTCTTGAGGCCAGCTGTGAACCTCATAGAAGTCCCAGTACTCAATAGCCACGCCTGGAGAGACTGGATTTTGTTGTGGTGGCTGTGATAGGGGCCATGGTGTCACAACCATGATACCCAGTGCTGAGACTTTAGGCTCAGGCTATTCCCCCAAGGGCTTCAGGCAGGATTTGCCAGGAGGCTGAGTCAGAAATCCTGTCCTTCCAATGCTTCTCCTGGCCAGGACACAGTTGCAGCCAGTGGCAGGCTCAGGCTATCACCTCTGCTCTTCCTTTGGGGCCTCCGGAGCTGGCCAGGGAACCCTCCACTGCCTGAGCACCTGTGCGTCCCAACCCAGCCCCTGACCCTACTCTTGGATCCTCTGGGGACTGGGATCTACAGAATCCAGGATCTGGTCAGAGGGTGTGGGAGAGACCTGAGGTGGAAATCGAATAGAACTGAACTGGGAGGACTCATCTCTCCCACTTACTCACTGTGTGGCCCGGGGTGGGCTGCACAGCCTCCCTTCACCTCAACAACCTCACCTGTGAAAGGGACATTTCATCGCTCCCTTTCGGGGATGACGTGTGGGCTAAACACGGTAATGTCCAGAGAGTCCTAAGCACAGCGGTGACCGGCCCCCATGGAGCTCAGCAAACTTCGGCTGTAATTATAAGCTGTTATAAGGCACTTGGCAATGGAGTAGATACTCCATAAACAAGCACCATCCAAGTGTAAATAATTATTAATTATTATGATGACTAATCATCATTATTATTGATGATAAACGCGAGAAATGCTACCCAAACATCAGCTCCCCCACTCAATCTGTTTGCAGACAGACATCACTCCTCGATCACGCAGAAAAAGCCTGGGGCCCAAAAAGAGAGCGGGTCCCAAGCACCCCAACAGGGAGTACTGTCCTCCCTCCAGGCCCCGTGAAGCACTGCACAGGGTGGTCTCAGCCAGGCCGGTGACATTCACCCAAATGCATCCCCTGTGGCTGTCGAGGCTGCTCAGGGCCTATGTCTTTTCCTCTGTGTCTAAGTGGTTAAACATGTTGGAGGTCACCTAAACAAGAAATGTCTCTGTGATTCCTTGCTCGTGTGCAGCAAGGCCAACCCGAGTGCAGAAAGTGACCTGGGGGAATCCTGGTCAAGCTCCCAGAACTCTGCTTCTTAGATGAAGTCAGATAGGCAAGGAGTGGGCTTTGCTGAGCATGCAGATTTTACCACCATCCTGAAAAATGAATCAGAGCAAGGCCCACAGAGGTACCCAGGGCCTAGCTCAGCACCCAGCAATGTAGGATCTTAATAAATACATGGAAGAGTGGATGGGTAAGTGGGTGGATGGATGGATGAAATATATTAACCATGCCTTTTTTTCCCAGCTGCTTTGACACCTGAGGCCTTGCTGACCCTGGAGAGATGGTCCCAGTCTCTATAGATAGCCCAGCCAGTCCTAGAGATCATAAAGGACTCGCCTGTGAGTGTGCCTTGCTTATGTGTCTGAGTGCAGTCTTGCTGCTGTAACAAAATACCACAGACTGGGTAATAGATAACAGAAATTTATTTCTCACAGTTCTGGAAGGTGGACGTCCAAGGTCAAGGTGCTGGCAGGTTCCGTGTCTGGCAGATGAGGACCCAGTCTCTGCTTCTAAGATGGTGCCTTGAACACTGTCCTCCAGAGGGGCGATGCCGTGTCCTCACACAGCAGAAGGGCAGAAGGGCAAAAGGAAAAAAGAACCTAGCTAGTTCTCTCCAGCCCTTTTGTAGGCTCCATGGGGTGGCGGCCTCCTAAAGGCCCCACCTCCTAATACTATTGCACTGGAGGTTAAGTTTCAACGTAATTCTGGAGAGAAGGCAAACATTCTAACCACAGCCATATGGAAATGAACAGTCCTCAGATTATCCCCGCCCCCAACCTCCTCTAATGGGCTGGCACACTCACGGCCACTGTTCCCCTGCCCCAGTCACCCCAGGGCCAGGTACCAAACAACTAGGGAGTATGTCCCAGAACCTTGACATTATTCAAACTAGCCGATGCTAAACGAGCTTGCCCTGCCCTGCCCATTCCTTCCCACAGAAACCACCATAAAGGCTCCTGCCCATGTTTTCCCCTCGCCCCCTGCTTCCTGACTGCCCCTGGTGCTTCCCCACATGACCCCGCATGGGATGGGGTGCTCCCTCCACCTGGAACTGTGAGTAACAACGATCTTTTCCATGGCATCAGCTCCTGATCTATCGGTCATGCCATACCTGTGTGATAATGAAGCCTACATCTTCAAACAGAGAGGGAAGGAGGAAGGGAGGGAGGAGGGGAAAGATGGGTAGAAGAAAAGAAGGAAGGAAGGGGTTAGATGGATGAATAAAAGGAAGAAAGCAAGGGAGAATGAAATCAACCTGGGCCTCAAGTTTCTACAGGAATGATCTGACTACAACTTTGCTCCATGGTTTAAAAGAAGCAGCTTTCTCCTAGCAAGCTCTGGCTGTGTTTGGGAGAATGTACCTTCGCAGTGCCACAGGCTAGCAATCAACACAGCATCTTGTCACTCTCTTTGGAGACAGAAAGATCTGGATCTGAATCCTGGCTCTGATACTCACTGGCTGTGAGACCATGGACAACCGGCTTAACCTTTGTGTGAGACACACACAGAGGTTCCCTGATCCACCTCCCCGGTTCCCTGATGCTAGTAGAACGAGATGATGCGGGCACAGCATGGTTCCCAGCACAGAGTACCCACTCCCCGACATTCAGAACGAGTATTATTATTCGGCTATTCTGCAGTCCCACACCCTGAGTGCCATCTGGTAGAAAGACTGTGCTATTTGCTCTAAATGTCTTCCTCACCCAGAAACTCCTTTTTGGGGCTCTCGGTCTCTGCCTTCCAAAAAGCCATCTTAATTTTTTCTGGGTCCCCAGCCCGGAGTTCAGGGCTCAGCAGGCAAGTGTGTGCTCCCCATCTGAAGGAAAAGAAGGGCCCTACGACCCACCGCATGCCTGGATGTCACACACCTCTCCTCTGGAATGACGCTGACCCCTCCCTGCTGAGGCTGCTGCTTTTAAAGTGAGAAGGGGGAGGACCTTTCCGCTGGAATCGCATTTCAATTTCCCCATCTCCCCTGTACACCATCACTCAGTAAAAATAGCTAATTTTAAAATGGCTGCTCTTATGATGGACGAGATTAATGGATCTTGAAGAGCAGCCAGTATACCAACTGCTTCTGCAGCCATGATGAAAGCTAATAATGTAGAAAATTCTGCCAATTCCTTTAATTCATGAATATTTAAGCCTGTGAAAAATCTGTCAGATTATATCATTTTTTTCTGGTGATTTTCCGCCTAAGTACGTTCGTGGCGGCCTGCCAGTTGCTCAAGAAACTTCAGCGGGAGCAAAATCATTTTTGTTGTTGTTGCTACTATGGACGGCAGGCCATCTCCTCCCCTGATCTCGGGGTGGAGAATCAGGTGCGCTCAGGGTAGTCAAAGGCAACTGCAGTGATCTCCCTCGGTAGGCACAGATTCCTCCCCCGACCCAAAGGCTCGCAGGGGCTCTGGGGATAAGAGACCGTGGTTTTCAAACTGTGTTCCACAGCACCCAAGCCTTCCTCCTCGGGGCCCAGGGAGAAATCCATGGGAGGGGTTTGGGCTGGACATGCTGCACTTATGGGGCTGCCAGACCCAACCCCACTTGCACCAAGCAGTTCTGTTTGGTGCATTGAGGTTCTGTGCAAAATGTCCCTGCAAATAAACTTTAAATGATTTTAAAAGCATGAGCATGGAAACCACTGCTCTAACCTCCGCCATCCCCCTCCCCGCCCCCACCTCAGCTCGAACAACATAGGGGGAAACTCAGCCCCCGTGAGGCTAACTGGTAAGCCCAGCTCACAGGAAATACTAGCAGTGGCACCTGAGCTGCGACCGGGGTCCTTAACTGCACGTGAGTGCTCTCTCCCCCTCCCCAGCACACTCTGGCTGACCTCATGGGCTCTGCCTATTTGGGGAGGGCAGGAAGTGAGGCTCAGATGGGCCACAGTCCCCCAGCCACGGTGGAAAGCCCTCTCCGAAGCCAAGATGTTTCCTTGCAAGAGAGAGAGAGAGCATGTTTAGTGACTTAAGAGGGAGGGAGGGAAGGAGGGGTGGCCAACTTCAGCGATGATTATCATTCAGGGACTCGTTGGCTGGAGGAAGGAGCGAGCTTCTTTTTATAGGAACTCCATTTCCTCGTTTTGTTCTCCTCGGGTTATTCTCCAAAGAAAGTCGGCTCTTGAGTCAGCTGGCAGAAGAGTGGAACGAACCCGCTGGTGCTGGCCACTGTGGCCCCGGTTCAGCGCCTGCTCCAGCTGGTCACGTCCTCACCGGGACGGTCAGCAGCCTGCCTGCCCGTGCTCTGCCAGGGGCCCAGGTCAGCCCTCGCCTCGCCGGGGCCGGAGCCCGTCCAAAATCAACAAGTCTTTTGTGCCTCTCCTTTGGACGCGGTATAATTACAGCAAACATGTATTGGCGGTGCACAGCGATTGCGAGGCCATTGTTGAAGGATCTCAAATGCGCTTGGCATTTGGTCTTGGAGAGCAATTCGAGGAATCACAGCTCCAGTTGGCTCGTGCTGGCCAGAAAACAAGAGATTTTCAGAAGTCGTGAGTGGTGTGTTGGCACGGCCTCCGTGTAGTTCATCAGCTATTTCCTTGATAGTGGGTTGCGTTTTACCACCAAGCCAACCGACTGACTCATGAGTCAGGGACTTAAAAAATAAATAAATAAGGGAGGCCATCGGTGCCTGCTGAGCAAAGCGCGCCGGGCTGCCGACAAAGTGGCCCCTGCTTCTTTCCTGGTGGTTTCGTTTTTCCTCTTTTTGTCTTCTTGTTTGAAAACTGTGACAGCAGAACCACACGCCTCCCCCCTCAAGCTGTTCTGTTCCCGTGGGCAGCCAGAGGAGAGACGGGTGGGTGACGAGGTCTTGTAGCAACACCATCTCTCGGCAAATTCACGCTCCCACCAACCAGGCTTGAATGAGGTGTCTAGTGTGTGCCTGGCTTTCAGGGGGCCTCTGTGGAGGGAGCTCTTGTTCATTGAGCTGATATTAATTGACCACATGACACGGCCCAGGGCATTCACCCAGGTGTGGCTTGCTTTGGCCTCTCGAGAGCTTAATAAGGGCAACAGCCTTATCCTCAATTTATAGATGAGGAAATGAAGCCTTCCGAGGCTAAGATTCGTAGTCGGGTCACGCACTTAGTAAGTGGCAAAGTTGGGGATGGAACCCAGGTCTGTCTGATTCCAATACTCATCCTACCAATATTCATCTCATTCCAAGATTCATCTTTCCGTAAATATCCAATGTTTTGAGTGCAATGAGTTCCCTGAGCTTGCAGGGGTGATTCAGACTGACATGGTCCTTGCCCCTCCGAGGCTGACATTTAAGCTGGGAAGGGAGAGTCAAAGACTGAAGTAGACAATGGATCTTTTCATTGCAATTGTGGTTCCTTCCCTCAAGGAAAAGGACAGAGTGGTTACAGCACAGGGCAGGGAACTTGGCCTGGCCTAAGAGGCCTAAGAAATTTGAGGGATGATAGGAATTAAGTGGGCAAAGCCTTCCTGGAAGTGGGAACCGCTGGTACAAAGACCCCTGGGTGAGAAGAAGGGCGTGGTGTTGCGGGGAGCTGACAGGAGGGCAGGGAGCCTGGAGTGCCCAGGGTGAGGGGCTATGTGGGTAGATATCCTGGTCTGGGCCCTGAAGGCGGAGGAAATGGCTACAGGGGTTTATCCTTAGCAAGGGGCAGCCATTGGCGGGGTTTTAGCAGTGGCATGATCAGACCTGAGTCTATAAAAGGACCCCCTTGGTTGGTTTCTGAAGAACAGACTAGAGTGGCAGGGGTGGGTGTGGGGAGGGTCACTGAGAGACTAGCAATACTAGTGGTTCACGGACTAGGGTCTAGTTCAAGACACACACTGCTGGGCGCAGCCAGGCCTCTCTCCCCATCTGCCTCATCTCCCCTTCAAGGTGCTCCCAAGGGTCTACCAGCTGACCAAGGCCATCTCCTGATTAGGGAATAATCTTACAACTGCAGAAACAACACTCAAAAAAGCAGAGTGACTAGGCTGCGGCCTCACAGCAAGTGAACGGCCCCTATTCCTTGCAGCCCTCAGTCCTGTGTCCCAGCCCCTCATCAGCGCCTCTGCTGTGCCAGGAAGGGCCCCAGTACAGCACCCAGCTCCCACTGAGGCCAGGCTTGCGGCAGCTGCAGAAGCCAGGCCTCTTTCCTCTCCTCCCTCCTGGCTTCACACTGTTGAGTCATTCTTCCAGGCAGTCCCTGGTGAATGCTTCAAGCTGGCTTTTGAAATGGCACAGCCAGATTGCATCAGAGGCGAAAAGTTACTCCTTTCATACCTTCCTGCCTTTGCACCTGCAGTTTCTTCCCCGAGCAGGGCCCTTCCTGTCTTATCCATCTGCTGACTTCATGTAAAGGGGAGATGCAAAGTCCGGCCACAGCGCAGGGATCCTTCCCCAATTCCCACCCCAACCGCGCTCCACCTCACTCTTGCCCAAAGATGGATGAATCAGTCACAAGTGCCAAGTTTCACATCTTTCTGGGTTTCAAGGAGAACAAAGGTCACAAGACTAGAGACAGGTCTCTTCTTTTTCCTCCTTGGCAAGATTGCCTTTGGATCAGTCAGTACCTGACTGTCATGCTCTCTCCTCCCTTCCCATTCCCTCCCCTCTCTTTTTCTCCTCCCTCTTCTGTCCTCTCTTCCCCCCTCCCTACTTCCTCCCCATAGCAGCCGGGCCCAAGACCCTCTGTCCAGGACTAGGAGGCCTGGGGCTAGCCAGTGTAGTAGGCTTGGGGCAAACGCCCTCTCCAGCCCTCTGTCTCGTCCTCCCTCTTCTGTTCCCACTCCCTTAGAGGCCAGAGCCAGACTGAGACTTGGGAGCCATGTGGGTTAGGGGGAAGGGGCTCCCAGAGCTGTTCACTGCTGGGCACCAAGCTTCTACCTCTCTGACATGTCACTCTGGCTGTTCTGTACCATTGCCATGAGAAGTCCTCAGGGAACCCTTGGGGAAGGGCGGCATCCAGGGTCCCTGGAGCTTTTCACCTAATGCCATCCTCAGGGCATCCCAGTCTTGCTGCAATTTCTAATCCCCATTTTGCAGGAGGCTCAGCGGGGCTAAGGAACTCACTTCCTGCTAAGTGGGAAGGAGCAGGTAAAGCTGGGCCTCTTCTATTGCTTCCTGGATCACAAAGGAGGAGGGGGAGGAGGAGCAGGAGGAGGGGGAGATGGAGGAGAAGGAAGAGGAGGAGAAGGGGGAGGGGGAAGAGGGAGGAGAGAGGAAGGACACAAGGCTCTGTCCCCTCGCCATCAGCCATCTGATGCCAGGGCAAGGCGGTGCCCCTCAGAGCACATGAGCCCTGCAGAGACCTGGCACATGGAAACAAGCCTCCCCACCCAGCACCCCACTCCTAAGAGCCCATGTGGGGACCAGAGCCTGGAGACTGGAGGATGAGCCCCTGAGGTCCCGCTAAGCATCGATCAGCCCTGGGTGGGCTGCTGCACCCTGTTCAGGTTCCCCAGCCGAAATACCACTGAGGGCATCACTTGATGAGGTGTGGCAACTGGGATTGGATTACTCTGGTCCTGCCACGGGCTTTTCCCACCTTTCCTGTGGCTCCAGACAGGAGCCCAGGCCCTTCCCGCTCACCAGCCCTGCCCACTCATCGCCCCTTTGGTGTCCCTTGGCGCCCCTCCCACCCTAGCTCCCCAGCCCCTGCTGGCCACCTGCTCAGAGCATGCCTGCCTCCCTCTGCCTCCTGAAGGCCAGGACAAGATGATTTACAGCAGTGTGGCCGGAGGGACGGCGAGCCGGATTAATGCACCAGAGAGCGGCCGCCTTGCCCACCAAACACACATCATGAAAACTTATTGCTCAGAAAACAGCCCAATGTCACTAATTCATAAATGTTTAATGCCTCCCACAGCGGAGTGGCTGGGGCTTATTGCTTTCAGGAAGGAGGAGGCTGGTCCTCCCCAGGACACCCTGCTCCCACTCGCCCAGCCTGGCCTGGTGGCCTTCCCACCCGCCCCTCAGCCAGGCGCCCGCCCGAGTGCTGAGCAGGTGGTTTCGCTTCCTGGCGGTTTTTATTTTTTCTGGCCCCCGGATGCTCGTGGCTGAGGCCTGCGTGGAGTCTTGGGGCAAGGAGGTAGCATTCAGGATGGTCCCCAGACCTGCTCAGTCAGCCAGTCCTCCGCAGACACCCAGGCTCAGGGAGAGGCACATGGAGGAGGGGACGGGGGGGTCAGACAGAAACCAGGAGGGGACCCACAGCTGTCACCCCCGCACAGAGGGCCTGCCTCTGCTGGCTGCACTGGTGAAGCGGAGACAGAGACAGAAACAGAGAGAGAAACAGAGAGACACACATACCCAGAAACAGAATGGCAGAAACAGAGAAACGAGAAACAGGAAGAGAGAGGAAGGAAGCAAGACGAGGGAAGGAAGAAGCCAGCCCTTGAGCAGGAAGACTGGGCTTCAGGCCGAGGGCTCTCCTGGGTGAGGAAGGATTCATCGTCCCTGGAAGCCTTGGGGACTTGGGGAAGAATGGCAGGCCCACTGACTGTCCCATCTTGTTTGGGACAGGCAGGAACAAAGAGACATGATCCACACCGATTCACTGCCCTCCCATGGGTCCGGCCAACACCTCCATCTTTGCCACTATGGTGGATGGCGTAACGTCCCACCCGCCTCGGGTCTCTGTGTGGCCAGTCTCTGCCTGTCCCTCCCCTCCCATTCTCCAGCCCCTGTGGACTGGGCTCCCTGAACCGCGGTTCCCAGCTCCTTTGCCTGTGGGCTTCTGTTGGTTCAGCCATAGGGAGGCCCCGGCAGGAGATGAGGAGGAAGGAGAGAGGCTAGGGGGTGTCTCTGGCATCCCTGTGTCCTTCATGCCCATCCCTCCTCCTCCAGTGGTCCCGCCGTCACCAGGTTCCGGTAACCTGCCAGGGTTGGTAGCAGCTTCCACCCTCGCCAGGCTCTGGAAGCGGCAGCATGTCTCCCTCACCCGCTCTGCCCTGCCCACCCCTCGGTAAGAAGGCCCTGCATTCAGTCCCCTCGTTTGAGCCGTCGGGTGGACCCGTTCCCTGCCAGGACCCTGAGAGGGGCTTGCTTCTCCTCTACCTCTCACTTCCTCCTCCTCTAGGCCCTAAGAGAAGAGGCAGAGAGGGCAGGGTGGGATAGGAAAGAGCCAGCTACAGGGATCAGGCTAGGCTAGCGCTGAGTCCTGGCTGTGTCATTTCATAGCCATGAGAACTTGGGCCGATCCCTTAATTTCTGCAAGTCTCGGTTTCCTCATCTGTAAAACAGAGATCGCGAGAGCAGCTTCCTCCGAAGTTGAGAAGATGAAATGAGGCCCCTGTTCACTTGGATTCCTCACTCCTCTGCTCAGCACGTGGCCAGTGAGAAGTGAGCAATGCTGAGAGACGCCCAAAGAGCAGGGCTCCCCCGCCACCCTCATGGTTCCCACAGAGTCCCCTGCATCTCCTGGTCCCAGCAGGCTGAAGCCCTATGGGCCCCAAGGGTGTCAGGAACCCTCACCCTCCACCCCCAGACCTCGAAGCCACAAAGAAAGAGATGACTATCGAGGTTCCCGATGTTGCCCTCAGCCCACAGGGAGACGACTGACTCACCCCGATCCCCAGAAATTAGGCCGCTCTGAGCCAACTCTGGGCACCCTGACTGCCCCCAGCCCAGGGAGCTCCCAGGATGGGAGGAAGGTGACCACGAAAAGGGTCCTTCTGCCTGCCCCAGCGAGCGGCCTTTCTCCCTGTTTCTGCAGTGTCCCATCCCCAGGCCAAGAGTATTAAAAATAGCCTGCATGTAGATGCCACCTCTGTGCCACATGTGGTGCACAAATGCGGTGGGTGGGCGAGTAGGCAGAACCGTACAGAGATGAAGAGATGGACTCTCAGCTCCGGCTCCCTGGGTTCCAGTCGCAGAGAGAGTCTTATCAGAGCATCATCCTGCTTCGAAGAGCCTGCGTTGCCATTCCGAACACAGCAACAGTCTCATGTCAGCACCCAGGGGGCCCTGAACCAGCCTCAGTATCCAGGAAAGCCATCCCGCTACTCTGTCACTATTTTTTTTTTTTATTTGGAGACAGGGCCTTGCTCTGTCCCCCAGGCTGGAGTGCAGTGGCGTTACCTCAGCTCACTGCAGTCTCCACCTCCCAGCAATTCTCGTGCCTCAGCCCCCCAGGAAGCTAGGATTGCAGGCATGCGCTACCACGCCCAGCTCATTTTTGTATTCCTACTAGAGACGGGTTTCACCATGTTGGCCAGGCTGGTCTCAAACTCCTGACCTCAAGTAATCCGGCTGCTTCAGCCTCTCAGAGCACTGGGATTATAGCAGTGAGCCACCATGCCCAGCTATCTGCTACTTTTTAATAGTCAAAATAATCTGACCAATTGGTCATTTCTCTTATACCATATGTTTGCTCACTCACAAAGTATTTACCAGGTACCGACTATGTGCTAGGCACTGCAATGAGTGTAACGCAAGGAAGCAAGCAGAGGCCTGACCATGCCTGCCTTGGACACCTTGCACAAGTTTTCTCTTTCTCCTAAGAGCAGTGGCAAACATTTTTTTTTTTTTAAAGATAAAATTTCGCTCTTGTTGCCCAGGCTGGAGGGCAGTGGTGCGATCTCGGCTCACTGCCACCTCCGCCTCCCAGGTTCAAATGATTCTCCTGCCTCAGCCTCCTGAGGAGCTGGGACTACAGGCATGCGCCACCACCCTCGGCTAATTTTTTGTATTTTTAGTACAAATGGGGTTTCACTACGTTAGCCAGGCTGGTCTGAAACTCTTAGTCTCAAGTGGTCCGCCAGCCTCTGTCTCCCAAAGTGCTGGGATTACAGGTGTGAGCCACCGTGCCCAGCCCTTTTTTTTTTTTTTTTTTTGAGACAGAGTTTCACCCTTGTCACCCGATCTGAAGTGCAATAATACAATCTCAGCTCGCTGCAACCTCTGCCTCTGGGTTCAAGAGATTCTCCCACCTCAGCTTCCTGAGTAGCTGGGATTACAGGTGCCTGCCACCACACCCATGTAATTTTTATATTTTTAGTGGAGGCAGGGTTTCGCCATGTTAGCCAGGCTGGTCTCGAACTCCTGACCTCAGGTGATCCTCTTGCCTCGGCCTCCCAAAGTGCTGGGATTACAGGTGTGAGGCACCACACCCAGCAGCCTTTAAAGCATTGTGGAAGGAGGGGTATGTGATCAAGTCTGCATTGTTTCCTTGATAAAGAACAAATGGGTGGAACTGAACAGGGAGGGAGGGCATGCGGGACCTCACAGAAATCAGGTGGGACACAGTGGCCACGTGGCCACGTGATGGAGATGACAATGGAGCTGGAGGAGGCTGGATGGATTGGAGGCTAAATTAATAGGGCTTGGTAAGGAAGTTAAAATGGAAGGGTGTGGCAGAGAGCAGCAAGGGCCAAGCGAGACTCTTGGGTTTCCGGATCACGTGACCAGGTGGATGGTGTTGCTCTTCAGGGAGAGACAGGACCCTGGAAGGGCAGGGGTGGAGGGAAAAGGTCATGACTTTGGTTTTAAACATAATAAATTGGAGATAATATTGAGGTATTCTTGAGAAGATGTCAGGTAGACGGCAAAACACATGAACGTGGAGCTCAAAAGCAAGTCAAGTCAACTAGGTGAAGGAGATCTTCAAGGCAAGGCAGTGGAAGAGATCTGCTGAGAAAAAGTGTCCATTCCCTGAGAATCTCCAAAATGCAAGGCCAGGTAGAAGGGGGGAACGTTGCAAAGGAGCCAGGGAGCAGTAACACAAGAGGTAAGAAGGAAACCAGTTCAACCATGTGTCCTTGAGCCAAGAAACACATATTAAGAAGGAAAGTGGCCGGGCACCGTGGCTCACACCTGTAGTCCCAGCACTTTGGGAGGTGAAAGCGGGTGGATCACCTGAGGTCGGGAGTTTGAGACCAGCCTGACCAACATGGAGAAACCCCGTTTCTACTGAAAATACAGAATTAGCCAGGTGTTGTGGTACATGCCTGTAATCCCAGCTACTCGGGAGGCTGAGGCAGGAGAATCGCTTGAACCCAGGAGGTAGAGATTGCGGTGAGCCGAGATTGTGCCGTTGCACTCCAGCCAGGACAACAAGAGCGAAACTCCATCACAAATAAAAAAAGAAGGAAAGTGCAGTGTGACAGGCAAGGTTAAGGAGAATGAGGGCTGAGAACGGTCTTCCAGATGGAGCAACATGCAGGTCACTGGGGCCTTAGTAAGAGCTGTTCTGGAAGGATGCTCGGGCTGACACCAACTTCATCATGAATTTCCTCCTCCCCTACTCTGCCCGGCACTAGGTGTATGGTGGTGCCCGACAGACCTGCTCACCAGATCCTCTGGCTCCCCACGTTCCAGGTACATGGTGAACTCACACCTCCTAGTCCCCTCCTGCTGTCCCAGGGGCCATGGAACCATGAGTTGTGAGCAGAGCAGAACTCATGGAAGTCACTTGCAGGCACAGCATTGAATTACAGGTGCAAGACCTTCCAGGCTCTGTTTCCCACTGGTGTGGGTGGGGACTGGTGAGGGTGGAGACATGCTCTCAGCCTGAGCCCGAGCAACTGTGATGAGCAGAGCCTCCTTGCCTCATGCTTTGGGTCTCCCTTGATTTCTATTTTTACTTTTTCTTTCTTTCTTTCTTTTTTATTTTTATTTTTTTTGGGGGGGACAGAGTCTTGCTCTGTCACCAGGCTGGAGTGCAGTGGAGCAATCTCAACTCACTGCAACTTCCACCGCCCGGATTCAAGTGATTCTCCTGCCTCAGCCTCCTGAGTAGCTGGGATGATAGACACACTCCACCATGCTCAGCTAAGTTTATATTTTCAGTAGAAATGGGGTTTTACCATGTTAGCCAGGTTGGTCTCGAACTCCTGACCTCAGGTGATCCTCCTGCCTCAGCATCCAAAAGTGCTGGGATTACAAGCATGAGCCACGGCACCCGGCCTGATATTCTTCTATAGTAGCCCACATCCAGCTCGGTATTCTTCCTACAGACAACTCCCTCATAGTTGCACAAAAATAAACAAAGAAATAAGCTTTACCCATTGATTGAGGTTTGACCTCACAGCTGAGAAGGGGCCGTGGCACACGAGTGAGCCGCAGCCCTCTGGCTGGGAATCCCTGCTTAAGCAGATGGCCCAGAGATATAATAGAAGGAGGAGGTGCACCAGGGAGGAGCAGCTGAGAAGAAGAGAAAGGAAGAAGCATTAAGAAGAAAGATCATTGACAAAACTAACCGGGAGCCTCCACACTGAAATATGCTTTCCCTGGCCAAGAAATAGAACTTCTCTCAGAAGGCAGAGGAGTTTGAAGAATGCAGGCTTTGTTATTGGGCTGACCTGGGTTCCAATCACGTCTCTTCCACTTAGTTCCTTTATGTTGGTCAAGGAATGAATGATCTCTCTAATCAATAGTCCAGGTCCCATCATTTTCCTGCTTAAAATCTTCTCACAGCTCTGCAGCTCTCAAAGCAAAGCAAACCTGGAAAGCACATGACATGCAGGCTGTCGCTCCCAAGTCCCAGGCCAGTGGAAGACACCGCCCACGGATCACAGCACTTTTTCCTAAGACCAGATGCAGCCTCAGAATCTTTCTTAACACGGTGCTTCAAGCCGTCACCACCAATCCAACACGGTTAGTTTTTAAGACAAAATGTTTTTGCTATCTTTAGCTTTCTAAATGTCTATAAGTGTTGTAATTTAGGTCCTGTCTGCTCTCCCCACCTTAATTCCCAAAGGTCTTCCTCCCTTATTTTTGTGCACACTGAATGGAGAGACCCCTCAAACAGGCTTTGTGTGAGTGACATGGCTGTTTGTTCACCCGGGTGCAGGCGGGCTGAGTCCGAAAAGAGAGTCAACGCAGGGCAGTGGGATAGGAGTTGGTTTTATAGGTTTGGGGTGGGCAGTGGAAAGCTACAGAAGTTACAGTTTAGGGTGGGTTTTTTTTGCAAGCTGGAAGGGGGTCGTAGGTTTGCAAGCTGGGAGGGGGTCATAAGGTGTGGAGTTAGGTTGACCAAGGTCAGTTACAAAGTCCAATGGCCTTATCAATTGGGGTGGGAATAAGGAACAATAGAGAATGTCTTAAAGTTAAGTAGGCACCACAGGGGGTGATCATTTCTTCCTCTTTTCATGGCCTTGCAGTTACTTCAGATTTTCCAGGAACTCATCTGGAGTGTCCGTGCAGGTCACAGAGGTTAACATCCGTGCAGGTCACAGAGATAAACATGGCATCCATGGGACCATCATTCAACGAAAAAGAACTTGCAATTTTATATTCCAGTCACATTGAATTAGCTGTCATTCCCTAACTAAACCAGGTTTGCTTACTCCTCTTTGCCCTTGCTCATGTTGCTCTCTCCACCCTATTCCACTCCCCACCCTGAGCCCAGCTCATCCTCCTGGAGACCCTGTATAAGTGTCAGCTCAAGGATTCTTCATGTGCCCATTGCACCCTCTGTGTATTTCTGGTGGGGTGCAGTGCCAGGCTGGATGGCAGCTGTGCACTGCTGTGACAGTGACCCCCACCAGCCTGAGGTCCCCTGAGGGCAGAACCACACCTTTTTGTGTTCAGATCGTCCCTCCACCTCTCCCTAACACTGCTAGAGAGTCCTCCCAGTGGGTACCAGATAAAGATGAAGACAGTAAAGAAACGGTGAAAATACCAGGGCAAGGGCAAAGACTGCAGGACCCTCACCCCTCTTCTGTACAGTGAGGGGAATGACCTCTCTGTCAAGATTGGCATGAAAGTGAGATGACATATGGAAAGCACAGGGCCCGCGGCATGGGATGCACTTCATAAGTATTGTGGAGGAAATGAAGGCATGAAGGAAGGATTAAATAATGAAAAACAAAGAGAGGAAGAATAAATTGAAGAAGAAGGAAACTAAAGGCAGAAGGAGAGAAGATAAAGTCTCAACAAGCACCTGCCATGTATCAGGCACATTTCCAGGCCCCAGGTATACTCAGTGGTGAAAAACAACCCCAGGTATATTGCAGCTCCGAGGAAGCTCGCAATCTGGAAGAAAGAAAGACCACCTTCTTAACCCAAGTGTTGGAGCTAGTCACTGCCATTCTTTCCCAAAACTTGAATCTCTTCCCCGGACCTTCAGAATCAAGGCCGATCTCCTTAGCTCGGTGTTGCAAAGTCAGGGTAGGTAGATTATGCCGCAGTAACAAACAGCCCTCCACATTTCGGTGACTGACACAAGTGTATTTGTCATTCAGACAAATCCACTGCTGTTCCGGGGGGACTCCAGAGTGCTAGTCCCCCTGTGTTGACTCAAGATTTGGGGGTGCTTTGTTTCAATGGCACTTCCATATGTCATATTACCCATTTTTCTTCTGCTCAAGTTGGTGAGGTTAAAATCCCAAGCCTCATTACAGAGACTTTGCTGGGCTATCCCTGAGCCACTGCACAGCCTTGCCCCTGTAGAGAAGAGATATGGAATCAACCCAAGTGTCCCATGATAGAGAATTAGATAAAGATACCTTGATGTCTTTATCTGTATATATATATATACACAATGAAATACCATTTAGCCATAGAGAAACAATGGAATGCTGTCATTTGCAGCAACGTGGATGAATCTGGACATTAAGTGAAATGAGTCAGGCCCAGAAAGATAGGTACCACACGATCTCACTCATATGTGGAATCTAAAAAAAGTTGATCTCATAGAAGTAGAGAGTAGAATGGTGGTTACTAGAGGCTGGAGGGGGAGGGTGGAGGGGGCACAGTGAGAATCTGGATGATAGGTACAAAACTGCAATCAGACAGGAGGAATAAGTTCTGCTGTTCTATTACACAGCAGGGCGACCATGGTTAACAACCTTGTACATTTTAGAGTAGCTAGAAGAGAGGATTGTGAATGTTCTCACTAAAAAAAAAGATCATGTATGAGGTGATGATCTTTTAATACCCTGATTTGATCATTACAGAACATATACATGTTTTAAAACACCACACTGCACCCCATAAATATGTACAATTATTGTGTGTCAATTTAACATTAAAAATGAATAAATAAATTAAGTCATGCATATTTTAAAAAGAAGACACAGCCTACTCACTCCCACCTTGCCCAGCTGGAATGGCTGAAGGGCCCTGCAATTGTGACGTCATGAGCTCAGCTGCGCAGGAGAGGGTAGGAGAGAGGGGCGGAAGCAAGGTGCCCAGGAGCTTCCTTTAGGGCCTCAACCTCTCCACTGAAAAATGGGTAGATCTGCCCCTGGGAAGGCTCATAGAACTCCAAGCAGCAGGATTCCTTACTCCTCCCTGTAAATGGTTCCCACCCCGGGGCAGCTATGAGCCTGGGAAGTGGAGAGAGGGAAGAAATTCATCTTGAGGTTGGACATTCTCGGCCTATGGCCACCATGTACCAGCTGAAGGGAAGCAACCCAGGGAGTTCAAATAGAGAAAGAGGAAGAAAGCAAGCCAACCCATCTCCCTGGCTCCCCCACGCCACTGCAATGCACTAGAGGACCAACCAGCTCGTTCTCTTCACTTCTTTTTCTCTTGGTGGTAATGGGCCAGGGGGTGAGTAAGCCAGAAGCTTCCCCAGTGTGGTCTCGGTTAAGGTCACTGGATACTTGCTTCAGTCCCCTGGGTGATGAGTACAATGTCAACTCACACCTACCCCACCCCACCCCACCCCACCCCTGGCGGCCCTCTCCTGGGCTTTTCTTTCCCCTCCCAAGTTCAAGTCAAAACGTGGTCAACCCCCACACCTCCCTCACCCCTGGCCTGGCCCAACCAGCCCCTAACCAGAGCACAGGGTGCAGTCCGTAACCACATCTTGCAACATGATTCACTGCGCCTGTGGCAGGACTGATGCAATTGTGGGTGAGGAGTCATTTCTACCGATGGGGAAACCGCAGCGACCCGGCCAGGGGTGGGAGGGCAATCCATGGGGACCCACCCTGAGACAGGCCACGACTGAGAGCCCTCAGGCTCTCCAGAGCAAGCCAGCCACACCATGACTGAGGGTCAGAGAGCAGAGGCCCAGAACATGCTGACCTCCTGCAGAGAGGCAGTAGGCTGGGGGCCGGGAGGAAGGCGGGGTCTTGGCAAGGGAGGGCCTGCTCAAAGACAGCAGCTCTTCCAGGAACCCCCAGAGTGATCCATCTTTCTCTGTGGGCAGCCTAGACATGGATGCGTGAACTGCCTGGAGGAAGCCAGGCAACCACAAGCAGGAATATCACTTTCTCTGGGTGCTGGGTCTGTGGCCGGACCAAAGATTGAAGTCACCTTTCTGCTCACTGCACTGCATAGGAAATACAGGCAGCTGCCTGCAGAAAACACACTCCCACCACCAGAGCAGGTACCGGGAGGCACACAGAACTGAATCTGAAATTCCAGGACCCCAGCAACCTGCATGCTTTGGCCTGGATCAGCTGGGCACACCTGCCTTTGGGTTCTGATCTACTGCTCATTTCCAACACCCAGCTTGGCCACCTGCCGGGTGGACCCTGTGCTTGTCCCTCTGGCAATATGAGCTAAGCCAGCTAATTCCCCCTCTGCGAATTCCCCTGCCTCCTCCGAACCCTGGTGCTCACTTCTGCAACATAGCAAGGGATTATATAATGCCCCGTGACAACAGCTGCTCTTTCTCTGTGTTTCTATCTTATTTCTCCATCTTCATCATAAGCCATTCTAGACAGGGGCTGGGCTAGCCTAGAGAAGTCATCCCTGCTCCACCTCCACTCACCTGATCTTGACACATCCCTGCAGGGGAGGTATTTTTACCCTATTCTACTGAAGAAGAAACCTAGGCCCAGGAAGTAATGGAGCCAAACAAAGACACTAGAAAGCGGCATGCTTGAAGCTAAGACCCAAATGCTCTTCAAAACCCCTGCCCAGAGTGCTGTCCAAACCCCGGCCACCTAAACCAATCCTTCACGCGGTCTCCCGGTGAAGGGCCAAAGAGATCAGGATCTCTACAGAAGATACCAAGCAAGATGTAAATATGAGAGAGAATAACAGTTGACCTCCCAGATCTGCAGGTCACAGACCTACAGCTCCAAGATCCACATTTTTAAAAAATGTGTCACCTCCCCATCCTCACTGTCCCTCTGGCTCACAGACTGGAGACTCCCTGGAGCACCCTAAAAGACAGAACTTAGCCATCAGTGTGCAAGCCTGACCCCTGGTGACCAGAACCTTGAACTGCATGGCCATCCAGGTCTGGTTAACTTTTGTTAAGAGGCTTGGTTGGCACCCACTCACATGCCCAGCCAACTTCTGACCAGCACAGAACTTATGGATTAAGCCACATCTCCCTGCCCTTCAGCCCTGGTGACTCTGGAACTCCAGGCAATGAGGCCTTATTCACCTAGCCCCTCACGTGGCTAACACGAGTCCACTGTGAGCATAACTCATGCATCATGAATCCCGCAGCCACATGGGAGGCAGATGGAGTCCTAGTCCCCCTCCAGAGACAACTAAGCTGAGACCAGAGCAGTGAAAGAAACACTCCGAGATGTCACAGAATCGGTGACAGATGCTACACTCAAACCTAGATTTTTCTGACTTAAAATACCATCCCTTCAAATTTTCCTAACATCCCCACCCTCTGGTCACTAAGGGGCAAGCAAGAGATGAGGAAACAGGGTTCCCAGGACACCCCACTTTTAAAAAGTGGAATTTTCCAAATAAAATTAATTTACATAAAATAAATAAACTTATTTAAAATAAAATACAGGGAAGACAGCTTTTCCCCTTCTCACAATCCAATAGCCCAGAAGCACAAATCCTTGACCCGAGAGATACTAGGTCCAAAGCAGGTGAAATAGACTAGGGCTGCCAGGTTTGCAAACGAGAATCCAGGATGCCCGGCTACATGTGAATTGCAGGTGAGCAACACCTGCACCACTTGAGATACACTTACACTTAAGTGCGGTTTACCTTGAAGTTCAAGTTTAACCAAGGATCCTGTATTTTGTCAGCCAACCCTAGACCAGATGCCACTGGGGAATTGGGAGAGAGGGGCAGCTGGGGGGGGGGGGGGGATGTGGGAAGAGCCTGAAGTTTCTGCCAAGCAGGGAGAGAGGTGGGAGATGAAGCGGGAGACCCACACAGGAAGGTGGGAGTCAGTGCACGCCTTGAGTGGGATGAGTGTTTTCTTAAGGATTATTCTGACAAACATGTGAGGAATAAGCCAAGGGAGGGAGTGGGGACGTGAGCTGGTTAGGGAGGGTTGCTGGGGTGCCTGTGGGTGGCGGTTTGCGCGTGGTTGTCTGGCGGAGGTTGGGGACAGGCCTGGATTCTAGATCCATCCCAAAGGTGGAGCTGGCTGGATTGCTGCCTTCCCCTGCAGCGCCCTGTGAACCTCTGGCCTTGGCCCTTGCCAGTTCTGCCCCTCCAACATCTGCTGGGCTTGCGGCCCCAGTTCTGACTTCCCCTCCTCTTCTTCTCCCCTGTGTCCTCCGTGCCCCATTGCACCCTGACTGAGTTAACAAAGGGAAGGAGAAGGAAAGTCACTTCGCTCTTTCTTTCCCCAGTTCAAGGCCCCGGTGCCCCTCAGAGGATCCGGGACATGGCCCCAGACTCACTTTCCTGGCCAAAGCTCCCTCCACTTTCCCCCAGAACCCCGTGCCAGAGCAGGAAGGGGCTCCTGCCTGCCATCCCTGGAAACAGGAAGCTGAGGCCCTTAAGGGACTATGGCTCAACCCCTCCTGCCTGGGGAGGACTAAGATACAGCACCCCGAGACGCTCAGCACCTACCAACCCCACTGCCGGGAGGTGCTCCCTGCTATCCAACCCCCGATTCTGCTGCACTTTCTACCCATCTCCTCAAAGCTGAACCTCAGAAGGAGATGGAGAATGCAGCTCCTCCTGCTCTAGGCCCGTGGTTTCAGATTGGTTCTCCAGTTAGGCCACTGTGGGGGCTGGGAGCTGGGGGCAGGTCCTATTCCAACCAGCCAAGTTCCACGTATCCATACTTAATACACTGGGGCCCCTTGTAAAATTATCTCTTTAAAAGGGATCCACTGGTGAAAATATTCACCCACGTACATGTAAAAACCATAGATAGATGTGTATGGGATGTTCTGCTCCCTACATAAAGACTCCTTGGGTTCAGCTTTCCCAGCTTTAAGTCACCTGACCCCTGCTCCCTGAGCTTCTATTCCCCCTGCTGTCACCCTCCTTGAGGCTTGGGTTCACTGACCTTCTCTCTGAAGATCTATCAGACTGATCCCTGGTGTGGCTCCTTCTTACACCACCCAGGAACCCGCTGCTGCCCTAACACCACATTAGGTGTGGATTATTACCCCATTTTACAGATGAGATCACTGAGGTCCAGAAATTGCAGAGCCTGAACTGGATCATGGGGGTCTGGCTGTAGATGCTACTCCCACGTGGGCTCCTGCTGCATCCACAGCCCAAGCTGCCCACCAGGATATGGGCCCAGGGCTCAGGAATCCCCAAGGCTGAGGATGGCCTGACCCCTGCTGGAGGAGTCAGCCTCAGAGCTGGGAGCTCCCTGGGGGTCATTCTGTCATCAGTGGGGGCCAGACTGCCCAGCAGGGAAAAGAACAAGGTTTCTGGAGTCTCACCCCTAGAGACTGATCCCTGGGGTGGCCTCCATCTTACACCACCCATGGACCCACTGCTGCCCCTCACCTATGCCCTGATGAGGGAGAAATGCCCTCTGTGCTGGCAGACAGCTTCCGGCTGAGCAGGGCGCTCCGTCAGTGCTGTCGCTCACCCACATGTGCCAAGAGCAGCACAGCCCGGCTCGCAGCAGCTAGTGAGATCCCATGCCACTGTCCTGTGTCAACCATCAGGGAGCCCAGAACCATCCAGTCCAGTGCTTCTGGCCCTTCACTGGGCATCAGGATCAAAACCACAGAGGCTCAGAAGCACCCACAGAGGTTCCCTTGACCTAAGGTGAGGCTCGGGTCTCAGAATTGTTTAAAAGCCACCCTGGTGATTCTCCGGGCAGCCAGGGTTGAGAACTACAATCTGGTCAAAGCACCCATGTCACAGAGGAAGAAAGTGAGGCCCAGAGGGAAGACCTGTGACAGATAAGGATAGGGCCCAGGACCACTGGTCTGGATTCAGGAGTCTTTGCACACCAAATCCATGTTCCCACGTATTCATTCAGCTCCGGGTTGTGAATGGTGCGGAGGGGAGGGGAGAATGGCCACCGTGGACCCAGCCTCTGAAGGAAATTCTGTTCCCTCCTTGCCCTCGAGCCAAGTCCTCTGTCTTGCTCCGTGAGTCACACAGTGAGAAGGTGACTCTGTGTAGGCAACCACAGCTGTTTCTCTGCCTCAGTTCACAGTTCTAAGCATCTACTTCATGCAGAAACTCTTGCTAAATGCTTTGCTAGCATTATCTCATCTAGAAGATCTGCTGTTTCCGGCCAGAACTGCTCCACTTTCACCGAGAGAAAAACATGAGCTGGATTCACCCGACTCAGTAGCCATGGCCTGCTGAGTACAATCCAAAAGGCCTCGCTCACTTGGAGGTTCCGACAGCCGAGGGAGCTGCAATCCCCGCTCCAGGCAGGCAGCATCTGGTCTCACTTGGAGCCCTACCGTCTGCCTGCACAGAGCTCTGGGAGGCACAGAGCTGGGCATCAGGATGCCTGGGTTCCAGTCCCAGCTGTGCCATTGAGCAGCTATAGGGTCTTGGGGGGGTCATCTCCCTCTCTGGGCCACAGTTTTACCATTCAGTAAATGGGAGCGTTGAACTCGATCAGGGATATGGAAATGCATTTTGTGGGACAGCACTTTCTTCACGTAAACCTGCAAGCAGAATGCACAGACCCCCGTGGGCCTGGTAGAGGAGCGGCCAGGGTTCCCAGAGCTGGTCACTTGGCCCCTTCCCACCACTAGCTCTCTGAAGACACTCCCGGGCGCTCTCCAAAGCCTCCCAGTCTGGTCTATAAAGTTTCCTTTGGTTCCGTCATGTCCTCCTGGTGTTTGACTGGAGACAGGAGTCTGGAGGAGGGTGGTGGGGATCACACAGGGGTGCTGTAAGGTAAGGGACAACTTAGAAAAAAAAAAAAAAAAAGAATGTATCTGCCGTACGGCAGAGTCCAGAGTTCCTCTTTTCCAAAACAATCAGGAGAAGAAATTCCACGCTCATTTGTCATGATTCTAATGGTTACGGAGGCAGGACAGGAAGGTGACAAGGCCCTCAGTGCACCCAAGTAAGGAGAGGGGGCCCCTGGAGGACCCCTGGGAGGAGGTGGGTCCTGGCAGCACCCTTGGTTCACACCTGGAAGAGGTCCCTGATTGTAATGTGTAGGCCGGGGCTCCCATCGTGGGTCCCCAGGAATACTCTGGTCTGTTTCCTACTTTGTGAGAGGGGTATACTGGGCTGCTGGCAGGCCATGGAAATCATGCAGAGGCTCAGAGCAGGGCCCAGCCCATCTCCAGCAGTTATGACTCCTTGGCTGTGGTTTTCCGTGTTGTTATTTTGCTCCCTTGTGGTTTCTAGGCACCTTTGATTGGGTGGGGGCAGGGCAGACTCACAGAATTCTTAGAGCTGGAGGAAACCTCACTTAGAGATAAAGAAAGAAAGTGAGGCTCAGAGAAAGAAACCTCCCTAAGTTCACAAGCTGGGGCTCGTGAACCCCAAGTCAGAACCGAGCTGGGGCTCGGGTCCCGGATTCCAGATGCCACGGGACCCTCCCCACAGGCCTACCACAGGGCCACCAGCTTCCTCCCTGCTGCTCAGCCCCGTGCCTGCCTGCGTGGACGCGTCCTCCCACACACCCTCCACCCACCCGGCCAGCAGTGAAACCGCTGACCCCTGGAGCGGCCTTGGGTTCCCAGTCCCAGTTCAGCCTTCCCCTGAGAGCACACCCCACTGGCCTCCCCGTGACAGAGCCTGTAATTGCTCTAACTGCCCCCTGGGGAAACAAGGCAGCCTGGTCTTTGTCCACATGAGTCAGGCTTCCAAAGCAGAAACCTCAGGCAGAGCCACATCGCACAGCCCGAGCCCCGCCACCGCTCCCCACAAACCACTTCCTGCCCCGTTCCTGGCACCACCAGCCTGAGGCTCGTGGCAGCTGCAGGGCCCTGGTCCCTGCTGCTCCACTGGATGCAGCCCGCCCCCAGCCCACTGCCACCCCCACCCACCCACTGGCAGGGGTGGGGCAAGACTCTGTCTGTCCAGGTGGACCGGCCATAGGCTGGGTCACCCGGGCAGTGGAAACCCCCAGCAGGAAAAGCAGGCCTGGCTGTTCTATAATCTGGTTATCCGCAGGTCCTCCACGTCTGTCCACAGCAGAGCAAGGCATTAAGATACTGGGCGGGCAGCTCCCAGCCCTCCACCCAGGGCTGGGGCCCAGCTGTGCCTGTCTTTCCAAAGGAAGCTTCAAGGAGAATGGAAGGAGCACTGCATACAGAGTTAGATCTGGGGTTCAACTCCAGCTACGTCATTGCCCCACTGCGCCCCTGATCAAGTGATTTCACCTTTCCAGGCTTCAGTTTCTCCACCTATAAAATGGGGAGCATAACATCACCCCTTCCAGACGTGTTAGAAGGAGTAACTGAGCTAATGCACAGCCTACACAGTATCTGGCACATAGTAGGTGCTCAATAAATATGAGTGTCCTTCCTCTACAGCATGATGACAGTGGCCGTGGTGGAGCAGTGACAGGCAGCAAAGTGTCGGGAAAAGCCCTGCAATGGGAGTCAAGAGGCTTGGGATCCAATCCTAGCACTGCCTCCACCTTGCTGTGTGGTGTTAGGCCAGTTGGAGCACCTCTCTGGTCCTTCGTTTTCAAGCATAAGTGTGAGATATGGGAGCAGATGGTTTCCAAGTTCTCCCTCAGCTGTGATACTCTAGGAAAGGGCTTGGTGCAGATAGGATAGTGACACTGCTCAGGGTGATGGGAATGGTGAGACAGATGTGGTCATGACCATTACCAAGGGCACAGGGCAGCTCACCGGTGACAGTGAAGACAGCAAGGCCAGTGGTGGCCCGGGCGGGGACCCGAGCTCACTCGGGTAGGGCTCAGGAGGCAGCTCCAGGAACCCTACGCTGAACAGTGAGAGTGGCCTGCGCTCAGCACAGGTCGGCACCCTCCACCAGCCAACCTCACCCACCACTCCCAGGAATCAGGCCCTTGTTCCCACCCAACAGGTGGGCACCAAGAGTCCCACTGAAGACTGAGGCCCTTCTCTGCCTTCGGGGAGCTTCTGCTGGGGAACACAGACTTCACAGGGCACGCTCAGTAATCCTTAACCATAACAACCCATCAGAACGCTGATTTACTGCTTGAGGTCGTGCCCTATGTTAAGCCTTTAATGAGCACTCTCTCATGAATCCTCCCGACAACCCGGGATGAGATCATCACTCACATCATTTCCATTCCGAAGTGGGGGGAAAATGAAATGCAGAGAGGTTATGCTCCCTGGCCCCACTGTAAGCAGAATGAGGATTCCACGGAGGCTCAGGGGGAGCCCTGGGGCCTCCAGAGGAAAGGATCCATCTTTCTGCTGGGGGATGAGGAAGGTGTCCCAGAGGTGGGGACATGTGAGTCAGGTGACAAAAATGCCGGTTCCCATTTATCGAGCACTCACTAATGTCATGCACTTCCAAGTCTTTAGGCGAGATTCTCATTTAGTCCTGCTTCCACCCCTGTGGCAGGTACTATGATTATTCCTGTTTTACTGAGGCACAGAGAGGTCAAACCCTACCCTGGGCAGGAGAAAAGGAGGCCAACAGAGGGCATGGCTTAGAAGGTACCATGTTCAGAAAATGGCAGGCGGTTGGTGTGGCTGGAGGCTCAGGTGCTGGGAATAGAGGTTAGAAAGGCAGGCAGGCGGGGCCAGGCCATGATACCCCCACCTGCCCCACAGCATCCCCCGGGAGGAAGGGACTCAGGCCCTAGGCTCACTCAAGAACTTGGCATTCAAAGTTAGGGGCCTCTCCCTCCCGCCCGGTTCCCAAGGAGGCAGCCTGTTAGTCACCCTGTGACTGATACATTCAGACTCAGAGTAAGCAAACAGATCGTAGGGGCCCCTAATCCCCTCACACCCAGAAAGCTGGGGAGAGGCTAGAGACAGGCTCGGAATCCATGGCCTCCGGGGGAGATAGGGAAACCTCATTCCGCCCTCCTTCCCCAAACCAGTAAAGCAAAATGCCAGCGTGATTCATTTTTTAAAGACAGAATAAACAAGGCCAGAGAGGAGATTAGGTCTTTGTCTCCCCTGACTCAAGACAGTTGGAAAAGCAGGGTTGGCAATGCTACAGCCCAGGGCTGGCAAACAGAAAATTAGTGGCAGATTAATTTCATTGTCTCGCTGGGGAATGGAATCCTGGACATTAAGTATAGGATTAAAGGCAGATTAATTTCCCATCTCACCAGGCTGGAGGGAGTCGCCTGCAGGGAGTTCACTGGAGTTCTCTCCCTCTGGAGAGCTGGGAGACCAGTTTCAATGGGAGAGAAGCAAGAATCCCCAGGGTAACTGACAGGGCTGAGGGGATTGCTGGTCCCGGGCCCCTCCTGTCTGCCCTGCTAGCAGGAGGGGAAGCTCTGAGCTTTCAACAACCCAGGGGACTACATCACAGCCCCTCCACGTAGCTTTGCCGTCATGCGAAGGTGTGCGCAGACCCATTCCCTCTTACTCGCGAGCCCTTGTGTACCCATCCTGCCCTGCCTCCTAACAGTCTTTAGTGTTTTCTAAGCGCCAATGCGTCCCTTAGAATCTCTGGTTAACTCTTGCAACAAAACCAAGAGGTGTGATCATTATTATTCCCACTTTACAGATGAGGAAACTGACGCACAGAAAAGGTAGCTGAGCTGGGAAGTGGCGGAGCCAGGATTTGAGCCCAGGCCATCTGGAAACCAAATCTGGTCCCTTCGCTTCAAGTTCATCCCTCTCCAAATGTAGGGTTTGCCTAAAATGGAGCACGCTTGTACCACATGGTGTTTGTCTGGGCTACGGCAGTGGCCCGTCTTGGGATGACCCCCACCCTGCCCACAGGCTCTGCCCAAACTGGAAGCTTCTTGGGGCGAGCTTTGAAAGCGGTCACTGGGCCTAACGTGGTGGTCCCAGTCTACAGGTGGACAGTAAGCCAGGCTGGGCCACGCCAAACCTGCTCCTGTGAGGGGCCTGCCCACCCACCCAGTGCTGGCCAGGGATGGGTGTGCCGCTGCCCTCGCTGTGGGGAGGGCAGGGTGGAACAGCCCAGGCCAGGCCAAACCTTAAATGGCAGGCTGCTCCCGCTGCCTCCCAGACCACGGTTAGGACGGATCCAGAGAAGGCCAGTGTAAGGGAAGCCAAACCGCAGTGTGGCACAGACAGGAAGGGTTTGACAGGACTCCCAGCTGGGTGCAAGGAGGTATGTCTGGTTTCAAGAAGGACCAACATCTAGTTCTCGCCCCAAGAGGGCAAATAGTCATCAACTTACATGTCGATGCCAATCAGTTGGTGGTGGCTGCTGAGAGCGATGCCCGAGTCACATCCTGGCCCAGCAAGGACACAGTCCACCGTTAATTAGCAATGTCTCCTCTGCTGCAGCATCAAAGTGGTGGCATGACTGCAGCTTATCAGCCACCCCTGCCAGCTCCATACCATGACACGTCAGACGTCCCCAACAGTGCCACAGCGTTGTCTCCCCTCCCTCTCACCTCTAGCCCGTTAAGCTCCAGCCACATCCAGCGGTTTAATGTTTTCTGGTAATATCCCTAAAGGCAATACCCTACGGACATGCTTTGGGGTGGCCTTTGTTCCTGCTGCCTTCAAAGCCCTTCCACCCTTACCTGCCTGGTGAAATCACGTCATCCTTCAAAACTCTGCCCTGGCATCACTGCCCTCAACCCCTACCCGGATGGAGCTCATCACTTTCCCTTCTGTACATGATGGTCGTCAGAGTCAACAGTGCTGAGTGGGTCCCAGGCCCGGCCCAGCACCAACTTCATCACATGCCTTATAACTCTGCATTACCTCCTAAAATGATGCCTGTTTTACAGATAAGGATGTGACACTAAACAATGCGGAGAACTTGCTCCAGGGCCCCCAGCTGGGCCATGATGGGACCAAGATCTCAACCTGGCGTGTCTAACTCCAGAGCCCAGACTTTGATCACTGTGCCATGACGTGGCAGATACGTTCTCTCACTCCATCCGCCCGAGCTGTAATTGCTTACATACATATCTGTCTTCCTTTACACAGAGTTGCTTCCTAGACGGCAAGGGCCTTCTCTTTATCCCATGGCCTCAGCAGCCAGCCCAGAGCCCTGCACGCAGTAGGCACTCAATAAATGCTGGCTGAACTGGATTTGGCTGAGTGCAGAGAGCTTTCTTGTCCTGTCCCCTGACTCACATGCCAACCCAGTCCTCCTCCCAAGGACCCCCCTCAGCCCCGCCTGTCTAATCTGGGTAGTGAAAGTTTACTGGTGCCTAGTGGGGCGGAGTGTTTGTGGGTTATCTCAGGATGGGTGAGGGCAGGAGCTTTTTCTGTGTGGGTAATTTATCGACCTAGAAAGATTGCAAACTCACAGCAGAAGAGGACAAAATACAAACCTTCCTTTTCTTTTTCTTTATTTTATTTTCTTCCTTGCTCTTGTTGCTTATGTGTTGAACGCTTCCCCTGTGTGAGGCACAGTAGGGGAGCATGGCTCCCCGCTAAAGTAGTGTTACACCAAGTGCCCTTTGTGGACCACCCACTAGTTTAAAACAGATTCCTTGACTTGCTACCAACCCTCCAACTTCCAATTCTGCAGGGCCAGGCTGAAGCTCTGCCCTGCCTGGCTTTAACAAGCCATTTCTGATGCGAAGCCGTCAACAGCTGCTGAGCCATAGAAATCTCTAGGCTGGCATCTAAACCATCAGCGACATGGCAGTTCATGGCATACAGACAGAAGGTCTGACTGTATGGGGAAGAGGGAGCTTTGGGCACACAGGGAACCAGGCCCTCCTACCTCCAACTGGTTCACTTGAATTGTCTCTTCCCCTAAGCCAGGTTCAATGCACCCTCCCTTGTCCATTCATAGGTCCCACTGCAATGGCCTGGTCATTTGTCTCATGCCTGCGCTGGACGGCGAGGTGCTGGAGGGCTCCGATTCACGAATGCACCATGTCTGGCCCATGGTCCTTGTTTGTCTAATTAAATAAAACATTTTAATCTCCCAGTATGGCCTGGCTTAAAAATACAGGAGCCACCCATCCCTCTGGGTTCCAGAGGGCAGTCAGGATGAGGGTGGAATCAGGGAGGAGGAAGTCAGTGGGCTGGCACCAGCTCCCCAGGGGGAGTGGACAGGGAAGCCTGGCCGAGCTCCAGGTGGATCAGGTGAACCTGAGCAGTGACATGTTATGGTCTGAAATGCAGCCCCAAATTCTGCCCTAGAGAATCCTGAACAGCCAAGGCCAAAAGGGTCCTCGGGGAGGTCAGCCCCTCTGATGGTCTTTTCCCCATGAGCTCCATGCAGTAACTGTCTTTGCCTGCCTGGGGTTTGTTGATTGTCACTTGGCTTTTCCATGTTCATTATGGAGAGATGGCACTAGCTGGCAATTCCATTAGCAAGCAGAACCAGGAGAGCAACATGCCCAGGGCTCCATGGAATAGCGGGAGCAACGCAGGCCTCTAAACTAAATAGATCTGAGTTTTCCCCTACAGTTTTGCTCCTAGCTGTGTGGCTTTGGGTCATAATGTGCCCTCTCTGTACCTCTATTACCCCACTTGTAAAATGGAAATCATCTTTGACTCAAAGTTGGGGTGAAAAATAGATGTTAAAGCAATTCTAGAGGGCCTGGGAATTCTTCCCTGCTGTGACTGTGTCCCGCCTCTTGTTTGAGGACTTTCCCTATACAGATCATCCATCTGCCTGAATGTCCTCTCCCAGTGGGGTTTTCAACTGGTTTTTGGTCCAGTCTTCCATGATGTGGGCAACCTGTCGCCGCAAAGCTCTGGTTAGAGCAGAGGGTATCTCTGCACACCCCTTAGATAATCATCACTTCTTCCAAGGCTGAAACATGTCTTTCCTAAGGGGTGGGGAGCACAGAGCACAATCCCAAGAGGTCCTGAGCTCCATACGCCTGCACTGGACTCAGTGTCACTTCTGCAACCTGGTCGCAGTCTTAGTGATGTCTCCTCCTCAGACAGGCCTCAGGAGAAGGTATCTTCCTGTTAGTATTTGCAGGGGAAGCTGAAGCCCCCAGATACTTTGAGCCAGGGATCTCCTGGAATTGTTAGCACCCTGGGATGTGGAGGACTCTTCCATCACTGACATGTACACATCATAAAGTGGTGTGGACCCTTTCTGGGCACAGCAGAGGCCTCACAGTGGCCCAGGAAGACCCTGACCCTGCCCCAACAATGCCAGGCAGGCCACTTCCCTTCCACAGAGCTGCGGTGGGCACAGAAGATAATTACAGCAAATTGAGAGGCAGAGAGTTCAGGGGAGTGGCCTCTGGATGGGAATCCTAGAGATGATGTGTGTGTCACGAAAGCCTCCTGCGTGTCAGGGCCTGGGCTAAGGCTGTGTTTGCACACATTATTGTCTGGCTGACCCCCACGCCAATCTTTAGCAGGAGGAGCTGCCACTTGTTTCATTTTGCAAATGAAGACACTGAGCTGTACAGAATGTAAGTTACATGGACACTCATGATCCAAAGTCCTCAGGCCTGACGCCAGAGCCCTAAGCTTTCAATCCCCAAAGTGCAAATTCAGGGAGCTGGTTCTTGTGGGCTGGAATCTTCTTTTTCAGCTCCTCCCTAGATAAGCTCCACTTCACCTGACCTTGAGTAGGTCCCTATCCATATCCAAGGATGAAACCTAACTCCCCAAGCCAGGAGGCCAGGAGCCAGCACTTTCAAACCTGGCCCTGTCACCCAGCGGCTGTCAGCGCCTGCTGCTCCTGCAGAAGCCACACAGCACGGTACTCACAGACCAAGCCCTAGTGCCACCGGGACCCAGGCCTGAGCCCTGGCTCCACCAGGCCCCAGCTCTGTAACTGAAGGAAAGCAACTTCAAGTCTCTGAATGCCAGCTTCCCACCTGTGATATTTGGACAAGAATCCTTATCTTGTATCCTTCCCAGACTTGTATAAACCAAATAAAATAAAGAATACATGGGCTGGGTGTGGTGGCTCACGGCTGTAATCCCAGCACTTTAGGAGGCCAAGGCAGGCGGGTCACTGGAGGTCAGGAGTTCGAGACCAACCTGGCCAACATGGTGAATCCCCGTCTCTACTAAAAATACAAAAATCAGCTGGGCATGGTGGTGCGCACCTGTAGCCCCAGCTACTCAGGAAGCTGAGGCAGGAGAATCGCTTCAATCTGGGAGGCGGAGGTTGCAGTGAGCCAAGATCACGCCACTGCACTCCAGCCCAGGCAACAAGAGCAAGACTCTGACTCACCAAAAATAAAAATAAAAATAAAAAAATACACGCAGTGTCTGGCACGTAGCTCTTGCTCAGCTAATGCTAGTTACTCACATGAGTTCCCCATAAGGCAACACCCTCTAGACAGAGCAAATCATTCCATCAGCTGCTTCTGATTTTTTCTGGTGCCCCTCTCCCTCACCAAGAGGGAGATAACTCCATATTTCCGGGTAGGACTCAGGAAGTGACTAGGTACGCCCCAGCTGCCTTCACATATTACTTTAAATTTTTATGAAAAGAGGAAATTCTCTCTCCCACCTTGAAATTCCTGGGCTTAATGAACTCAGCCCAGGAGAAAACATTCACTGCTATTCCCTGGTGGGTGTGTGGGTGGGAAAAGCAGATATTCCCTGATCCCATCACCCCCAGACCCACCAAAGCAAACGACAGGTCCTTTGTCTTCACTGATGCCAGGCAGGGAGGTGGGCACATCTTGAATCATCCTACAGTAGCGCTCACACCAAATGCACTTCTAGGCTTTAGGAATATGCAGGATATGAAAAGCCAAATGTGCAGAGGAATTCTATCAGGAAACGGGTCGACGCCAGCCCCACTCCAAGGGAACGGACACGGACCTGCGTATAAAGACTTGGAGAGACCTCAGACGTCAGAGGCACCAGCAGCCTGCTCTGACTAGCCCTGTGACCGTTCCTCAGGCCAAATGTCTTGACAACATACATCAGAAAGCCTGAATCTGCCTGGGCACAGTGGCTCACCCCTGTAATCCCTGCACTTTGGGAGGCTAAGACGGGAGGCTCGCTTAAGCCTCGGAGTTAGAGACCACCCTGGGCCACACAGTGAGACGTTGTCATTAACGAAATTTTTAGAAAAACAAAAAACAATTAAAAAAGCTTGAAACTCACAGCCCCTGCCTGTGTAGATGTGGCTTCCACAGACAAACAGCCCTTTATAGAAACTTGTAAGAAATGGTTCCTTGTAGGGGGTGACGGGGTGAGTAGGAGGGTGGCAGAGTGTGGGGGCAGCACAGGCAAATAGAGGCACCCATCATCTTCCTGCTAAGAGGATGCCCAGGCTCCCACACACCTGCCCTCTATGCCAAGAATCCGCCCCCTCACATGGTCTGGCCAATCAGGGTGGTTGGTCTCCCACAGACTCCTCAGGCCTGGTGGTGCGGTATGATGTTTAAGGGTGGCAGGGTGGGGGTTGGGCAGGGGGAGGGAAGGAGCCTCATTACTTGTTGGTGCTTCAAGAGTCCGAGGCTCCCACACATAAACAGCCCAGAGTCACCCAAACCTGGCTCTGGAGCCAGACTGGTTTCAGGTCCCAGCTCTGCCATAGGCTGTGTGACCTCAAGAAAGTCACTTAACCTCTCTGAGCCTTAGTTACCTCTTCAGGAAAATAGGGGCAATAAAACCACCTGACTTATTGTCAACATGGATTAAATAATCATGAATGTGCCTGAGGTATTGTTTGAGATCGATTACCTGGAATCTATTATTTTTTATGGTGACGCTGCTGATCAAGGGGAAGGGGTTGGGCTGCCCGTCTACTTTCTCTCCCAGTACCCACAGTTGCTGCCCTCCAGGGGATTCTTCTTTTTCTTGGCTGCCCTGTCTTGAATGTCCATTTCACCTCAATGCCACCTGAGTCTCGGGTCATCTCTTGGCCTCATTCACCTTCAGAAAGCCCATGAAATGTCACAGCACAAGACTCCCGGCTGCAGGAAAGGCTCAGATCTCTGTGAAGAAACCAAGAGGGCCTTGTATGAGAAGTGACACTGAAAACCAGAAAGGACCTGGGTATCGGGGAAGAGGAGGCCCAGACTGGGAGTCACCCCATGAGTGCCAGCCCCAGGTCTGCCACTAACCTGCTTAGTGGCCTTGGGCAAGCCACTTCTCTGCTCTGGGTCCAGTTCTTCTTTGAATAAAACCAGAAGGTTGGACCAGAGCTGGAGATTTCAAATTGTGCTGCCTGGTGACACCTCCACGCCCACGGGCCCAGGGGGGCAGGGCTGAGATGGCATTGCGGATCCATGGGTGTTTTCACTTGAGACAGAATCAGCTCTTGCAAACCACCACTCCACCAACTACCCTGGACATCTGCCTAGACCCCGGGCTGAGTCAGGAGGAGGTGGTCAGTTCAGTTGCTGAATGAATGACGGGAAGAGCGGGCCACTGACACGGGAAGAGCGAGTCTTGATGGAAGGGCATGGAAAAAGAAAAAAACTGGTATGCAAGAGCGTTGTCCAGAACAGGAAAGGGACTGAAGTGGAGGGGGCTTCAAGGGCCCCCATGCGCCAGCGCCCACACCAACCTCACGAGGGGCTGGCCAACCTGGACGCCAAGAGGGCCTGCTCTCTCTTGCCCAGCAGCTCCACCGTCTTCAGCTCGGAATATCTGACAGCCCCGCAGGACGGACGGTGCTTCCCAGATCTGGAGCAGTGGAGGCAGAGCCGGTAATGAGCCCCCCTGGGTCCCCTCCTGCAGTAGCCATGCTGTATCTGGAAACCAGCTAGGCTCTCCCTCCCCACTGCCCCCCCCAACCCCATCCACACCCTGCTTGTTTATTCCAACCTAAGCCCACAGTGTAGGAGCCACGGGCCTTGCTGATGGCTAACGGCCAGGGCTGGGGTGTCCGGCCAGGTTCCCACAGTGGACCGGTCAGACCCCTACTCCACCTGTGCCCACACCAGTCCCTCCACCTACTGCCTCTTCCACTTAGCATTTTTTCTGGGCAAAAGAACCTTCTAGAGAGGCCTCAATGCTCAGTGATGGCAGCATTGGCACCTGCTACCTCTAATCATCTGAGAATAGGTAGGCCCATTTAACAGATGAGGAAAACCAGGCTCAGGGAACAACATGTCCAGGTCCACGCAGCTACTTGGGTAGAAGAAGCACTTGAATCCTGGTCTTCTGATTCCAGATCCAGCGCCCTGACAATGACAGCCACTGCATATCAGCCATACTCATGTCAGTCTTTCTGACACTCATTTGCATGTTTACATCACAAGGTGAAAAAGAAACTAGTCAAAAGTAATAGGCGAGAAAGCTTGAAATGCCAATGCTCACAATTTCACGTGGAAGGAGAGAAGAAGCCTTCTATTTGTCACCACTTTCAGGGTGGACTTTTACGTCCTCAGCATACAGATAGAGAAACTGAGGGCCAAGGGGGTTAAAGAACTGAAGTTGCCCCATGTTTCATGCAGCAGGACCATTAGAGGCCCGAAAGCAAGCCCCTTCCACTCCCCGAACTGCCTCCCAAGCTGTGCAGAGTGCTCACTGTGCACCCTCTGTGCTCTCTGCGGACAGCAGAGTGCGGGCTGCTGAGGCTTCTGTCTCAGGGGAGCTGATGGTGTGAAGGAGGGGGTTAGAATAACGTCACCTCCTGCAAGAAGCTTCCTCCAAGAGCCCCCTGGCTCCCCAGCCTGGGCTCAGGTCTTGGTCACACCCTTTCCTCACACACCGTCCCTTTCCTTCACGGCACAAATCATAGCCCATCGTAGGAGGGATTAACCAGGTAAAGTTTCTGTCCCTTTTCTAGAGTGTGCCAGGACCCAGTCTCCTCTTCCCAGCACAGAGCCTGGCACAAGGAAACACCCATAAACACCTGAATGAATGAATGAATGAACAAATGAACGAACGAACAAATGTTGAAGCAGGCAGTGAAGTGGGAGGGCAGAGAACAGTGAGAGGGATAACACAGCCGCCAGGGACAGCATAGAAGAGAAAGGTTGCATTTATCTGTGGGTGGGGAAGGCAAGCCATGGTGAGTATCCACAGCAGAGCTTGCCCAGACACCAGCTCTTAGAGGGCAGTGGAAGGCAGGGGAGCCTGCTCAGTTTCCACAGCCTGCTGGGGACCTTGCTCTGGGTCTTTGCTCCTCTGGGCCTCCGTTGCTTCTGCTATAAACTGAGGGGGTGGGGTCCTCCTTGTCCACCTTTGAAGACACTTCTATTTCTGAAACCTCACAGCTGGGTCCAGCCTGCAGCTCTCGGGGTTTCTTCCCTCAGCACCAAAAGCCCATCCTCTAAAGCCTTAAACCCCAACGGGGTACACTGCCTCCAGAACAGCTGGGATGGGGCTGACGCTCGAGCTGCCATGTGGTTCCCAAAACTTACAAGACTTCCCCTAAATTCCCCCAGGCCTACTTGGGGCCCTGGGCCCAGCTGTGCGTTACTCACAGCCACAAGGTCTGGCTCTGCTGAATCTCAGCTCCGTGGCCTTGGGCAGGTCACCACGAACCTCAGTGTTTCCATCTGTGAGACAGGAGAGGAGCCTTATGCCGCCAACACCCCTCCACAAAGTGACTGCGAGCTCCAGGTGGGATCAGTGAAGCTCTGCGTGCAGAGGGAGGACATCAGGACCAGGGAGAAATGTGTCTTTGAGACAACCTCCCATCTCCACCCACTCTTGTTCCCACGAATGTCACGCTGTGTCCTGGGGCCTGTATTCTTCCTAATCACAGTGTCACTGAGGCAGCTGAAGTGCTGCTGCTTCCCAGGGCTGTGTCAATGTGGGGGTGGGGGAATCTCCTGAAAGCCAGATCAGCACCCTCTAACCTCGAGGTTTCTGGCAGTCATCAAGGGAGCCCCTGGGGACAGGAAGCCCTGAGCTTCCTCCACCATCTGGTCACTCGGGCTGCTTCTGAGAGCCTCTGGACTCAACAGAGCCCAATGTCCCATGTGACCTGTAGGAGCTCCTCCCACCACGCCAGCACCTGAACCTCTGCAGGCTGCCACAGTGAGGAGGGGGAAAGCTAAGACACCAGCTCCAGAATGTTCCTCAGGGAATCTCAGGGCACAGATGAGGGGGCGTGAGCTGCCCGGCGACCCCTAGCGAGGCGGTCCCAAGCTCTGACTCTTCAGCTGCACATGATGCCCTGCAGGTGCCCACAGGCTGCGGAGGGGAGCAGCCCGCCGGGTCCATCTGCCCACCTGTGGCACGGGGGCGTCTGAAGGGCACCCCCACAGGCACCGCAACATGGGATCTCAGGGGTTGCCACACCTCCATTATGAGGGCTCAGATTTGTGGGCCAAATTCAAGTCTGAAGCTTGTCTGTTATTTGTCTGCAAAAGAATTCCTGGTGGGGGTCAACACCACCCACCCCTAGTAAGGTATCAGCCCTTCACCTTCTAGCTCCAGCTGCTCCCAAAACCCAGAAAAGCCCACCCTGATTTGGTCTCGAATGCCAGAACAGTGACCCCTGCTGGCGGCCAGATGTTTGCACTGCAGGCTCTGATATCCAGGCACCTTGGGGCCGCCTTAAGACAGTGGGCAGCAGACCAGAGGGGATTGAGTGACCCATGAAAGCAAAGTCCCTGAGAGACACCCCTCCCTCTCCCCCAATCTTCTGAGGCCCTCCCTCCACGAAGCCCTTCCATCTGCCCAGACAAGGGCTTCTCATGCTGGGGGCAGCTCTCTTATCCTTTAGACTTGGCTGTGTGTGCAGACCACACAAAGATGAGTCATGCCAAAAGGCAGAACCTGCCCAGGGCTTCATGAGTAATTTAGGCACTCCACTTCTATTAAAATCCCCTTCCCTTGGGGAAATTAATGGGAAAGCAATCTGACTAAAGTAATTCATACTCCGGGGTAGCTGACTAACAGTGCCACAGGGGCGGGGAGAGGTGGACAGGGATACTTTTTAGGTGTCTTGCTCACCCCAAATAGAGGAAGAAATCTCAGGCAGTTGACCAACCCATGATATGAGCCCTAAACGCAGTTAAAGAGAAAAAGCAGGGCGTTGCATTAGTTCCCCAGACATCCCTGCCAGGAAAGGACCTCAAGATCCATCATGCATTTGTGAGGTTAATCACAGCATCATAGCTGTCCAGAGTAGGAAAGACCTCACAGGCCAGGCAGACCCCTGGGGTATGCAAATGTGTGCAAACTAACATGCAGATTGGCATTCATGACTCTGTGGTCACCAGCTGAGGGACTTCTGTGTGGAGCACAGCCATGCTGCTGACAGGAGCCCTGATATGAAGCCACAGTATCCTACTGGAAATGCCCAGGTGGCCCTGGAGAAACTCCAGAGGGGCACAGGGATTGCCCCGCTGGACCCAGCTCTGGAGGGCCAGCCAGAGATGCACACACATGCACTCAAGGTGAAGTGCAGGCCTGTGTGTTTTAGTAAAAGGTAAATCTGAAACTGCCTTTGCAAAAATCATAACTAAGGAAATTATGACAGTGAGAGAAATGTAACAGGGCTAACTTCATCTTGTCTCAATCCTCACAGGTTGGCTGTCTTTGCTCATTCCTGGGCTTGGGCCAAGCTAACTTTGGGAGAAATTTATAGTTTAAACAATAGCTCTTCCCGAAAGTTAACCTGTTCTTGTAAAATGAATGAAAGGCCACCAAGTTAGGATGTGAGGGGCTTGAATTCTAAATATTATCAGCTGTTATTCTGGAGATCATAAGATTTACAACTTCACCAATTACTCTTGAAGATAACATCACTACTGTAGAACCTAAGATAGGCCTGTTGAGATATCTTTTGAGTTTTTTGCATGTCTGACAACCTGATGGCCCCGCCTGGACTTGCCAACCACTTCTGTGGCCCCCACCCAGACACTGACTCAGCGTAAGAGGACAGCTTTGACTCCCTATGATTTCATCCCCAAGCCAACCAATCAGCACTCCCAACTCACTAGCCTCCTACCCACCAAATTATTCTTAAAAACTCCGATCCCTGAATTCTCAGGGAGACTGATTTGAGTAACAATAAAACCCCAGTCTCCCATACAGCTGGCTCTGAGTGAACAAAACTCTCTCTCTATTGCAATGCCCCTGTCTTGATAAATTGGCTCTGTCTGGTCAGTGGGCAAGATGAACCAGTCGGGCAGTTACAAATCATGCAAAGATGATATGAAGCGAATTACAGGGAACAACCACAAAAAATGCCATCTCTGCCCCTGGTAAGGGTCCTATGACACTGACAGAGGCAGTGCAGTGTGGCAAGTCAGCGGGGAAGGGCTGGCATCTCACCACATCCAGATGTCTTCCAGCACCATCCACCAACAGATCCACTGCTGGGTCTGTTGCCCAGCAGTGCTCTGGGCCAGATATCTGTGCTCGGCACCAAGGGACACTCGGTGTGACTCCAGCAGAGTCTCTCCCCAAGAAGGGGCTATTGGAGCCACATGGCCAATCCCGAGGTCAGATTGAGAACTGAAACTCAGAATCTCCCCGCCAGGATGGGTCTTCATCTGTCCATTATCCACTACTGTTGTGCAGACGGCACAAAGATGAGTATCAGGTGGGTGCAGTGGCTCACACCTGTAATCCCAACATTTTGGGAGGTCAAGGTGGGTGGATCACTTGAGCCAAGGAGTTCAAGACCAGCCTGGGCAACAAACAGAAACCCCACCTCTACAAAAAATACAGGCACACACACAAAATTAACAGGGTGTGGTGGCATGCACCTGTAGTCCCAGATACTCAGGAGACTGAGGTGGGAGGGTCTATTGAGCCTGGGAAGTTGAGGTTGCAGTGAGGACAGTGAGGTTGCAGTGACCTGTGATCATGCCACTGCACTCCAGCTTGGGTGACAAGATGGGACCCTGTCTCAAAGGGAACAAATAAATAAATATTTAGCCTGTAGTGTGAGTCAGGCACAGCAAAGAGGGTATCTTGTTTATTCACAGCGGCCTTAGGAGCAAGGTATTAGCATCTCCAATGGGCTCTTGAGGAACGTGCCTCACCAAGTCACACTTTTAGAAATTGACATGACCTCCACACTCATGGAGATGTGAGGGGAAGTGGAGGGAGCTGAGGTTAGTGCGGGTGGTGTCAGGGGTAGTGCTGACTTGCAACTGCCCTCCCCCTCGTTCTGGCCCCTCCCACTTCCAGCATGCACTCTCACCCACCTCACCCCCAGCACTCACACGCAGTTCATGCTGCAGAACACAGCTAGGCTAGGCAAGTGGCAGCTTTGAGCTCCCTCTGGAAGGGGCAGGGGAGGGGAAAATCATGCCCTTAGAGGCCCCTCCCCTCCCCCAATCTGCTGCAGCATCTGCCTCCCCAGTGTCTGCATCAAAGATTCATCAAAGCTGAAGCCCAGCAAAGTGTGTGCTTCACATCTCTAAATGTGCTTCTTCCCAATGAAAAATTCAGTGGCAAATGCAGGGAGTTAAAGAGGGGAGAAAAAAACAGAGTCAAGAAGGAAATAGGGAGGGAAGAAAGAGAAAAGAGAGCTGCCTCTGCATGGTGGTTCCACTGAATCCACACACATTGATTGAGCATCTGCCTCACTTAGGGCACTGGGCCAGGCACAGAGGTGTGACCACCAAATACAGCCTCACAGGCTGTGCACTGCACAACTTTGGGGGAATCATTCCCACAGATGCATTCTGGCTCCTTTCCAAATGGCATGGGAGTCAGGAGGCCTTGGTGTCTGAGACCACGCCGCCACTCATTAGTCATCTAACATTCTTGAGTCTCAAATTTCTCACGCCCAAGCCAGAGGTTACAATACCCACCCTTCTCATCTCCCAATGTCTTGAGGAACATGGACATGTTGTAAACTGCTGAGATAAAGAGAAAGTAAATAACTCATCCTACATAGAAGCCCAAACAGTGGGTTCTGGAATAAAGAGGAGGAAGGGACCATTTCTGGTGGGGACAGTAGAGTGGGCTGTGTCCTGGACATCTTTGATCCAGTTGTAAAGGATAAGGAGGAATTCAGAAGACAAGCCGCTGTGACAAATGAGCAGCCACTGCAGGTCCAGGCAGAGGGACAACGGGGGCAAAGGCCCAGAGAGAGGAATGAACAGCTTGGGAACTGAAAGGGTCTGTCTGGTGTGGCCCGGGAGGAGCTGGCATAGGAAGTGCAACAGCGGGGTGGACTCAGACGATAATAAGATGAAAAAAGATTTCATCACTGCAAGGAAGGCCTGTGTGGCCTGCAGTTGTGGTGAGGAGTCAGGAGATTGCTCGCCTCCACCCCTCATCGGTTTTCTCACTTTAGATGAGTCACAGCTTCCCTCAAACCTCAGTTTCCTCATCCGTAAAATGAGGACATCAGACCAAATGATCTACAAGTTCCTCTTTTGTCTCATTTGGTCTGTACTTCTAGTTCTAAGAAGTTGTTCTGTTGGCCGTGGGCTATCCCAAGAAGCTCAGGTTGACAAGACCTGCCCAGGGCTTCCTCATAGGGCACCCCTAACCCTACATCCTCATTTCAAATCAGTTTCCTGTTGCTGTGCTGTGGACAGAGGAACCTCTGAGTATGCATGAGTGAACCTTCCTGGATATGAGGCTTCACCTTCCTCCACAGTGGAGATTCAGCACGGCTCCCACCTGACCTGGCAGATGAGCTAGGAGCACCCACGCCTAGAGCAGCCCTGAGTAAGCAAGCATCCCTCACAGTCCTGGTGTCACTGGCTTAAGCCCAGGAATGTCCAGGGTGAGCAGTCATAGCAGGCTGCACACTATGCCCTGCACTCCAGCATCCCCAGCTAGGTGTGACCTGAAGATAAGTCTCCACATCTTAGCCAGCCACATGCCTCTTAGTCAGAACCAGAGCAACATTGTGAAATAACAAACCCCTGAGCAACCCACACGTGGGCAGGACTCAGGAGCTTCCAGCTTTTGTGACTAAACCTTCCCTTTCCTGGGCTGAGGAAGTGTGGTACTTCCTCAGCCCAGCTCTGGGAGCAGCACAGAGGAGCAATCTGTGGCTTGGGCATTGAGGTTAGTTGTGTGAGTTGAGATTCTCAACTCCACTTCTTGCTAGCTAGATAATCTTGACCTTGAACAAGTACCTTATCCCTCCTAAGCCTCAGTTTGCTCCCACCTGTAAAATAGGAATAATAACATCCCTCTTGTAGGATTAATGTGAAGACTAAATGTGATCCTGGTTTTAAGGCACCCTACCCAGTGTCCTGCTCAGTGACCTGCTCATAATGAGAATCCAACAGATGGTAGAATTTACTGGTAGAAGAAAATCAAGGAGGACTCTTCCTTAACTCATTCTATGAAGCCAGCATCATCCTGATGCCAAAATCTGGCAAAGACACAGTGAATAAAGAAAACTACAGGCCAATATCCCTGATGAACATAAATGCAAACATCTTCAACAAAATACTAGTAAACCAAATCCAACAGCACACAAAAAGTCAATTCACCACCATCGAGTAGACTGTATCCCTGGAATGCAAGGTTGGTTCAACATACACAAATCAATAAATGTTATTCGCCCCTCATAAACAAAATTAAAAGCAAAAATCATATGATCATGTCAATAGATGCAGAAAAAGCTTTCAATAAAATTCAAAATCCCTTTATGATAAAAACCCTCGACAAACTAGGCATCAAAGGAACATACTTCAACAGAATGAGAGCCATCTATAACAAACCCACAGCCAATATTATACAGAAAGGGTAAAAGCTGGAAGCATTTCCCTTAAGAACAAGAATAAGACAAGGATGCCCACTCTCACCACTCCTATTCAACATAGTACTGGAAGTCTTAGCCAGAGCAATTAGGCATGAGAAAGAAATAAAAAGCTTCCAAATAGGAAAATAAGTCAAATCATCTCTCTTCACTGATGATATGATTCTATGCCTAAAAAGCACTAAAGACTCTGCCAAAATGTTCCTAGAACTGATAAACAACTTCAGTAAAGCTTCAGGATATAAAGTCAATATACAAAAACCGGTAGCATTTTAATGAACCAATAATATTTAAGCTGAGAGCCACATCAAGAACTCAAGTACATTTACAATAGCCACATAAAAAAAATATCTAGGAATACATCCAAACAAGGAGGTGAAAGATCTCTAAAAAGAGAACTACAATACACTACTGAAAGAAATCACTGATGACACAAACAAATGGGAAAATGTTCCATGCTCATGGATTGCAAGAATCAATATTGTTATAATGGTCATACTGCCCAAAGCAATCTATTGATTTAATGCTATTCTTATCAAACTACCAACATCATTTTTCACAGAATTAGAAAAAAAGTCATATGGAACACTTGCAACCATTTGATCTTTTACAAAGTCAACAAAAATAAGCAATAGAAAAAGAACTCACTATTAATCAAATATTTGGTGCTGGGATGACTGGCTAGCTATATATAGAAGAATGAAACTGGACCCCTACTTTTCACCATATACAAAAATTAACTCAAGATAGATTAAAGCCTTAAATGTAAGACCTAGAACTATAAAAATCCTAGAAGAAAACCTGGGAAATGCCATTCTGGACATTGGCCTTGGCAAAGAATTTATGACTAGGCCCTCAAAAGCAATTGCAACAAAAACAAAAATTGACAAATGAGACATAATTATAGAGCTTCTGCACAGCAAAAGAAACTACCGACAGAGTAAACAGACAACCTACAGAATGGGAAAAAATATTCACAAACCATGCATCCAACAAAGGTCTAATATCCAGAATCTATAAGAAACAAACAAAAAAAAAAAAAAAAAAAAAAAAAAAAAAAAAAAAAAAAAAAAAAAAAAAAAAAACCTCATTAAAAAGTGGGCAAAGGACATGAACAGACACTTCTTGAAAGAAGACATAACCAAAAGTGTCTGACAAATATATGAAAAAAAGGCTCAATATCAGTAATCATCCAAGAAATGCAAATCAAAGCCACAATGAGACACCATCTCACACCAGTCAGTATGGCTATTATTTAAAAGTCAAAAAATAGCAGATGCTGGCAAAGGTGTGGAGAGAAAGAAACACTTATATACTGTTGGGGGGAATGTAAATTAGTTCAGCCACTGTGGAAAGCAGTTTGGAGATTTCTCAAAGAACTGAAAATAGAACTACCATTCAACCCCGCAAGCTCACTTGTGGATATATAACAAAAAGGAATATAAATTTTTCTGCCAAAAAGACGCATGCACATGTATGTTCCTCACAGCACTGTTCACAATGGCAAAGACATGAAATCAACCTAGGTACCCATCAGCAGTGGATTGGATAAAGAAAACGTCTCACATATACACCATGGAATACTGTGCAGCCATAAGAAAGAATGAAACCATGTCCTTTGCAGCAACATGGATGCAGCCAAAGGCCATCTTTCTAAGCAAATTAATGCAGAAATAGAAAACCAAATACTGCATGTCCTCACTTTTAAGTGACAGCTAAACATGGACACATAAACACATGTCCATAAACACATGGACATAAAGATGAGAACAACAGACAGACACTGGGGACCACCAGAGTGGGGAGAGAGGGGGAGGGGCAGGGGCTGAAAAACTACCTATTGGATACTATGCTTATTACCTGGGTGACAGGGTCATTCATACCCCAAGCCTTGGCAATACGCAATATACCCTGGCAACAAATCTGCACATGTACCCCTGAATTCAAAATAATAGGTGAAATTTTAAAAAAGAATTTGCTGCTGGGGCACTCTTGGTAGTTGGCAGCAAACCAGGGGCTCATCCCAGGTGAATCCTTGAAGGCAGGGCTGGCCCTACCCAAAATTAGGTACTCTGTGCTTGGCTCCACAGCACCCTCTTCCTGCCAAGCCTGGCCACTACCACTGTCAGCGCAGCCCAGAGACTTGAGCGTCCCCCAGTGGCCACACCTCTGCTCTGCTGGCCCCAAGCAAATGGCACCCACAGCATAGTGGCTCCAGCCCTGTGAAGACCTTTCCTGGACACAGCAGCCCGGGACCCTTTGTCAAGCCACACAAAGAGCAGCTCAATTGCGATACCCAGCAGGCTAATGCAAGCTTGTAGTCTTCCAAATTAAAAGGGATCAGTGGGCATATATTAGTTACGCTAGAAAAAGAAACAAGATAACTTTTTTTTTTTTTCCAGAAAAACAAAAATGACAGAGGTGCAGAGTGGGGAGGGGAGTGGGAAGAATGAGGAAAAGAATCGATTTTCCGCAAGCTACATTCCAGAGCACAAAGTGGAGAATGGGGAAATCAGTTTCCAGAGAGACTCCTGTCTGCTTTGTCCAAAAAATAAGTTTGACCTAGGAAAGTCTAGTTGGGCAGAGAACTGCAAACTGTGATGGGATAGCAGCCTGACCAGGTCTTGTGCAAGCAAGGGGGTGCACACCTCATCCAGCCTACGCTCTAAGGGATGCTCGCTACCCAGCCACTGCTCGGGAGCCTTGACTGCCTCTGTGATTGGCTGCAATTGGCACAGAGCCCTCCCTCTAGCAATGACAGAAAGTGCCTTTAAATACGGAGTTTTAGGGTAACCCCCAAATGATCAAGTAAGAAGGGCTGAGCACTCTCTGTGAAATGAGAACTGACAGATACATTCTCTACCTAAGCGCTCATACAAGTAACCCAAATGCCTCCAGCCCTCTGGATTTCAAGAGTTACCTTTCTTCTAATAACCCAATCACTGCCATCCAAGCAGCCATCTCATATGGCAGCAGGGAGGCCAATGTCCCCTGGGATTTCTGGGCCTCCTCGTGGGCTCTGAACATGTTCAATGGGATCAAGGGGTCACTGATTGTGGAGGTAATCAGCCTCCACCCCTGGGCATTTGGTCCCAAGCTGCAGCTGCGCTGCATGGGGTTACCTCCTGCCAACTCACAGTCTGATTCTCCAGACCACTACAGGCACCACTCTCTGACCATTTCATCTCAGTCCTGGATGCCAGCCAGTGTCTCCACCCCTAAACTCAGCTGAGGCCCAGCCGGCATGTTAACACAATTTTACTGAAGGTTTAGGCGATTTATGTACAACTTGGAGAGTAATTTACAACTGCTGCTAGAAGTTGCTCTCTCAGAACTCATCGTTGAAAAACCTGGCCTCAGAATGTTTGCCCAGCTCCCAGCAAGTTCCATGTGGAGGGGAGCAGCTCTGTCTCTAGGAGCCAGCACACCCCACAGTCCACTCTCCTGGCCCCCAAGGGAGGAGAAAAGCCTCCCCTCCCCAGCACAAGGTCTGCCTCCTTCCACGCCCCAGGACATCCCTTTCCTTCAGGAGAAATCCTAGGCCTCCACAAGGTGTGATCTGACCACCTCGAACCAGACCTGACAATCAAAATGACTCCTGGTTTTAGGGGTCACCCTACTGAAGGGGGAAGTACAGGGGCCGCCCATGCCCAGTTCCATGTGCAGTCATCCGAGAGGAAGACAGAATGCAGCTCGCTCACCTCTTCTCGCCTAGTTCAGTCTTGGCTTCAGATCTCCCCAGAGAAAATTCAAGAAAGGAGGATGAAATCAGCTGAGCATACAAACATTAATTTCCCCACAAGGAGTATTGTGAACCCAGATGTTGGAGGTAAGTGGGACTCTGATGCCACAAGATCAGGCTCTGCTAACACACCAGGTGCCTTCTAAACAGACACTGAACACCGGGGACTGCAGCCTCTGCTTCCAGGACACTTCACTGATGGTTCAGATTCCTCAAGAAAAATGGGCAGGTGTCTACTGCCTCGACTTAAAGACCTCACCAAGTGGGTCACTCCCAGACTGCCAAAATGAGGAATTTCAATCTCTATCCTAGATTGCTGCAAATGTTTTCAGGTCCCCAAGGGCAGATTTCCAGCTCCAATTTGATTTTATAATCCAGAGCCTCATCAGACACTCCATTAAATACCTGGAAAATTGAGGACCCCTTTGTCAAATGTATCGAGGGGAAGAATGGCTGCAGTCCAGACTCTTATTCTTCATCTGGCTCCTTTTCATCCAGGATCTGCCTCTGGCTCCCATTCTGTCTATTCATCTAGCTTCCTCCTTTTTATCTCTATATCTACCTGTCATCTATACCTACCTATCTATCATCTATATCTATCTGATATGTCCCCACCCAAATCCCATCTTGAATTGTAGCTCCCATAATTCCCACATGTTGTGGAAGGGACCTGGTGGGAGATACTTGAATCATGGGGGCGGGTTCCCCCATACTGTTCTCGTGGTAGTAAATAAGTCTTGCAACATCTGATGGTTTTATAAGGGGTTTCCCCCTTCGCTTGGCTGTCATTCTCTTGCCTGCTGTCATGTGAGATGTGCCTCTCGCCTTCTGCCATGATTGTGAGGCCTCCCCAGCCACGTGGAACTGTGAGCCCATTAAACATCTTTTGCTTTATAAATTATCCAGTCTCGGGTATGTCCTTATCAGCAGTGTGAAAACAGACTAATACACTGTTCATAGATAATCCCATGCTAATCTTTGCTGAAATGGTCACCTCTCTGCATCAAAGCATTCTCAGGCTCTGTCTGTGACTGCTCACAGGTTAGACTTAAAATTCTGAGTCTCACGCGGTGGATTCTGGAGCTCTGCTCCTAGACCTTCCAAAGACTCAACCAAAACCAAGAATTAAGATGGCTTGTTTCCCTTCTAAGTGTGCCTTCTGCAAAATGCCTGCTGCATCCTCTTTATTTATATCATCTTATTAAATTTATGTTTTTATTTCTAAAAATTTGAAAAATGCAGGAAAAAAGACCACCTTGAAAAGGATCTAGATTGTTTATCAGCAATACAAAAATTGTTTAAAAAAAAAAAAGGAGGAAAGAATCCTATTCCCAAGACCCAGAATTACACACCATTAACTCCTTGGTATAGTTGTTTTCAGGGTTTTCAACTTTACAACAAACAAAAACCACTGTATAAATTTTATTTTAAAAACATAAGTTCATTATAAAGAGCTTGGACAGGCCAGGCATGGAGGTTCACACCTATAATCCCAGCATTTTGGGAAGCCAAGGTGGGTGGGTCACTTCAGCCCAGGAGTTCAAGATCAGCCTGGGCAATATGGCAAAACCCCATCTCTACAAAAAAAAAAAATACAAAAATTAGCTGGGGACGGTGGTAAGTGCCTGTAATCTCAGCTGCTCAGGAGACCGAGGTGGGAGGATCGCTTGAGCCTGGGAAGCAGAGGCTGCAGTGAGCTGAGATCATGCCACAACACTCCAGCCTGGGTGACAGAGCGAGACTCTGTCTCAAAACATAAATAAATATTAATAAGTAAATAAAGAGGGCTCTCCACCCAGTTTTGACCAATTATTGGCTTATGAGAAAGCTGCAGCCAACATTGCTAAATCTTTTAATTTTCAAGAGAAGCCAGAAATATGGGTTTTATATGGAATTTTCAAAAGTGGACAATGAACTCAACAATTTTAAAACATGCTGACCCCTCCAAAAAAATGTGGGACTCATTCCAACCCTCAGTCACATATTTGCAACTCAGTGGTAAATACTCAGTTAAAGCAATGTGTTGACGCTCACCATGCAGTGTGCACATTTGTTGAGGCTTTGGTGAGCGTCACCTGGAAAATAATATGCTGTGTCCTTAAACAGCTGTCCTCTGTTCCAGTGAAACAGCTCACATTTCCACGCTGGATAAACCCCATGCAGTTCTCTTGGTTCCGACTCTGTTTACCCCCAGCCTCTCACAGTCTTCCCCAAGGCTGGACTGTCTTAGCCATCCTCAGAACACCTAGAGTGAGCTCAGGTTGAAAGTGGGAGCAGGAAGACACGGAAAGCCACCAAAGGCCAAGAGCTGCAGAGGCTCCGTCGCCAGCCCGTGGCCTCCCCCAAGGGATCTGTGGAATGCTCAGAGGACTCCCTGCTCTATTCTTCTCTTGGGAAGTAACTTCTCCAATGGTAAGTTAAAAAAGAGAAGAGGCCATACACAACTGAAGCAGCAAAATCATTCAGGCTGTGTGACTTGGAGCAATAAGGCCAAGTCCCTAGCCATATCCATGAAAAACATACTGAACTCCAACTCTCCCGTGGTGCGCACATGTGCAAATGCCCGTACTCACAAAGACGCACTCAGGGACAGTCACGCATGCATACACACACCCATAAATGCATGAGCACAGGAGCACACCCAGGTTCCCACCCAGACGCTTCCACTGTGCCCGCTGCGCCACCCCACCCTGCATGCCCACAGGCACAGAGCATGCACGTGCCTGTGTACACAGGCCAGAGAGGAGAGGCTTCCTGGAAAGTCTGGTCTGCAGCACTGCCCTAACTTGGAACCAGCTTTACCAGCAAACCCTCTTCCCCCAGCCCTGTTCAGGGGTGTCTGCCCCAGGCAGGGGCACTCATGGTGGGGCTGATGGCTCCAGGTTCACAGAGGAGTTTCTCTGAAACATGATGAAAAGAGGCAGAGAAGAGGAGACAGGAACAGGGCAAGCACGAAAATGAGAATGCATCCTCCATTCCTGGTTAGGCACCTCCTGTCTCCAACACAGGCTTCTCCCCTCCCTCACAGCTTCCCAGGGACTTCTGCTCCAGCCTGTCTTTCTCCCCCTACCCCCAGACCCCAATTAGCACCTTAAACCAGTCCTTTCCAAGCCCAGCATCTTTCACTGAATGCAAGTTCCTTACGCTAGGCCCCCGCAGCTTGCGCATTCCTGCCAAAAGGTCTGCAAAAATTGTAATTGATGCATTTGCCCTCCAACCTCCTGCACCCCTCAGAGCCTCCAGGAAAAAACACTACCTGTCCCTCCACTGCCGAAGTTCAAGAGCACTGAGGGTCGGGGAGTCACCCAAGGATGACGTGCCCCCAACCACAAGCATCTTAACAACCATAGGTTTTTATCATTTCTTTTTGTTTGTTTGTTTAAGAAAGAGTCTCACTCTGTTGCCCAGGCTGGAGTGCAATGATGTGATCACGGCTCACTGCAACCTCTGCCTCCCAGGTTCAAGCAATTCTCCTGCCTCAGCCTCCCGAGTAGCTGGGATTACAGGCACCTGCTCCCATGTCCAGCTAATTTTTGTATTTTTAGTAGAGACAGGGTTTCACCATGTTGGCCAGGCTGGTCTCGAACTCCTGACCAACCTCAAATGATCCATCTACTTTGGCCTCCCAAAGTTCCAAGATTGTAAGTGTGAGCCACCATGCCCGGCTAAGTCTTTATCATTGCACAGGTCAGAATAGGAGCAGACAACTTGTGAACACAAGCAGGAGAGGTCTCCTTGCTGGGAAGGTTTGCGTTTCCTCACCTGCCAGCCTCTGTTCATGCCTGGACAGACCAGCCAGGTGAGACACAGGGGAGGCTGCCTTCTGCAAATGCGTCTCCGTGCCACCAGCTCATATCAAACAGGGTTTTTGGGCTCCCCTCACCTCCTGGGAGATGTTCACCACACCCCAAAGAGCCGTCAGAAGCCAGCTGCCAAGCAGGTCCCCAGAGCCCCAAGGCCTTCTCAGTTACTCATGGGTTCCTCCAGACTCCACTCAACTCCAGGAGTTCCCAGCCATGCCCTCTAGCCCTAAGTCATATAAGTCATTTCTTCTCACTGAGCAGTGATTATCTGCTGTACAGTGAAGTGCATTGAATCCACTCTCTCTCCTCATCTCAACCTCCCTGCAAAATAGGTGTTTTCACACCCATTCTGCTGAAAAAGTCTTGCTCTCAGCCGGGTTTGGTGGCTCAGGCCTGTAATCCCAGCACTTTGGGAGGCTGAGGCGGGCGGCTCACGAGGTCAGGAGTTCGAGACCAGCCTGACCAACATGATGAAACCCCATCTCTACTAGAAATACAAAAATTATCTGGGTATGGTGGCATGTGCCTGCAATCCCAGCTACTCAGGAGGCTGAGGCAGGAGAATCGCTTGAACCCGGGAGGTGGAGGTTGCAGTGAGCTGAGATCATGCCACTGCATTCCAGCCTGAATGACAGAGCTAGACTCCGTCTCAAAAAAAAATGCTTACTCTCAGCCAGTTGATGGAACATCCGAGATTCAAATGCAGTTAAGCTGCCTCTTGGAAGTCTTCTCTCTCCAGTGGAGACCCTACATTCAGTGGAGTCAAGGTGTGGCTTTTCCTTTTGAGTCTGAGCAGTGAACAGTGTGCACTACACTTAACATCACCCCTGTGCTCTGAGAAGACTTATGTTTGTGCACTCCTCGCCCCTTGCCTTTCTCCCTTTAGAATGAGATCTTCCCATGAGGTCCTTGTTCACGCGCATAGACCCCAGTGGCTTGAGCCCACAGCTCTGCAGGTCAACCCTCTTTCTGTGGCCCTGGCCAAGGCAGATGGGGACTCATTGGGTCACCGGATCCTTTTCTATCACTTTCCATCCAGGTGTCAGCTGTGACCCTTAGGGAGTCGCCACCGTGGACCACCCTTCTACACCACTAAGCACTGTGCCGGTGTTAGAAAGGCAACAGAAGAGTGGCCCATACAGCACAATTGCAGAGAACACACATACTCACACACACACTGTGAGAAGTTGCATTCTAGAGGCATCAGTTGGGACTCGGTGCTCAGAGCCATGTGCATGATATAGGGAAAGAGAAACACAGAGGAGGGAGATAAAACTGAGCCCTTCCTTGGGCTAACCAAGGAAGGCTTCAAGGATGAGGTGGGATTCAAACTGAGCGTGAGAAGTTTTGTCAGTCTTAGGGCGAAGTGAAAAGTGAAAGGAGAATCAGGTGGACCAAGGTGCCGTATTCTCAAGATGCTTGAAGCTGCAGCTTCCAGTTAGAGGATAGGAAGAGAAGGTGACGCTGCCCAGGGGGTGGTCAGGCTTATCCCCAGGGCTGCTTCTTCACTCCTCTAGATGTCCTTGCTCATTTCATCCCTGCCCAGCTTCAGCCACTGAGGGACAGTGTCATGGGCACCGGGGGAGGGACTACCCCTGAACTCCCATTCTCTGGGAACAGCCCTTAATGGGTACTGGGCTGCGGCCAAGAATGGTGAAGATGCCCCAAGACCCTGCCCTGGGTAAGGATCACACACACGTGCACACACACACACACACACACACACCAATAATCTGGGCCACTCAGACTCTCTTCCCTAATAGATTAAAAAGCAAAACACAAGGTTGTCAGGTGATAGCTGGGGCAGAGTGAAGTCTTCTCACCAGCTGGAGATAGAACACAATTAATCTGCCTTCTGTCTCTACGGATTTTCTCACTCTGGGCATTTCACACAAATGGAATCACATGACATGTGGACTTCCGTGCCTGGCTTCTTTCACTTAGAATAATGTGTTCGAAGTCTGTTCGTGTTACGGTGTGTACCAGTACTTCATTCCTTTTGAAGGCTGAATAATATTCCACTGCATGAAGATTCCACACTGGTTTATCCATTCATCAGTTAATGGACACCTGGGCTGTTTCCAGCTTTCGGCTGTTGGGAACAGCACTACAGCGTACATCATGTACAGGGTACCTTTGAACTCCTGCTTTCAATCCTTTTGAGTATATACATGAGTGGGTCATATGGTAACTCTATGTTTAACCTAATGAGGAACCAATATAGTTTTATATCTTTCTTCTCTTGAAAATGTCCACAACATTCCGCCACCATTAAGACAGTCTGGCAAAGGACAACGAAATGCAATGTTCAGGAGACAAGAAAGAATATCTTTAAACATTTTTGAAAAGCAAACAGTTGCTACCCCTAGGTGACAGCTTATGACTTATAGGCGGAGCACTGAACACTTTATACAACTTGTTTCTCATGCCCAGAAGCTGCAGGAACAGCGTAAACTGTTCCCCCAACCACCCACGGGGCCTGGGAAGGCCTGGCAGGGTGCTCTGGCCAGGGACACACAGCACCTGCTCTGATGTGCCTCCCCGCACTCCAGCAGAGCATGAGGAGAAGGGGATGGTGGGTAACTGCAAATTTGCATTTCAATTCCCACATACAAATTAAACCAAAAGTTGTCATCAAAGAAAAGATGAAGATGAGGATCAAAATGATTCCACACTCTTGGAACAGCAGAGATTAAAGACAGTGAATTGAACACGATTTAAAGGAGGTTTTAAAAGGTGTTAATGCAAGCTAATGCAGTTAATGAAGGTTAAAAAAATAAGTGCTGCTCAATTAGCATTTTCAGCTAAAAGAAGGGGAGCTTTTTGCACCTTTCCTCATATCAAAGCCTGGATTCTTCCTCTTATGAAAAGAGAGCCTAGATTATTTTAAAAGGAAGAAGAGATTAAAAATAGATTTTTGATAATTGCGTCATCCATAATGGCAACAATTTATTTCTCTGCTCCCCAAACTCAGGGCACATGGTCTTTGAATCAGCACTGCGGGGGTTGGAGGTGAGCCTTGCAAAACCATCGATTAAGATCAAACTTTCGGCAGACTCCCTTCGTCCCTTGATTTGGTGGAAAGGGACCCTGGATGGACCCAGTAAGCACTGGATTTGCATCTGTCCTCCAGCGTTCACTGTTGTATAGCAATGTACATGCAATAAACAAGAACCAAGCAATTGGCCCTCTAGCATGACTGGAGGTCAGAAACTCCACCTGGCATCTTCCAGGAGAAGGTAAGGATGAGTCTGGGTGTGGAGGGTCTCTGGATGCTCCTCCCAAGACAAAGTAAAGTCTGGGGAAGTAAAAGGAAGCAGCATACCCCCGCTGGGTAGGTTTTTGATGGGGGTAGGGATGTGGAGGCAAGGTCAGTCAGGAGTATCAGGTGCTTAGGATGAAATCAGATGTTGGTAACAAGGGGCAGTGAAACAGGAAGGTAGAACCCAGGGTCGGAGTGGCAGCAGGTAGTAGGGGCTTGTCACACATACACAGTTGAGTCAGGGAGGTAGGTGTCAGGGCAGTGTCCCAGCAGGCAGGAGTGCCAGGGGCAGGTAGGATGCTAAGATCCCAGAAGGCAGCATAGCAGAGGTGAAACAGCAGATGCGGGCCCGAGGCAGGATTTGATCCCTGCAGGGAGGTCTCGGGAGCCAGGCAAGCCCTGGTCTCAGAGGAGTTCAGGCACCAAGCAGATTGACTGGACACAAGGGACTAACACAGTGTCCTATGTTTCATCGTTGTGGTCATCATCAGCAGAATAGCTAACGTTACTTATTGAACACTTCTTATATGCCAGACAGTATTCCAAGCACTTTACAAATATCTCAGTTAATCCTCACAACAATGTTATGAGGCTGGTACTTTTATTATTACCATCTTACAGAGCAGAAGCTGGGACTCAGAGAGATAAGTAAGCAGCCCTCAGTCTGAGGAGCAGGGGGTCTATTTCAGACCACTGCTTTTCATCACTCCCTGTCACAGGCACAAGGTCAGGGCAAGCCGCCAGTTACCATGGAGGGCTCCTTCAAGACCTCGCCCCACCCTACCAGCCAGTAGGGTGCTGGACCTAGAGGCTGGAGCCTGGAGGGAGTGAGGGGAGCAAAGCTTGGCTTGTGGAATGGGGGCAGGTTTTAGTCATGAGAGCACCACCCTCTTAAGGCTCCTTCACTCTCTGGGCTCACAGCTCTTACACACAGGAGCCACCTGTGGGGATCCCAGAAGGGGCTGAAGGAGCTGTAGACAGGGAAAGGAGACGGAGATGCATGTGATCTTTCAGCAGCATTTGCTGTATACATGCTTATTGGGCATGTAACTTTAGAAGATTCCATATTCATTCATTCAATCAGTCATTCAACAAACAATCACTGAATGCCAGTTAAACACAGTTCCTGTCCTCAAAAACTCTCAGAAGAGAGACTGTGAAGTAAACAGAATAACATGTAACACAATGGGCTAAGTGGGATGGTAAGGAGGACACATCGGCCCTTGGTGAAGCACTGAGAAAGAGCACCATGCCCAGCAGGGGAGGGGCGCTTAGGGAAGACTTCCTGAAGGAGGTGATGATGGGGTAATATTCACGCAGGACTCACGTGGGACCCTCAGCACCACGCACAGCCTGCAAATATAAAAAGTTGCTTATGTAATTTCCAGTGCATTCAACATTAGAAGAGCTTCCAGGGCTAGGCCATCCACTGGGGTACCAAGTAAAGGGAAGTGTACCAACTCCACCACAGAGTGCCTTAGGCTTCCTCTGGCATCAGAGACATGGGCATCAACCATGAGCAAACCCTTCTCGCTGAGGCATCTGCCTCCACAATTTATTCCACTTGATAAAACAGCCTTGAGTCCTGGAGAGGCAGTGGAGAAAGAGGCACACCAGTCCCTGCCCTCATGAGCCTTATCACCCAGGAAGCCTGAACTACCTCTTATTAGTGTATTAGTCTGTTTTCACACGGCTATAAAGATACTACCTGAGACTGAGTAATTTATAAAGGAAAGAAGTGTAATTGACTCATATTTTCCTATGGGTGGGGAGGCCTCAGGAAACTTATAATCATGGCAGAAGGTGAAGAAATCCCAAGTACCTTCTTCACAAGGTGGCAGGAAAGAGAGAGAAAAGCCCAGGGGAAGCTGCCATTTATAAAACCATCAGATCTCATGAGAGCTCACTCTCAGGAGAACAGCATGGAAGACGCCGCCCCACGATGCCATCACCTCCTATCAGGTCCCTCCCTTGATTTGCGTGAATTATGGGGACTGTGATTCAAGATGAGATTTGGGTGGGACACAGCCAAGCCATATCGCTTAGCGTTTTGGGAGCTCAAGACTTTCGGTGAATAATCTTAGGTAGAAAAGAGGAAACTTTTCAGAAGTGACTGCATGCATGGGGTAATTGGCTTTCCCCTGTTGGTAAGAACAGCCGGCTTTGGAGAGCCAGTTCAGCTATTGGGCAGATGGCATTCAGAGGTCCTGATGATTGGATCCACTTGGGCAGGGTTCCTGGATTAAACTAGGACAGTGATTCTTAAACTGTAATTCTTGGACGAGCAGCAGCAGCAGCACCTGAGGACTCCTTTGAAATGCGGATGATCAGACCAGAGCCACCCAAACCTACTGAGCCAGAAACCCTGCAAGTGGGGCAGTGCCTGTGTTTTAACAAGTGCTTTTGTTGATTCCGTTCCACACTCAAGTTTGCGAGGCACCGAACTAAGAGAAAAACTAAGAGAAAAATCTAGGGCCAGTGTCTGTGTTGGGGCCAGAGTCCAGGAGCTGAGGAGCCATGCAGAAGACCCTGTGGGGACCTCGGCCATCCTCCCCTCTGGTCCTCAGGGTTCAAGAACGATGGTGATGATGAAGATGAAGGCAGAGACAGTAAGACTGCCTGTAACTGCTGCCGGGAACTGTTTCTTGAGCTCTCACTATGGGCTCAGGGTGCACGCATGATCTCGTTCACTCCTCGCCTATGAGATGAGTGTTGTTAACACTCATTTTGCAGATGAACAAACTGAGACATGAAGAAATTACGTTTCTTGCCCAAGTTCACACACAGCTAGGCAGGTGCAGAACTTGGATTTTACCCAGGTTTGCTGACCTCCAGAGTCCACAGTGTCACTGGCCACCAACTTATCCAGTTAGGTGACCGTCTGCAAAGGAAAACCATCGCTCTGTCACACCATCTGTATTTCCCAAGTATCCACAGTGCGTAAGGTTCACTGGGCAGGAGCCAGATGGGGAAACATAAAACATCTCCACCCAGCCCCCTAGGAATTTACGGCATAAATATTGTGTGTCGCATAAGCAGATGCATGCTTGGAAGATAATTGACCCTTGTTATCTGCAGATTTACTATTTTTGATTTTGACTGTTTGCTAGCAACCCCCAAATCCCAAGGTCTGTAATCAGTTACAGTTCTGCAGAGTCGCACTTTTAAATCCCAGGCTCTGAAAAGCTGGTGTTGGGGAAGAGACCATTGAACGGGCATGAGCAAGAGCCTGAGTCAGGTGCCTCTCAGTTCCCATTCCTCGTTCTCACCTCACCAGTTGCAATGATAACTGGAAAGTGATCCAGAGTTTGCTTCCTTTTGGAAAATGATCCAGGAAAAAAGCCCCGTCAGCGCTGTGGTGCTATTTGTGACTCTGGGGCTTTGCACAGATTCAGGACGTACCTCTCCTATTTACAAGGGTTTTCTGCATTCTGTAGTCTGTCCTCACGACAATAATATTAGAAGTGACCCTTCTCTTCAACTTCTCCCAGACACGGAAAGCTGCAATGCGTCTCCTGCCCTCTCCCACCTTCCATCAGAAGCATGCCCTGCCCTAAGTCTTCCGAGTCCCCTGCTCCTTCCACTTTAATGGATGTCACCTGCCACACTGTCCTATTGGCACAGTCCTGCGATGTGAAGCTGCGGGCCACTCGAAGGCAAGCCTGGTCCCAGTTGCCTTTTCTTTTGTCAGCACTGAGCACAATGCCTGCCACCAAGGGGCCATGGAAAAGTGTTTGTTGGATGGAGACATGAATTAGTTACTTCATTAATTCATTGATTCATCATTTCATCGCAGGCCTTTAAAGGGAGTAAGGGTAGGTGTTATTGTCATTTTGAGGCAGGAAAATAGGGTCTGGAGGCAGGGAACATCAGGCTGATTCACACTTCAGCTACGACAGGAAATATCCGCTCCATTTACATAGAGCATACACCAAGTAAATGACCTTGTTACTTTACTTCACCCCTCCACTTACATGGGACATATGCCAAGTAACCAGTGGAAATCTCTAGAGGGTATTTAAACCCCCAGAAATTCTGTAATGGGGCCCTTGAGCCTCTATGCTCAGGTCCACTCCCACACTGTGGAGTGTATTTTCATTTTCAACAAATCTCTGCTTTTGTGACTTCATTCTTTCCTTGCTTTGTTCATACGTTTGGTCCAATTTTTTGGTCAAGACTCCAAGAAGTTGGACACTCTCCACCGGGAACACTTTGACTGCTAAGGAAACTGGAGACCAGAGAGGGTAAGTGACTCACCCAAGGTAACACAGTCACTGAATCCCTAACTCCTAGTCCAGAGTTCTTATAAAAAAACGTCGAGCCCCATGCCTGCCGTACATCATAAACTCAATGGATTCTAACCTTCCCACCTCCCTCCCTTTGCCTGTGCAGTCTCGGAGCAGAGCTGAGGCTCATTTCCTCTTTATCAGTTATTCCTGCACTTGAGGTGTTTGAGTTAAGAACCTACCTCTTAGGGCATCCACCCCAGTTGCAAGGAGAAGTAGCACCCATTCCCTCTATTTCTTATCACAAATTGACGTTGAATCTATACCTGGGGCATCAAGGGATGTTGGGTGGCTGGAAAAAAAAAAAAAAGCCATGAACAAACAAATATATTCCTACACACCTCCAGTAACAAGAAACTGTAGGACATTTTCAGATAACATTAACGTTGAAAACATTCTCCCAACTCATTCTGCTTATGCCTTCTCCTCGTGGGTCCTAGCACGGCCCTGAGAGACCCCTGAGAACCAGTTCAACGCGTCTGCCCACAGGGGCTCCCCTTATTTGAAGACAAACACTTTGACTGCAACAATCTCTCTCCAGAATGGAGATTCTTTCTGTTGTTATTATCAGCCCTACTCTGGTTGAAATGCCTAGCCTGGTGAGGGAAGACATGTTTATGTTCTTTATTCGTCTCCCAGGTTGGAGCTGGGACACTTACTTTATGATAAGGCCACGTCTCCTTTCCATTTCTGGCTCCCTAGGGCCGAGGTCTTTGCCTTCCCCTTAATGAAGCCCATATAGCACCAGATCTCCCCAGATGGGGATGTGCCCGGAGGCAGCAGGCCCGGGCACACGCAGGGGAGCAGAGGAACCTCCCTTGGGGGACAGTCTGCCTCTCCCTGTGCCACCCACACTTTGCGAATCACCCAAATACCCCTCTGCCCAGGAGCCACGTCTTTGCTGGGGGAAGGGCAGCTTAAATTGGTAGCTTCCGCACATAACAAGCTCAAGACCAGACAAAGGCTGCCAAACAGCCCCCGTGGGAACCAGCGGTTTTATGAGCCCATCATATTTATTATTATCCAATGAGTCATCGGCGGCGTGCTTTCATTTTGAGGCTGCCGGACGAATAGGCCCTCATCGGAGCCACTGTTAATCTATTATTTATGCCAGCTGTTTGTCCTCTTAACTGTACCTTTGCAGACAGGAGCTTCAGTCCACATCCACCAGCCGCGTTTGCCAGACTAATGCACATCCTTAGTTCCAAAGTCTGTGCCGCTTAAAAATAGCAAATGAGGCAAACACTCCAATTATGAAATTTCTAGCTGATATTTCCCTTGCCTTTCATTAGGGAGAAAGCTAGCATTAAGCCAACCCACAAGTCCAACGGGTAGAAACTAAGAACACTGTGTTTACGACTTCTGCTCAGACCCGTTTCCCAGGAAGCTTGTGTTGGTGTTGTAACAACTGGGATCAACAATGTGAATACGTCTCTTGCGCCTGAAGATCCCTTTGCTAATGCCCAGGAAGGAGGAGTAATTAGCTAATTGGTAAATCGTCTTCAAGTTTGCATTTCTAGTATAAGAACCAGTCACTGAGCTTTCGGAATTGACCTATGCCTTCCATGCCGTGAGAAAGAAAATATAGGTTTGTGATTTAAAGTCGCTCATGAAATCCCAAAGCAAATTTGCTTTACGTATTGGTCACTAAAGACCTGTAATCTCGGCTAAGCAAGGCAACTGTTTACTTTCTACAATGGTGGGTAAGCAGAGGACAGTTCCCTTGGTGGCTAAGCGTTCTGCTGCTTTTGGGAGGCTGTTACCTGGGCTAGGCAGGATTCCAGCACCCTGGTGGAGGCAACCCTGGGAGCCTCTTGCAGGGTGGTCTGTGCATGCCTGGGTGACGGAGGGGACCGTGAGGGATGAGCAAAAACCTGGAAAGAGTAACAGACAGAGCAGCGGATGGTGAAACAGAAGCACGTGCTAGGCCCGCTTGGATTCTCCCTGGAGTTTGAATCTGAAGCAGAGCGGTAAAAAGGCAAAATGGTTGACACTCATTAGCCCTGGCGGTGGCAGCCGCAATGGCAACCCCTTAAGAACCTGTTCTTTAGGCCAGCGCAGTGGCTCACGCCTGTACTCCCAGCATTTTGGGAGGCTGAGGCAGGTGGATCATCTGAGGTCAGGAGTTGGAGACCAGCCTGGCCAGCATGGTGAAACCCCATCTCTACTAAAAATACAAAAAATTAGCTACGCGTGGTGGTGTGCACCTGTCATCCCAGCTACTCGGGAGGCTGAGGCAGGAGAATCACTTGAACCCCAGGGGATGGAGTTGTGATGAGATCGCGCCATTGCACTCCAGCCTGGGTGACAGAGCAAGACTCC